>NW_022170403.1:377467-701355 GCF_008802855.1 Photinus pyralis
CCGCATCCGTGGGACACGCTGAAAGGGAAAAAGAAAACAAAACAAACACAAAGGAAAATCTGGACAAACACGTAGCCTGGTTACAGCGGTGATCAAAGATCTGTTGCCGGCCGCTCGTCGGTGTAGGTCGAGGTTAAACTAAAAGAGTGCAAAAAAAAAATCCCAGGCGCCAGAAGCTGTATATAAGGTATCTAACAGATCGTGGACGGTTCTGCTTCCGCTTCCAAAGCAGACGAAACTGGCTGAAGTCAGACTCAGGAACACTAAATAGAAATAAACGAAAGTAGGAGAGACGAAGTAGGCGAAGAAAGACAGGTGCACAATTTTTATTTATTCGGTAATCAATATAAAGTTCTGAAGAGATAGGTTAATTAGGGGAAGTGATAAAATTGGTTTTTGTATTTCACGGGACAACAAAAATTAGGTGGTGCGAGAATTATACCTGACGGCAACAAGAATAGTATAACAAAGGTTAGTGCCAGTAGACGTATACCGGTCAATGTTATTGATCAAAGTTAAAGTTTGCAGGTTGCCGTGGAAAGATCTTTCATCGAGACGTGCAAGTAGAGTGCTGCAGACAGACAGCAGTTATTCAGATTTAGGTAACTCTTGTTTTAGTCTTACAAAAATTTAAAGTAGTTGAAATGAATCACCGTGAAGCGGTAGTTGTATTGCACCTGACAGTTTTATACTTGAACTACAAAGGTAGTTGTCAAATATTAGTTTACACAAATTATAATTATAAACAGATTTTATTGAATAGATAGGTATGTGTGAGGTGAATGATTAAGGATATGAATGCATAACTGAGGACAAGAGATTACAGGGAGATAAGATAAGAGGGAAAAAGATAAGAAGGAGTAAGGGAAGAGAAGAAAGGGAGTGAGTGACTTCAGGGGTAGTTTTGGGAGAGGTTGCTGACCTTTTGGTGTTTTAGTAGCCGATGGTTGTATAACTGAAGATGGTTCTTCGGAAGCTGGTATAACTCGGGGTAGATACAACAATAGGTGTGCCTCGGCTTCGATAACCCTTGGTGCTATCCTGAAGTTCTGATAGAAGAAATGGAAGTGACGCTGACGAAGACGGAAGAATAGGTAGTGTCCAGTGACGTTCGATTAATTATATAAAATTGATTTCCAGAGAGAATAGAATGGCTAAAAGAATTTATACCTAAATCCCGTGCAAGATGGTAATAAGTTGGCTTACCTCTACAGGTGTTGAACGAGCCTAAGTTTTATGCTGCCATGTGGTTAATGATCCGCATAACGCGTAAAACGCCAAATCACAATTGGAACAATTGAAACGTAAGTAAATAATAATTACGGCGTAAATGTAGCTTAAATTCTTGATAATCCTCACAGATGAGCCGGATAAAACCCAGTTAAGAATTTGTAGCTTCACCACATACAGACAAGTGTCTTACAATGCCACAGGAAGAATGAATTCGGGGAAAAATCAAGAGCACTAGGGATTCCCCTTATCTATTAGGTAATACAAATAATGAAACCGAAAGTTTCCTAAATTCAAATTGTAGGACAAAGAAAGAAGACCTAGATAAGCTGAGAGAAAGAATAGGAAGATTTTTAAATGTGAACAGTTCGATGTTATCAGTAAGATTAAGATGTGAAATCACAGAAGAGAAAGGAACAATGAACTAGGAAAATTGAAATGTTATAACCCGTAATTAATGGACAAGACATAAAGTAAAAACCCAAACCCAACCCACCCCAAACAAATTAAAACCCAGGAAAATCCCCAATAAAAAAAAATAGACCAACCCCTGGAGCTGACAGAAAATAGAGTACTCCTGAAACCCGTCCCATAGAATAGAAAACAAGGAAAGATGAAGAGTGAAGAGCTCAGATAGAGGAGCGAAACTTACATTCGAAAGGAAAATGAAAGAAGTGAACGTAAGCCTCTAAGGTAGACCTGTCCTTAAAACATTCCCAACCTGCCGCCCGAATTGAATGTAAATTAAACCTAGATTCTGGAGAAAATATAGAAAATTAACCGTTACAAAAATCTTATCCACTCCCCAAGGTCATGATCTTGGGAAAACCCACTCCATGACCTTGTGACGTCACAAAATCCAAGATAGTCTGCCCCTGTTTCACTATTTCTAAGACTGCTGGTTTTGTCAGCTTAGTAAACTGCTTGTATAAGAAAATGGTCATTTAATCCTACAAATTTAATGGTACGTTTTCCCAGTCCTACGCTTGTAAATGTTGAACCTGCGCAGATCATTAGCTACCTCTGCTGTTGAGAATTTTCACAGAGAAAAAACTGGCAGTCTAGTCGAACCCAATCTACTCACGAAGATTCAGTCTTTTATTAATCACTGAAGAAACCAAGAGGGTGGCTGCTGGACTATTAGCTGTTATAGTCCAGTCATTATATACCAAAAACGGCAAATAGAAAAAATAATTCGTTTAGTCCCAATTTTTTCTGAAATGTGTGGTGGAAGGTCTCTTGATGATTGTCCCGAGCGATTTCGTTGTCACTGGCGGTGAGCTCATAGAGGACAATTTTCTAAATCGAAAGTTCATCATCGATTTCCAGCTAAGGGCTCTTAAAGGTGAGCAATTTTACAAAAAAAACTAACGTTTTCTTATAGCTCATTTCCTGTTCACTTTTTAGGTACAAGTGGATGGTTGTAGGGAATTAAATTTCCTTCCAGAATCATCGACATGTGTGGTGTTTATGCTTCGACAGTTCGACTGTACCCACAAAAAACAAGAATAAAGAGAAATTTCGCGAGCGAAGATAATGTGCAATTCAGATGTACGTACAATCCCTCACTGTGTTCTTTACTGGGTGAAGGTGTCCATTGTCACCTCTTTTCCAGCCCCATTGTTCTGGAAAAAGTGATTTCTCCAGGCCACTGCTGAACTACGAAATTGTTACCCTACGACCCACCATTTTCGAGAAATAGTCGAAAAACCGCACATTTACCCCCCACCCCTCCCTTCGGTGACACCGAAATCACTTGGTTCTTGACTACACGATCATCAGTGGACCTTCAACCACACATTCCAGAAAAATTGGAACCACACGAATTATTTTTCCTATTTTTCCTAGAATAACTGGACTATTAAACACAATATTAACTGAAGAAATGTGCACAAGGGTAGAGAATGCGGCAACTCAATTGTTGGTGAAATTACAGAAGATGCACTATTTTATTAAATGTGGTTTGGAATTTTTCTTATTGGACTCGCTTTAATATAAATTTGACGATCAAAGCGTTCGCAGTCAGTGTTCTCATTATTTTCAACAACACAGCATGAGCTTTTATCAAGTCATCACGGTAATAAGATTTCTTCAATTACTACCCGGTTATTATTTCAATTTACTGGTTAACAGAATTATGCCTTTGTCATTCCTAATAGTAGGTACCGCTATTCGATTTGTCTCTCCAGGTATGAATTTAAGTAATTGATGGTCAACCGATTATTAAGCGCAAACGGATTAAATTTACTTGTAGAACGAATTATTAAAAAAAAAATATCGCAGCGGGGATTCGCGCACGTATTCGGATGATAAAGGATCGATTTGTTCGTTGGGGTATGATTTGCAAATAACCGAGTGCTTACCCGAGCGACCTTATCATTGGTTCAAAAATTGTGAAGTATTACGGAGAAAAAATTCCACAACTGATAACATTAGCTAGACATCGTTACATGCCTAACTTGGATTTAGAGGCCCTGATGATACTTGTCCGCTAGTAACAATTCTCACTTTACTCATTTTTTTTTTCCTCCAAAAACGATGTTTTCCTATGAAACTGTCCTAGAAATAGTATGTTGGTTCTCCTGTATCCATTTTTGTGAAATTCTCTCGACACAATAGGAATTTTTAAAAAGTTCACTACAAAGCATTGACGATAAATTTTGAAAGTTGAAGTGTGTTTACGTTAGTTTACCTAATAATTGCGAATTGTGAACACGACAGGTTTTTCATTAATTTTAGCTTATTCCCAAATAATGTTTGTTCCTCGGTTTGTTCCATCAGTTGGCCAACCTGTTTGTGTCGTCAATGTTATTTTTTCTTTATTTTGTTCAGTATGGTCATAAGGACCGAGGGAGAAGGTCTAGGCTCAAATAGGTAAGAACAAAAAAAAACCAACCATAATCATGCAACAAATTTTCTACATTTACTTGATTGCTACTTGCTTTTCAAGGCTTGTTTGTTCATAATACCCTGCACGCAGGATGTTGATAATTAAAAATTAAATTACTTAGTTTTTCTCTCTAATAATCCAAATAATCTGGTCGTAAAAATTTTGCGATATCCAGGCGCACTTATCAAAGACACAAAAACACTCGCTGGCAGCTTTAGGAAACTACACTTCTTTAATAAACCGAACTCAATGACTCGAAGTGGCTTAATAATACAATGAAGGATTTTTGGTAGCTGTTCGGACGGTAGAAATTTTAATGAAAGACAAACCTTTTGGAAAGACTTCTCTAAGTTGACAACTGCCTTGTTTACTCACACTCGAACTAACTTCTTTTGAATACGGATAAACTGTTTTCAAAACATTCCACAATCTTTCAATCATCTTCTTGTTTGGGATTTTCAAAAACCCCCGACAAGCACAATTAGATTTAATAACGCCAGCTCTGAAGGCACGCATCCCCACTTATGCCTAAAATAACGCGCAATTATTCGAAACAGAACACGTGCGTTAATTACATTTCATCTGACAAAAACTCCTTATCGAAAACGTGATCGTTTTGCACGTGGTACAATTTAGTTGTGGGAACTCATGCGCCTTCAGAAGTAGACGCCCCAATAACTCATACGATTTTTAATTCGAGATGCAAATCGACGATGTCATATCTCAATTACCGAGTCTTTATCTCGGGGATACCGGGTCTCTAATCTGATTTCAGAGTGACGCCGGGAACCCGGACTTGAGCTCAACTCCACGTCAGCATTCGATTTAACAATGTTCCCAAATAAAGGCTTGCTTTCATTGTGGTTAAATGGCTAAGATCAAATCTGGCTGGGGTAATTGATTTTTTCCCAAACAACACTATTAATGGGGAAATGCGCTTTTTGTAAACCGTTTATGATAACCTTCGTATCTGATTGTTAGATGCATTTCAAAACGGCACCCAACCAACGTCATAAACACTCTATTTAAAGCTGTTAGTAAACAAAATTAGCCATCTTCACAGACATTCTGCCTGTAGTACATTCTCTTCTAATATGGATGCCTTCTATTTCTGACAGAGCGCATTGATGACTATACATTGGGCGGAACCTTCGGTTCGCATTGGTCAGTAAAAAGTGACTAAAATAGTCCCTGTCGTGTCAAGAAGCTTTTACGATTCACCTACATGAAACCTTTGTGCTAAATAAAACAATAATAAAATACCAAGACATATTAAAACCGGATTGGTCTTATCATCACGTTGGTTAAAAGTCATTATTAAAACATAAAATTAGCATCAAAGCTACATTTTCTTGTGGTGGTTTTACAATAGGTACGGAAAAGTACAATTGAGATATTTCAGGTTTATAATGTTAACGTGACAGCATTAAGTAATTTGCAACTTAAATGAGTTTAATGTTATAAATACAACAAAAATATTCATGCATGCTTAAACGGAAATTTTAATAACTATAAAATCCTTAATTACAGTGTCAGACAAAATGATGGATTTCTATTATACTCATGCACAAAATGGAAATATATAACCTATTAAAATTTAATTATCTCAATAAACTGTAGGTAACATAAAGTTTTACATCAGTGAATAAATTGCATCGCATGCTTATCTCATTAAAGTTTACCACAATACTGCTTAGAAAATCCTGCGAGTCGGAAACAAAGTTTTTACGTCGATGTCGTGTAAAATAAATAGACGGAAAACAAACCGACGCATTAAACTTATCGTACTGCAAATGTGAAAAATTAACTTCATAGAGTTTGCAACTACCAAAAAGTACAGTGGAAAGGCAAGGGTATTGTAGATTGTGTGAAATAAAGCCAACTGGCAAAACCAACCCCATCTTTGGACCAATGCTATAAAATTCTAGTATGTAGATTTTAAATGTTGCCTTTATCGCGTCTGGCGTTGTATGAATATTACCTTGCTTTAATGTATGCTTAAAAAGTAAATTGTTCTTTATAGAAGTGTTGCTTGTCGCATACATAATCAGTGTTGGGAATCGGCGGTTTAGCGCCAACGATTAATTAAGCTGACGGTCGACATAAACTATATTGCATCGTTCGTTCTCTTAAGTACTAAACCCCGGTTACCTTCACGTTTAACTGTGTATAATCAGTCTTTTCATTTTTTACAGGGAAATAGGGTCTTAGATTTATGTTGCCAAAGTTCCGAAGAAAAGAAATCTTATAGGATAAGTGGTGCGAAGAACAAATAGCAGTCATATAACATGAAAATTCTCCTGCATTTTTGTTATTGTGGCCGTTTTGAAGCAAAAAGTTATAATACTCGTAAATGGGGAGATTTTATTTTATTTTATTGGGTTATCGACAATTTACCGAATCGCGAACTACAGAAATAACCCTTTTTACATTTTGGTTATTCAATTCTACTTTGAAGTATTTTGTGGACCGGTGTCATTCTTTCGTTAAATTTATTTAACAGTTAATCTCTATGGAAACATATCCGTTATATTCATATTGGACAAGCAGATATATTTAAGTGAAATATGAGAGACCAGCCTTAGGGAATTTATTTCCATGAAAAGTGAGTATTATGCATTTAACGGCAAGATGATAGACCGGGGCCAACTCTAGTATAATATCTAAGACTAAGGCGGATAGATAAACCAGTTTCACATTACCCAGAGTCATCAGGGTTCAAGAGACAGTATTTCCCTACCACCTGGACAAGGCACTATGGCACATCTTATATGTATAAAAAAGATTAAATGTACTAGTACGAAAAAGTAATGACCTTGACAAACATACACGCGTACGCCGTACATATCTTGCACTTTACCATAAGTCATTGTGACAGAAACTACATGAAAACGTGTTTGTATATCCCATACGAACAAATTTTTGGTCAAGATTCATTGACGTCTCTCGAAATCTGTAAGATAAGGAGTTTTTAAATTGTGTGTGAAGTAAACAACAGATTTTTTTCCACCATTTATTACACTAATAACTAATCTATAGAAATGAAAATTATAATAATCATCATCATAATCATGACGGTCGAGTCGCCAAGTACCCATTTAAATAAAAGTCCAAAAGGTGACTCGACAGCAACTGTTGGTCGCATAGTATAAAATCGGAAACCCGGGTTTGATTCCCAGTTCCGAAACATAGTTCCGCTCCCAACGTGGCAAAAGGCGATTTAAAACTCTCAACGGAACGTAGTTCTTCGAAGATTGAGGCAAAAGGAGTGTTTAATTGGTAATATAGGTACAATTGTTGTGAAATAATGTGTTTCTTTATACATACAAATTGGCGGATAAGTATGGAATTAGCGAGCTACAGCCTTAACCATTCGTTATATTGAAAAAAGTGTGAGATGAAAGTTGTTTGATATTTAATGCATGTTTTGACGTGCATGGATATTTTTTCGAATGACGTCATTTCAAGTTATGCCATGTTGAGCATATTTTTTAAATTCAACACCCTGTATTTTTTAGTTTTTTATGATCCTCTAGGCGAGGTGCTTCAAAATGGTATAGGGTTTTAACACTCTGAAGTTCTCAAATTTCACGATATGTTAGTTTTAATGTAATTAAATCAAAACATTGAGAAATGCGTATGTATTTCATATTTCATCCGATCTCCATACCCAATCAGTATTAAAATTGTTATTCGCTGACACACTGACAACTGACACTTTAGACGTTATTGGGTATAATTTTTGATGAGCCAATTATTGATATAAAACCCCAAATATCTTGAAATCTGAGAACTTTAGAGTGTTAAAACCCTATATAAGATCATTGATGACCCCTCCCACCCCCCTCTCCTCTACCACCATTTGGTATCTATCTATTCGGGTACGAAATCGACGGGACGAAACTATAGCCACAGAATAGAAAACAATCTATTCAATAAATTACTTAGGTGTGTTGAAGTTTGAAAATTGGGGTTAGTTTAGGAGTAAAGTACTTAGCGATTACGAAGTAAGCAATTGCAGAAGTGGCATATGTCTGCACTTAAATTGAACTATGTGTTTAAGTCATTGTATGCACTATGCAAATAAAAACACCTAAAGCGTGGTTATCATTTAAGTCATACGTTACTCTGCAGAAAGTATACGAAACTGCGCCATTAGGAGAAATACATTAACAGTCCTGCTACACATAGCTCGTTTATATACATATTTATAATGGATTATTTAAGGGAAGTTTGCGTGCTTTGGTTTCCTAATAAAATTTTGCTATAATCAAATTAGTTTTAATCCCAGTACCAACGTAAACAAAAAATTAATACGGCCGCTTCCCCCACGTTATTCTAGGAACTAAATTAAATTCAAAATTTAAATCACGATCAAACTCGCAATAACTAAGAATATTTAACTCCCACAATATAAAAAGCCGCACGCTATAAAGCGCGCCCCTTAAAATTTAAATCCCCTTCAAGTAACAAAACACACAATAGAGTTTAGCCATTTAAACTACTATATCTCATTGTGAAAATATTTAATTCTAGTTCTCCCTACAGCCCCACATTGCAGTATACAAATTGAGTTGGCTGCGCTAATAATGCAACGGGTTGGTTGGCAACGTAGCATTGGTGGTTCGTGATTAATTTTCTCAGGTACCTAATTCATTAAGGATGTATTTATCTCAAAATAGGATGCTGCGAAATCACACCCCGGTTTGCGATGGACGACAAAGGTAAAGTGTCGCTCTTCATGTATTTGCTATTACGGAGAATAGATAAGACATCTGGATGTGCTGTTTGATACGCCACTGAGATAATGGAATTATATATGTGTTTCACCCCCAATATTGTAACTACAAGAGAGAATAATGCTTTAAATTGCATTCGGGAGGCGAGTCAAAAACCATCAATAAGATTTATTTCAATTTATTGTTAAAAAAATGAGAAGATAAACGTTTAACGAAATTTTGAAGTTAGTATCGTTTTTTATTATGTTTGATGTGCGTAATAGCATTGGGCCAAAATATGTAGGTCAGAAAAATCAATACCTAATATCAGTAGATACGTGATTCATTTTATCACGTAATTTTTATGACATTTTTAACTCCATATCTAACATTTCGTATCTTTTTGCGAGAAATGAATTCGCGAAATGGAAAAATAACTTAACGGTGACTCATCCTGATCAATAAAAGAAATTAAACTGGAAACATCTACAAATAATATACGTCGCCATTAGTCACTACAAGTATGCGATGTGCGTGTACGGATAGCGAGACTTTTAGTAATAATTCATAGGTGACGTCGACTTAACATGGCCCATTTTTTCTAAAAAGCTTCCTTTTCAATTTATATTTCTGCGGTTAAACAAAATTGGAGTTTTCGTAAACTGATTTTACGACCAAAACCTATTAATTATGTATGAATGGGTTAAACTTTTTTGTTTTGCTTGAACAAGCACCATTTCACGCTTCACAATAGGTACGTAGGCACCCTTTGATTTGGTTAGACGATTTTGCAAAGTACTGCACGCGTGATAAAGATCCTACCTTGCAAGATTAGGTTAAGATCTTACCAAACCAAAAAATTGACTGCAGATACTAGCAGGGGGCAGACATAGTCTGGGCTAGGTGCTCAACACTGTATGGCGTCAATGCCATATTTTCAAGTCAAGACGTGTCATGTCTCAATGAACGTGAACTCTACGTAAAGAGACTCTATCATAACCACTATCATGAGTACCTACCCTCTTATCGAGCTCTGGTGTTTACAAAGTGATTTGCCTTACCTTATCAACTCCGAACGAAAATCATTATTTCACCACCACATCCACAGTTTCAGTCAGTCCTCTCTAGAACCGACTTTGAAATTTTGATTTTTTTGTAAGAAAAACGAAAGGGTTTTGTTCGCTTTGTCTCTTTCCTTACAAAAGGTTCTTTTGAGGCACTTTCGCCTGACTAACGAATGATCTTTTATTCTTTTTGGGAGAGGCAAGATTCTTTGCGCACTCTCGTTTTAAGAAAAGCGAAAATTGCTTTCCCTCATGTAAATGCATCTGTGATGGAGGAATGTTTTTGCATGTAAGATGGACGAGGTTTAAACGCTCTCTTTCTTAGTTCAATTGCTTCTGAACATCTACCACCACATACGTATTGAAGTAGATTATCCTCAATTTCCTTCAAGGCACGTGCCAATCACCCTGAACCTTTTTACAATTTCTGGCCAGACATTAGCAGCAAGCGCTTTTATTTCTTTTAGGATTTCGTCCCACTTTTTCCTGTCCATGATTCCATGATGAATATTGGCCAGAATTTCTTCTGCTTTCCCATATGAGTTCGCTAAAGACTGGGAATGTTTTAAATCTTGTTTGAACCTCCGTAGGTATATCGAATGCTTTAAAGAGCCAAGGAACTGCTTTGCAGTTAGATTAGATCACGTAATTTTGATGACCAGGGATAACGGAATAACCACTCTAACATCATCGCTCGATATCTTCGAAACGGTCTTTCCGACAGACAAGGTAATCTTTTTTATTCGCCCCGATTCTTCCAATAGATCCTCAAGGTATATTAGTATGTCCGGCGTCACCATTTATTTATTTATTTTACCCTATGTATATACTCGTTTTGCCGAGGATAATCTTTGTTTACACTCGGAGCGCCAAGGCTATGTTTTATTTATACTCGGAGTGCCGAAGATATTCCTTTATTTATCCCCGGAATGGTGAGGTTAAGGGGACCGACCAGAGGGCCATATGTCTATGACGGACATCAATGTGTCGTAAGAGCACGATTGACGTGACTTGTGCGTCCAATCGGCAAGCCGTTTGAGGTTGCTAATTCAGTAATTACCATGAACCCAGTGTCGTGTAAATTAGGTCTCAGAGGTGCAATAATTAAAGTAAAGAAGTGAAGTTTCGAATCAATAGCGTCCTTAGGTTTTTGTGTGTTTTTTTTTGGTGCATCAAAGCGTCGAGAGTCGCGTCGCGTTTGCGTTGCGTTGATGGTCTGTACTGTATAATGCAGTATACGAGTAATAGTAAGTAAACATAACGCCATGTCTTTAATGCTTATATATTATATTGTATTATATTTCAGATGAAAAACTCAAATTTGGAAAGTAAAGGTTTATAATTGGAGCCTTTGTATGTTAGAAAATGTAATTCCTGTAAACAAAAATATGACATATCCGCATTGCATGTAGTGCACATATTAATATTTTCTCTTTCCAAGTAAAGAGAAAATCTCAAAGCAAATTCTTTCAAACGGATATTCAATAACATCGTCATTATACGTAACGAGCCGATTGTAATGTTACGTGAACAGAGTACCGGACATTATATTTAATCACTGCCATATTATTACACGCACATTTTGCAAGAGTTACAATGTTTCTAAGCAACTGTGTTTATATCAAATCAATAAGCAATAATAGAATACTTATTCTGATTTAGCGATTAAAAACCTGGAGGGTAGTATAAAAAACTGTTTCTTGATGTATTAAAATAATAAACGTTTAAATAAAGGATGATTAAGTACACGGGAAATGGCAGAAGAAAAGCGAATGCGAGACTTAGATTTTGGACCGGTATCGAGTTGTTATTTTTTCCACCAATAGACAATAAAACAAGATACGATTTGTAGTAAGGGCGCTTTTTGGCTCTGGCATCTGAGAGCCAAGAAAAATCTTGACGATTCTTCGATATCGCTATCCTTATTCCTCACCGCAATGATGCCAAAGTGACATATGATTGAATTGAAGTATTAAAACACAACATAGTCTCCTTGTGCTGAATTGTCACGTTTGTTAATATGTTTGGCAAGCATGTACTGTATGTCCATTAGCACCACACTGCAGCTGTAGGTGCAAATGCGCTATAGTAAAAACAAGCGTATCACATATATTGTAAACACCAAATGTGCCCATGCGCAGACTGCGCATTGATAAGTTTCTTATTGATCATAAGAACTTTGTGCCCTTACTTATTTTCCTTAGGTACATATTAATAGTCCATTGTATGACTACCACCTTTCGAGAAGTACCGATCAATTGGAAGCTATTGGAAAATGAGTTGCGGAATTTAGATCAAGAAAAAAGCAGACCATTCAATTTGGAAGAGCGCCAGAAAGAATCAAAGGCAAGCAGAAGTTTTCGGTTCACTAAATCCGATTCTGGATTATGGCCACCATGATAATCCAGTTCGTGAACTGAGACAACTAAGCCGGATAACCGCACACAAAAGACTAATCAGTCGTATTCCGTTACAAATTCAGATAATAATAAATGATTGTGACACAATTTCTTCCCTTTGTTACATATGGGAGGTTTTGGAAAATGTTCCAATTTGTTTTGTTTAGAGCACACGTTAACTGACCTAATCATAATTAACTTATTCATTTGCTTTACAAACCCATGAGTTATATTAGAAAGGAAACTTTGATTTAGCAAACAATGAATGTATGTACCTATACACATAACAAAATGTTGAGGATTGTAGCCTAATTAAATTTACTGCCTACTGTTAAAACGTTTTCATTTCGTAATGTACACTAACACACATTACACTTAATACCCCTTGAATATGTATAGCATTTCATCCACAGCCGTATATCAGAATTGCTTTATGTGTTCCCGTGTTCACCAGCAAAACAATATGCTACAAAATTTTATTGTTGGTGCAGCGTATTCATTTTATTTACAACATTCATGAGTATCTGTAGTATATAAATAGTTGTAGGTTTATCATCTACACTATAAATATAAACATTATCTTCATTTTACTTTACACTTACTATATGTACGGAATGGTTAACGATACGACAAAAATACCTGATGTTATCACGCCTGCCAGGTTATGAAAGGAAGACATAGTCGCTTGCGCCCTTGTTATAAAATTGTGGTGTTGATCAATCGTTAGTTTGCGTTTATGTATTTAAACCTTAAGCGACACTTCTGCGTGTGTTTGTATAAGTAACTTCATTTCGTACTGATCAATCACCGCAAGAGAACAAAATTCAAATTTTATTGTGAATTCCGTAAAAGCGTCGGAAAGTTTGCACCCCTAAATTGCTTTTCTAAATCGAAGCATTTCCCATTTACCCTTTAATGAGCGCGAGGATAATTTATTTTTTGTAAGGTTAGCGACGTAAAAGGGCGAACAAAATTAAATTGTAACAAAATGAAACTGAATGTAAATCAAGGCTAAAGTGCGAAACGCCCAGCAGTTTCCTTAAACAAACAGTGGGTGCATGTCCCCAATTACCCGTTACCCATACACGAGCCGTTTAGAGCCGAGGCCGCTAATGGCCACATCTCACGCTCTCGTAGTCGTAAATCACCGTCGCTGCCACTGACTTAGTGACCCGCTGACATGTTGTCAATCGTTTCCATTTGCAATTGTAATTCCATGCTCCTGAATATAATCGTGATTAGGTCATTCTTTACGGGCCGTTGATGCAATGGGCGTTGTTCGTTGAATAATTAAAAAGGCTTCAACGATACGCTGCACCTGCTCTGAGAACGTAATGTTCAGTTTATAGATGCCTATAGTATAACAATGTCGATGATTCTAAGTATATATTTTTCCGGAAAAATGGTGCTTGGGCAACAAGGGCTTACGAACTTGCTTGAAGTTAGATCGAAATTATAAGAAATCCCGTCCAAAGGTATTTTAGGTTTACTTAGCCCCAGTTGCACCAACAAAATTGCTTAAAGTTAAGTCGAACTTAAACATGATGGCAACGGTTATTAAAACAATCGTTGCTGGTATTTCAGTTATGTTTAACTTTAAGGGATACTTAATTTTGACGGTGCAATTGGCCCTTAGACACGTAGGGCGTTTGAATGTGTATCAGTTGTAAATTATCAATTGCGTTGTGAGAGATTAAACATGAAACAAAGAAGTCAAGAGAATAGACACAATACAATAAAAGCCCGTTTTTTTCAGTTAGAACCGTTAGACTGTAAAAGTGTACCACGAAGACGGTGTCAGAGTCGCAGGCTAAAGTGGCCCTTGCGGGGGACTGGAATAATAAAATTTACGATATGTGTTTAATTTATTTTTATAAGGTGTTTTTCCTATCAAGTAACATAATAACGCTTGGAGGGTGGGGTGCTGTAGTCCCCAGTAGCCATTGACGGTGAATAAGAACGCTACATCATGAAACGGATCGTTCATTTAGGGCAGGATTCGCGATTAATGAGATCCTAACATGTCACTTGGTCTGCATAAGAAGCATTCCGAACCCCTGACCGCGTCAAAATGGAAAACAACGGTCCCACACGAATTTAAGTTATGATTGGGCATTTAACAAATTAAAACATAAAATAAAATAAATTAAACAAATATAGCAAACGAGCTCCTGGGTATGGCTATAGCATGACGTGCAAAACCAAATTTTAAACCTGATGTTAGTTTTGCTTTTATTTAAAGTGTATGTATATGAATGAAATTTCATTTGAATGCCTCCATAAATAAGCTGCGCATGCGCAAAACCAAATTTTGAAACTGATGTTAAATTTTCTTTTATTCCAAGTGGTTATGTACCAAATTTCATTTAAATCCCCCTATAAATCAGAAAGTTGGCACTGCGCATGCGTAAAACGAAATTTTGAAACTGGCGTAAAATTTGGTTTTATTCCAAGTGCCTATGTATATCAAATTTTATTTAATTGCCTCCATAAATAAGGAAGTTGGCACTGCGCATGCGCAAAACCAAATTTTGAAACTGGCGTTAAATTTACTTTTATTCCAAGTGGCTATGTATCAAATTTTATTTAAATCCCTCCATAAATAAGAAAGTTGGCACTGCGCATGCGCAAAACCAAGTTTTGAAACTGGCGTTAAATTTGCTTTTATTCCAAGTGGTTATGTACCATATTTCATTTAAATCCCCCTATAAATCAGAAAGTTGGCACTGCGCATGCGCAAAACGAAATTTTGAAACTGGCGTAAAATTTGGTTTTATTTCAAATGCCTACGTATCAAATTTTATTTAAATCCCTCCATAAATAAGAAAGTTGCCACTGCGCATGCGCAAAACCAAATTTTGAAACTGGCGTTAAATTTGGTTTTATTCCAAGTGGCTATGTATCAAATTTCATTTAAATACCTTCATAAATAAGAAAGTTTGCAATTCGGTCTGTAAATGGTCGAGATGCGCAAAGGGCACTGTGAATGCTGATCGATTAGGTTCAACTTTTGAAATTGTGTTTTATATGGCTAAAGCTATGCGCATATTGAATTTCATGCAATTCGGTTCATAACTAACGGAGATGTCAAAAGGGCCTACTTTATTTTTTGGGCTACATTGCCAATTCACGAACTCCGATCTACAAATTTGATAAAGAATCCACCTGCAAAATTTCATCGTAATCGGTCCATTCGTTTATGAGTTATCGTGCTAACGGACGGACGGACGGACAGACACAACAAAATTATAAACTCGCTAGGAGCTCGTTAATAACGCAATATAATGGAATTATTTTTTATTCTGGAAGGACATAACGTTGTTACTTCGCCACGATTCTTCCTAAACGTGTTTTAATTACTCTTGTTTCTGAAACTGTTGAAACTACTGGTTCAGTATGAACTACCGCTGTGAGAGGTCGGCCATTTATGGTGGTAGCAACGCTGGCCAGTCAAGTCATCATCTGGTTATAATCCAGTTTTGATTTTACTAATATCCTCTTGAAGAGGTCCGAAGCGAATTAATCTTTCCCAATAACATCCAAACCAAGGAGATGCAGATGGGATGAAGATTCATTGTATTTGTCGAATGTCGCATTTTTTCTTCACTTCTTCCCAGTCGACACTATCAAACAAATTCTCCGCTCCCATGAAATTTGTTCCGTTGTCTGAGAAAATTGTATTGGGCTTTCCATATATTAATGTATAGAAATAAACCTTTATTCACGATCATATTGTAATCAGTCTCATAATTGTCATTTTGAAGGATAAGGAAGTTGTGTTTTACAACACTTATTTTTCCAGGAGGGAGGAAAGTAGATTCTCGAGGTTAGTAATGTTCGATTCGAGGTTAGTAATATTTCATTACCTACCTCGATTTAGTTGCTAATATCCTAATGGATGGCGCTCTCATCGTAACTGTCTGACACAGATGACAGCTGATTTAGATGCGAATTGTTCAAAACCGCATTTTAAAAACAATTCTTATTCTTATTATGAGTAATATGGATTATTTTAAGTTCTGTGCTTTTTTTGTAAATTGCAAATGAACGACCAAACGCGAAAAAGTGAAATAAGTAAATGCGGACCGAAGTAAACACAAGTAGGAGTCGTGATTAACTTTAGCCAGATTACGGAAGATGATGGTTTGTTTCACGTAACCTAAAACTAAACGAGCGCGGTGCTAAATGGTTAAGTAAAAACAAAAGCAAAAAGAAACCGTTAATTATTAAAGGATCGGTAAGTATAAAACTCGAACTTGAGTTTAATGAAATTGATTGTTACTTTAGAGAGCCCATTACTGTTTAAATTTCTGCGTGGAAAAGTTCAATTCTTGTCCATAAGACATGGAAACATTGGGTTGCGCTTGCGACCCATGAGAAGAGCAAGGGATGGCAATTTATGGCATCATAATGTTGCATATCGGAGACGTCGTAGCACTACCTGAAGAGGATACTGCCATACTTTGTTATTTCCGCGTGCCCGTAAAGCGAATGGGCCACTGAATTGGCGACGAAACCTCCTGCTACTGCAGCCAATCTACAGCCACCGAACTGTTTTAAGTTGAAGAAATCCACTGGCACTTGCTAATATTGTAGCGATCATATGCCAAAAACAATGTCCGGTAATTAAATGTAATTTGTCACATTTTAGAAATAGATAGTGCTATTTTTTAGGGCCATCGTATTGGAACAGGTGTTTAGTGACTACCTGATTGGATCTGGAGAATAAATCTTTCGTTATTGACATCTGCACAGATTATAATACTAATATTGTAACCCAGTCGAAATCTGTAATCACAAAAGATCGCTGTAGGTACATTTTAGAATAATAAAACTGACATGGTCATTAGGCATTACCTACCGCATTAGGTTTGAATGTGGATCACAACATTATTTGGTCGTTCATAATGTGGATGATTTCTTTACCTTTACCTCATTAAAATAAGCAAGTAAAACATGAAGTTTTACCTATACCCTTTCCTGCCCACCATTGTTCATTCACTTCAAAAATTCATTCGGGGAGTAAATTTTTTACTACACTCAATTTCCCTTATTTGAGGGGATGTACATTGAAATTCTTTAGTATGGGCCATTTTTTAACATACATGTTAAATTAATATGAATATTAATTAGGTAAATTTCCAAATCTGTATTACCGACAACATTTTATGTAGGGCAATAATATTGCAGATGGCGCATAAGATGAATATAATACGTATAAATTTAGTGAATTATTTTATTTTTGATAATGGAATGATTATAATGATGATCGTGAATAAAATCGTATACGAACCTCGACGAAAGGTTATTTTTCTTAGAATATAATCACCCTCGGCGCTGCGCGCCTCGGGTGATTAAAATTCTTCGAAAAATAACCTACTTTCGCACTCGGTGCGTAATATACTATTCCAAGGCTCGCACCCGTAGACAGACTGCATACCAGATCCAAATGTATGCGCACAACGATAACCTTTACAGGTGAACAACACCATCCAGGTTTTTCCCTTCTTTCAATTAAATGGGCCCTGCAAGATCCACTCCAGTAGTGGTAAACGGGTCCCCATCGAATATCGTTTCCTTTGATAAGGGAACGGGATCCATTTTTAAAGGTTTACTACTGTGACGAAGGCATGTCTTGCAGTTCCGTATCACTTTTAACACCGCCCTCTTAAAGTTGATTATCCAGTGCTTTTCTTTGAACTTTTCACGAATGAAGCTACCTCCACCGTGTCCATGATACATATGAAAGTCGTGAATTAGAGCTTCTCTGCACCATGGTCAAGTTTCCATGCGAATGAGTCTTTGTGGGTCACGTTTCACCTTCAATTTTTATACCGGGGAAAGCTTCTTGTTGAAGGGACCTCAGCATGTACACTTCCGCCCGTCGTATCTCACGATTTGATAAAGAAAGTGGTCCTTTCTCTTGTTTTGCGTTGGGAAGACCACGATTGCACCATCATCTGACTTCCAGAGCTTATGCCAAAGTTGCATGCCGATTTTTTTATTTCAACTTCAAGTTCTTCTTCAATATAAATGGTGACAGAGGCTGGCCAACCATTAAAAGGTTGGTACCCAGGACCCTCCCACTCTCTGGACCCAAGAAAGTGAAAGGGGTGCATCCTCTTGAAGGCAAGTCTCCTGGATTCAGATTACCGGCGATATGGCTTCTGGTCAGTTGATTTAGGTATTTCTTTCACCCGATTATAAACAAACACTCCCCAATCCCCACCTCTTAAGGACCAGTCCAAAAATGAGTGGGGAGGGCTGTAGAATGCCTGCCTTACTTTTTTTTATTAACCGTAAATTTACAATCCACTCTATAGGGAGTACTAAGTAAATGCGCCAACTTATATGAGCGTTGTTGGGAGGAACCACTCATTAGCAATACTCCTATAGACGTTCTTTCAGATTAGAGTGCTTGCAGGTTATGAGGCCAGATCCTACTTAATCTTGTAAAAGGTAGGTGGGCAGTTGACAGTTGGTCTACCTACGAGATCATTCTTGCGACTCTGAAGTCTGTCGTGGTAATTTTGGGCGTGCCTTTGAATTTCGATAGTGACGAATGAAATGCCAAGATCCTAGTGTAGGGTTTCGTTTGAGACATGCCATGGTGCGTTTACCATAGCGCGGAGGATTTTGGATTGGAACTGTTGTATTGTCTTAATCCGAGTGGGCTTGGCATATCACCAGAATTGCACTCCATATGTCCAGTATGTCTAAGTATTTTCATGTTTTTATAAAAAAGGCGCAAATTTCACGCGAAAAAAACGTATGTATGGAATGATTGAAAGTGTAGGAAGTTTCAATATGTACTTACTTTTCCTGCGTGTATTGTGGAGAACCCCATATAATGTGGTGGACCATAATCGAGTCAAGTCATTTGAAAAAATCCTCTATACCGATGGATATTTGCGACAAATGTACACCTGTAGAATAAGTGGTCCACCTGAAAATAATTTTTCATAAAAACAATCTTAATTAAATGCAATTGAATTGATATTCACCTATGTACACATAGGAGTTGCTCATAGTGTGTAAAACCACGTAAAGGGATTTTTTTGGCGTTAGCGCGCTGAAGTGGTAGTTAAATTTTACCCAAAAATATATCTCAGGCACAAGCAACTCGGACTTAAACAAGTTTCGAATTTGATATCACATCCCTTAAAGTCGGCGTCATGGCTAATTTTTTTTTAGGTTTCAAACTCTTCTCAAACCTTTTGCGTTGACGTAGTTTGTGTGCAACAAAGATTACATTAGGTAACATGGAAGAACCCAAAACATGAAAACTGAATTGCTCCAAATGTGTCAAACCAATGAAAGAATAAATACAAATGAACCTTAAACGTAGAAATCCCTAGCAACGTAACAGGGGTCGGTGACATAATATGTTAACAAAGTGTATATTCGGGATTAGTCGTGTGCTCATAATAAATTTGCAAGTATATTACAGTTAATCCAGGCCACCGTACCGGCAAATTAACTAATAAAGTATACAGCCAGGACCGTCAACACGTATAACGAACTCTCAGCTGCTTCGTTAGTTGCAACAAATAACAATAATATATTTATGATATTTCGTCGTCATATTTGTTAATACTGCAAACTGTCCAATTTTCAGTTGCTGCCGTAGACTTTTTCCTTTATTTACAGGGTTTATTTGATGAAATTTTTACGGAAGGTATTTTAGTATGCGATTTGTAAACCTTTTATTTATTCCCCGCATTTAAGAGCACTTTTCCTTTAAATATATTTATTAAAAATTCCAGCATAAAGAGAATGCTGGTCTATTCAAATTTTGAAGAGTATCATGGACAATATTGCAATACTGCCGCTGACGGTTGAAAAGGATCCTTATAATAGATTCCAATAAAATTGAAAACCGCACGGACGGTGTGCGCAACGGCCATAATTGATGAATATTTCAGAACGTATTAAAAGTGTGTTACATGGATATACCCGTCATTTTAGATAACTGGGACATTCATTTTAAAAGTATTGTAAGTAACTAAACTTACCCACCCTAGATAAAAAATGCAAGAAGTAATTATCTATAACATTTATAGAAGAAAACCTTCATGTTGGCATGACTAATAGATTCTTAAAGTTTAAAATGGTTTACCAAGTGGTTTACATTCAAGTATCGGTGTTTTAAATATGAAACATTTACGAAAATATTTATTAGATTTTGGTACACGTGCTTTTATATTTTCATTTTTATAGCTGTAAAAACTTTTTAAGAAGACTATAAATTTATCTTTCTAAATTAATAATATCCAAATTGACACGCAACGATGTGTCTTTGTAATAAATAACCGAGTAAATAACCAAGAGGTGTTGCTGCTATGGTAAAATTCATCAACAGAATTTCAAAATCTATACGTGCTCTTTTTAAAGTAATGTGTAAAACGTAATTATTTAGCTTAACTTATTTTATTTCCTGTGCATTCACTATAAAATACAACCATATTTAGATCAGAAGAAGGAATGACCTAGGAAAATATATAGGTACGACAACCAATGAAATGGCTTCAGAAACAGTACTCAGAATCTTGAAGAGTGAGAGAGCCAGAGAGACCGTCAGCTAATCCACCACAGCATTCAGCGAGAGAATTCTGGTCGAAGCCACGACATCATCGATATAATCATAGTAATCAAATACTTACATTATAAGGAATCCCTAAAAGCTTTTCTTTACGTACACGGTTTGGATTGTACAACCAATTATAACGTGAGGTTAGTTCGGCGCTGTAAAACTCAAACCCCGCCGCATAAACGGCCAGCTAGCTCAGATTCTTAATTAAAAGAAGGGCTCGAGATGAGAATCTTCCACAGCGGTTTGTTCGTTTGGGCATATAACATAAGTTTTTGATCTTTGGTAGTCACTAGAAATGATTAGTTGAGCGCCACCCAATTTTGCACAAATTCTGACCTCTCCTGTATAGAAATTGGGAAAACACAAGAGAGCCAAATAATAAATTCACTACGAGCAATTCTGATTTATTAATCCTGGCAAAAACGGTGCAGGATCGGCAAATAAAATGTATCTTCAATACGACAATAACAAATACTTCAAATGACAAAAATAATCCCCAAATAAATTCATGAACACTTCCCTAATAATTACGTTACCAGACCCCTACAACAATGATCGAGCAAAAATGTAGTTAAGATTTCAATGGATTCAAAGATTGAATCAAGTTAACCCGAATAACAACTCATATAGGCAACACTGGGTACAAGTAAATTAAAAATCTTACCTGGAATAACACATACGCTGTCTTCTCCGAAAAAGAGCTCTCCTTCGAAGTTCCAGTTCTGTAACACAAAAACAAACCCCAAGCTACAACGCTCGGAACGATTATATGAGCCGGAAGGGCCAACAAAATAGCTTACTCGTAGCCGGCTCGTTTACCCATACGTTAAATACAGGTGCGTTGCTCTTGAAGAGAGCCACGACCTCAAACACTAGATGCGAACAAAATACAAAGCTCCAATCCCAAAATTATGCCAGGTCAATGTCCTCCGCACACAAGAATGTGCAAGGATATACTATAAACTATACCATACAAGGATTCGTCTGTACAAGGATTGACCGGTACAAGAATTCATCTACTACATGGACCCCCCTAAAAGTAATGAAGATGTAACACTTCCTTAACGAGATTTTTAATAACATACCTGAAATCGTCAGGAGGGTAATGAAAAATACTTAAATCAATGAAATATGGAAATTATCCAACCTCAAATTGTGAATCTGAAAGAATTTTAGATAACATAACGTAAAAGAAAGCCAACGCCATTTCACTTACATGTAGGTAGGGCGATGAACTTCAACCAGATATAGCCTCGCAATGGAGAAAACGGCTTCTGAGTTACACTACTCGACAACGCCAATGAAAAGGTAAAATTGCCAGAGATTTCACGTGAATGATGGCAAATATTACCCACTGGTTTAAGAAGAATTCACAATGCCACGCTCTACAACAAGTACAACCTCGTTGGCTTTAAAACGGAAATTAAAAAAATAACGCGATTCTGCGCGAGGAAAGAAACACGCGTACAAGTGACGCCATCTCACCTATATCCTACCTAACCTAGCAAGCGGTAATTTTTGAAATTTGAATATGAATAAACTAAACTGTTACACAATTTCAGCGATGAATTATTTCAATGTATTAGAATAATGGATTGCGGAAAAGAGGAAATATAATGAAACACCAAGATTAAATTATCACAGCGAAGAACGTACGGCGGACGAATTTCTCATGCACCAAGGATGGAGCAATGAAACAAGTACTGAATCGTCGTCAAACTACATTTCCGAGACATTTTCCATGTCTGCTGCGCTCACTTAGAGAGTTAGAAACTAGGTCTATTTTAATAAGTTTTAGATTAGGTAACAACTGATCATTTATTGTTATCAATATACGGATATACAGGGTGGTGACTTGCGTCACGCATCATAGGGATTTCAATGTAAAATTCATAACATGCCATTATTGGCTCCCCAAATTATTTTAGAGCAAAAATGTATTAAGGTTTTTTGTAGAAAAAGATTTTTTACGTCAATCAACGGTATTAGTTTTCAATTTTTTGCATAATAAAGACGGAAAATTGGAAAAATAAAACCCGCATTTTTCCAATAATCTGTGTTGCCATGGAATTTTATAATACAAAAACTACGCCAATATCCGACAAGCCATGGAATGTATGCTATGAAACAAATCATATTCTATCAAAAAGTATTATGTAGAACAGCGAATTCGACATAAAGAAAGACCAAATTACTAAAAACGGTTTCCTAATATAACAATTTGCAATAAATGTTCGAATAAGTCACCATTAACTGCAAGACAGTAACCAAGTCGATCATAAAATCCATTTCGAACTGCTGCTATTAATTGATAACTGGATATCTTTTTGTTTTAGAAAATTCCATGGCATAGCAGATTATTGAAAAAGATGGGGGTTTTATTTTTCCAATTTTCCGTCTTTATATGAAAAACATTGAAAACTAATACGGTTTATTGACGTAACAAATTTTTTTCTACAAAAAACCTTAATACATTTTTGCTCTAAAATAATTTGGGGAGCCAATAATCGCATGTTATGAATTTTACATTGAAATCCCTATGGTGCGTTACGCAAGACACCACCCTGTATAAGGAGCCCACTATTTCGACAGTACTCTACACTCTATCAACTTAGCCAGCTCCCTGGTAAATGGAGCCTATTCCGAGTCGTACGGGAGATAGGGTGAGCAGACCAGCAAGTGCCTACTCCATCCTCTGCCATCTTTCAGGTGAAGTCTTAGAGTTACGAGATCGCTGAAACAGAAATCAACCATTTGGGTACATCTTCCACATGTACCCAACAAGAACATCACATAATACAACATAATACACAGTAGTAGAGCACAACTTTAGCTTTTCCCTATCAGTCCTACAGTACTTACATGTTAGAACAAATAGAAAACTACCTAACTACAGTCAAAGAGTACGTAACGTATTGCTACAACAGACCATAGGTGCGGACTGTGACGGGCTTATGCGAAATGTGTTAATAAAAGCGGGCAACGGTCGATGCTGACCGACAGAAAGAGCGACATGATCGAAATTTGTGTAGACGTAGATCATAGACGGATTTATGAGACAGGGTACGTGTTTAAGCGGGTATCGGTAATATTGCTATTCTGGCGCGCTCCCGTTACATTTTTATAAATGTTTAACCTATTATATTTCTTAAACGGTTTGTCTGATTGAAAAAATGTTTTAGTAAAAAAACTACCTTGTTTCATTGTACATATTTTGTCTCGATATGTGTACCTCTATCTCCAACAATAACGAAGATACCTCGCGACTGAAATTTTAAATACACTTCTCGCGCATATACAGCTTTAACAGTTTATAGAGTGGTTGTTAAAGACAGCATTCACTTTCTTTTTGTCTGTGAGACGGCAAATACAATGAGCTTTCGAATGGTGAACAACTTCTTGAAAAATATTCATAAATAACTTCGTAAATGCGATGTAAAGGTAAAATTTCTAACTTTTGGGAAGTGCAAAATTTTGTACAAATTATTTTTTTCTGGCTATTTGCAATCCCTGCGACCATCGCGCCCTCGTGATTCAGAATCGGCATCTAATTCTGCACAAGATACGTATTTTTCAAAATGTATATCTTTGAGTTCACATACCATGTTCGAATTTTGACTCCCAGATTCCCGACTAACACCAACAATTTAATTGACAAGTAACTGAATTACGAAATGCGATAATGGCAATTGAAATGAAGATGAATCGAATGAAAAGAAATTACAAAGTGTTCGATTCTTGGTGAGAAGTAATCGCCCAAAGTTGCATCTTTTTGTTCTTGCTTCCTCCATTTGGGGTGCGGTAGTACACTATCTAATTAGTTAACATGTAAATAAAGCCGCAGTCAGACATTCCGAAATATTCTTCAACAGCCTCGCCTAACTTATAACTATCGATTGATTCATGCAATTTAATAGAATACTGTTCTAATTTACACACGTTACCTATAAATCACTTATAATTAAACAAGTTATTACAACGAAAAACTGAAAATTTTTTTGATTAATAGTTCTGATAAAACTTGTTTATTATCACGGTCCAATAATTAGCTTCGACAGCATCGGCATTTTTAATTTAATTGATTAGCGTGGATCATTTATAGTTCAATAGCTTCAAGAGTTTGTTAATCAAAACCTTATTTGAGACTCTTAATTAAACTAGGTATCTTTGTGAAGGTACAGGTACAATATTGACTGCAGTAGGGAATTGTCAATAAAGAATTGGTGTAGATTGTGGAATATTGTCGATAATTAAAAAACAGAATCTTGATTAACGGCGCCATCAATTCTTTGAGCTGAGGCATGTCGGCAATGGAGCACATATCTCGTTACGAACGATGAATGTAATTAATAGATTACACACCTATCATTAGAAATTTTGTATGAAATACATCTTTGAAACAAGATTCGAGAGAACTTTGATTAATTGTTGTATACTAAATCTTGACATATTTTAGAGTAGATAGGCAAAGTAAATTCTAATTCTATTAATAAGTTCGTAATTTTAGTTCAACGGTTTCATATTAACATGACTTTCATAAATCATCTTGTTTACTACTCTAAAGACTCATATAGAGTTACCCATCCAGCTTCACTCATTACAATGCTGTATTATACGAGAACTATCACAATACGGTATGGAAGTATGTGGTTTAATCATCGCTGGAAGACACGACTCGATGAAAGCCTGTTTCCTACATATTGGTGTATTGGAGCACCTAAATATAATTAACAAACTGAAATTTAGTACGAGACTTGCACCCTAGGGTTCATATAAGATTAAACAAAATAATATTCATAATATATCGGTAGTTGCGATTGCTATTGCAATGAAATTTAATTCATCTGGAGCCTCCATACAAATTATTAAAAAAGTTCTTTTTTCCCTTTTAAGACGCGATTAGGTACATTTGTTGTTTATCAAGCACAGTTTACTTTACACAAACAGTTCCATATCAATACAAAGGTCTATTATAAAATAGTATAAACATAAAAACATATTCAGAATAAATAGTAAACATTATAAACTAATATAGACGTGGTCAGTCGCGACCATGGTGTATAATAAGACTATACACCATGGTTGCGACCAACGAAAGCACATTATCACCGCACAGAATCGGTAATAACTCGAGAAGGAAGTGACTGATCCAAAAAATCTTTTGTTGTTCTGGTCTCGGGGATGTGCTACACCATATAAGAAAGAAACCATTACGAAAACACTTAAACTGGAGGGCTAGGTATTGTAGAGACGGACAGTGATAGACGGACAGACAGACGAAGAAGTGCGGACCATAGCCTTTATTTTCGTTTTGGAAAACGCGCTAAACATTTTAGGCAGAAAGAGAATGATATCAATGAAGAAGTAGACTTAGGGATTTGCGTGTATCTACTGTTTTTCCCTATGTCTATTTTTATATACTTTTATTTTACATGAACAAATGTAAGTAAGAATTGTGCCGTTTTGATTAATTGTTAAAACTATTTCGCGTTCATTGACCAGTCATTTTTATTATATTGACTGTAGCAGTAATAAGAATGGATCAACTGTGTAATGCTTCTGATAGTTTAATTCTTGCCTTGTTAAAAATTATGAAGAAGTAGGTGGCAATAAACGTTAATCGTAAATATATAGGTACAGGATCGTTCTTCTGATTCAGAAATTAGTGTAACTTTGGTGACAAACGAACTCTATAGATCTCGTTAAATTTCATGATGATTAATAGCTTCTTCATTGAATGATTGTACTTGAATTATCCAATAACGCCAAGTTAGATACCTACATTAAAATTTATTGTTTAATTTTATTACTAACACCGATCATGGTACAAACTGCTGTTTAAAATACGCGAGCATGATTAGTTTTTAACACACCTAATACAACGTTTTCACGTTATTGGCGGAATTTTCGTTAGGAACTGTTTTCCATTGCATGCGTTATTTTATATCTCTGTTTGACAGATTACGATATATTCTGGATCAACGTTTATTTCTGTTTTCTTTTTTTTTAATTTTTATTCATAATTTACCAAACCTTTTCACAAAAACTGATCTTTTAAGAACAAATCTCACTCGTGTCGTCACGAAAGTTTTCAATGATCCCAAGAATTTTAACAGTACCGTTAAACAATCTGTAGCCTCTTTGAACCAATACTTCGAAAAAGAAGGTGATAATGGGGCCCTTTATTGCTCATACAAGCAGTGAGAGAAATAAGTACAATATCACCTTCAAAGACCTGTCCAGACTCGAGGAAAGTTCAAAATTTAAACGTTATAAATAGTAGGTAAGTCCAATTGATTTAAATAACTTACTTAAAATTGCAGGAGTACAGGTTTCATTAGTATCTATTCATACAGGGTGTTTTTTAAAGATGGGCCGTAGAAACTACTCACCTAGTATAACGCAATGTAAAGACGTTAAAATGGGCCATACGCAAATTGTTCTCAAATCTTGGCCTTGCGCTTAGTTATTTCACTGACAGTTCTCGATCTCAATCCTTCAAACTGCATCAACGAAGCAGCAACATGCATTCCGCCGCTCGAAAAGTGTTCATGTAGTAAAATTTGTACAAGAGTGGACACAGTAACTGGGGGTATCGGGTATTGTTTGGTTGCCGGTGGAAAACAATTCGAGTACCGTTTGTAATCTTTTATGTTTATATCTGATTTGAATAAATTTGTTGATTTAGAAACAACTCTACAGTACTGTGGCAGATGATTCGCGAGGAAACTATGACTGAAACAATTGATGCAATGTAAATTTCCCTATGCCCCATTTTAAATAACTCAACGCCTTTACATTGTCGGATGGCCCATCTTTAAACAAAAACCCTGTACATATGAGTTAAGAATAGGTTTGATCGAATTGCCGCATGTACGTATGTAGTAAATGGATTCACTTTATAAGACAATGTAAGGATGAATATTTCAAAATGGAACTCTGCAATATGGGTGCCCTACTTTAAAGCTTCACTTTTGTGCAGCAACTTGATCTCTTTTCTCAGGTTCGTAATGTAGTTCGATGCATAAAATCCTACTTTCAAACCTTAATCTTTTTGTCCCTTCGTGTTTAGCACCTTCCGTACTTACTTCCCAGGCTAAGTCAGATAAGAAAAAGGTTAAGAATATAAAATAATTCAATTGATGTTTCCTGTACTGTATATGTCATTGTTAATCAAAATTTGGAAAAATGCTAATTCAAAATTATTAGCAGAATATTTAGAATTTTTTTTTGGTGACTTCCATATCCGCGTGCATTACAAACAAATCTTATTTCTCTTTGTAAGGAATTATAAATGTCATGTAAACTTCTTACAAATGATCTCAAATTGAATACGTTTATTATGATTAAACAATGAATTTAAAACCAATTTCTTACAGTCACTCACATAAAAACCTAATTCCTAATTAAGCCCAAGAAAATATCCCTCCTGGGCAGATAATTAAACTTATATTAGTAAACAATGTAACGAGTGCAAAAAGTAGAAAATCAACAGCAACAGATGGTTTGGACATATGAATAGAATGAAGGAGGAGATGCCAGTAAAGTGAATATAGGAAGCGAAAGAATATCTGAAAAGATCTTGGGGAAGGTCTAGGGAAAACTTGTAATGAAGAGATAGAAAGTATTCTGGAAATAAAAGGAACAACATGACAGGAGGCAAATTATCAATTAATAAAAAAGAGTAGGCAAAGTTCTTACATAAGAAGAACCAAGAATGACTTGATACTCAAGAAATAAATTTATTTATCAATCCGTTATTTATTTTATACGTACAATGTATCACTTTTTTTCATGGTAAAGATAGCAACATTAAGAAGAGTTTTATGGAATGATATACAGTCCACTCATACTATTTACATTTGTTGTTTGTTGTTCTATTTCCATTTAGTAGCTAGATAGCCAGAAAAATGAAGTTTGCTAGACATGTTAATTAAAATTCAATTTGTCAAGAATGCAACGAAAATTCATTTTGCAACTTTGCCAACACATGCGGTTAGCAAGAAACCCAGAAAATGGTTTCATGTCAGGTAAATAAATATCCTTTAGTGGTGGAAACATATTAAACTACACGCTAGTGTCTGCGCTACCTACCCAATAATTATCCCCCATTATACAATCAGTAAATTATAATATATCATCATCGCCCTTATCATAATAATTTTATGTCACCTTTTACTCATTAAACTTCACTACTACACCCTTCAAACACCCTTCAAGATATTCATCTTTAAATTTCCAAAAAAAATTTATTTTTCTTTCACCTAAACCAGTGAGTTTTACGATTTCGCTTAAAATTTTTAGTTATAATGTATATAATAATGCGATTGAACTGCGAGAGCAGTAAATACCTAGGTAAAGTCTGTATTATAGGAACTGGCTGTTACGTTTCTTTATTAATTTTGTTCTATGACATGTTGTCTGGTGCGCATTCAGTTTAAATGTCCGACGTCGATTTACTCTCTCTATATCTTTGTAACAAAGACAAAGATGACGATTATAACCGCCGGTTCCTATTATACAGAGTTTACATGTTAGTTCCAGTGATTCAGAAAGTTCGAGACAGCCCCGTGTAATAGTGAGGTCATTAAATTGATGACGTGCAACGGTTGATTGGTTAAATGAACTAAAAGTGAATTTCTATTCTATTCTCTCTTAGATCTCCTAAATGTAAAAGTACAAAAAAAAACACATTTCTATGTCTAATGGTACTCTATATAAAATTGAATATTTGAACTTCACAAAATAAAAGGGTATTGCAATTTTTTTGAGCCGAGTTCTCTTTAACTGAGAAGGAAACCAAATTTATGAAGTCTACGCCAAGCCATGTCTTCCTTCCTTGGTGTGATACTTGATATGTAGGTAATAATTAGATACAACACATTGTAGGTACTTAAACTCCATTTCGTTAGCATTAAATATGTATTCAAAGTAAAACCGTTCTTAGTAAAATCGCAGTTCCAGCGAAATTGACAGTTCAATGGGAGGTAATTAATACAACACCGATTCGTAATTTTTTGACTGATCTTCCTCTCACTAATTAGCGTTCCTTCTAAACATCGCAAACCTTCAGATTCAGTGTGTACAACAACACAATATGTGCTCGAGGCTTTAAGCTTTTATAACCTCCACTATAGCAAACATTTCCCATTTTCTGTACAAAAAACTTTTATTTCGCTTGTACTCGTAATATCTTCCACCAAACAGGGTCTTACTAATTAAAACTTGGTTGATTCCATTAGACACGGCGGTAATAGGAAAATAACAATTTTAAATTACACTGAAACTGCAAAATAGAACGATTCTTATAAGAATTCGTACAGTAATCGCGCTGTAAGGGTGATGTAGTCGCGGTTTTATGTGCACACGGCCCAATTAGACCGCCCCTACACTAATTAGACTTTTACAATCCTTGGAATTTATTTTATAGCAAGGAGGTGTTAAAAGTACGTACTTTACATTCTACCTTTCGCTTCTTTAACCACCTTAACGTTTGCTGAGAATTGTGTTTACTTTTAAAGTCAGCGCTAGTATCGTTTAATTTGAACTATAATTGTTAACTTTGAATGTCCTAAAAAGGTATACAAGCAGTCTTGTATGTCGTAACATATAATCTAAACCCTACAACTTAAATCACGATCTGGAGAAAAGTTTTTTGTTTAGTGAAATAACAAGTCTACCGGTTCGGCAGCGCACGATGCAGACGATATATTAAACCAATTATCGGGTTCTTTGCACAGCGACATCGTGATAAATCCGAATCGACGGCTATTATTTTATTGGAGTCTAGTTAACCATACCATTACGAAGAGCACGTTCGCCATACACACTGATAGTACTGCGAAATCCATAACTATCTAGCACTATTTATGCTCAAAAGCCAAGTTTCATTCCACCAATCTTAAAAATTTATTTACATTTTGGGCGGTGTTTTAAATATATACCAAAAAATGATTGGAGAAATTTCGAATAAAAAACCTAACACCATATTTGTAAATTATGGAACTACAAACCATTAAACATCATTCTTATCAATAGTGAATAAGATCCCGCAGATCTGTTAAGAGTTTCTCAGAGCCAGTTCTGTATAGCGCCAAGTTCAGAAGGTATTATTAGTCGAGTGTGACAACTAAAATATGTTGTGCGTAGAAAAGTCTGATGTTTACAATATGCGATATGCTTATCTTTACTAGAGACATCTATGTTTAAAATTTCAAAAAATATCTCTATAGCATGATGCTTCATTCTTGTATGGTCCGATTTAATTACTTACCTGTTGGTTGAACACCTACTTTAAATGCTCGTTTTAATATAATATTAACATTGAATAATACTTATTCAATGATAATAATCATTTCTGATATAGGTACAATTTTTCAAATTGCATCTAGGTATTTAGACCACTCAATAAGGTAAAATTCCTTTAAAATGATAGAGACAATGACACGCATCGCAATTCTGGGACCAATTAAGAGTTAATGCTAATGCTAATTAAATCAAGCTAGTCAGTGCCCATAACAATAGTTTTTCGTCTTTAAATTCTTTCAGAAAACCTTTCCGGTTAATAACGACAATTGCTTCGAGGAAGACTTCAGTAAATTGACGAGAGTTTGACACGTTGGGCGTCCTTTTAAGACCGCATCGTTCTGCGAATAATCCTTTAACGAATGAGAGTCATTAGATTTAATAGTAATACTTGACAGAATCAAATATTTAAAACGAGTATAGGTATTATCTTTATTTTTTGCGGTTGCCGATGATTCAAACAATTCCTGCATTTGAATGGAAAATAAATTGACGGTTATTTCCGATGACCAAATTTTAAATAACAAGGTAAAATACCTCATTTTTCATCCGGCCTTTTTCAATTCGGTTGGCATTAAACGTGGGATGGGCGGCTTTATTAAAGGCAATTCTCGGATTCATGAAAGATGTAAATGAATGTTTTAGTGAATTTTTATCGCATGCTGTCCTAATGGCATAATTTCGGTTTGCACTACTAATAATTTGGTACCCGAGTTTAAAAAGAAGAATGAGATCCGACAATATTCTAAGAATAGCAAAATCATTATTCCATATTCCTTCATCAATAAATTAGTACCACAAACAGAAGCTGACGTAAATGATAAATGGACTTTCTTCGCGTTTAAAATTAATTACAATGTCGAAATATTGGAAGGTTTCCGTAAACAAAACGCTATTGTCCACAACTACACTAGGAAGCAGTGTTTATTAATATGATTCCTCAAAATTTCTTGTACAGTCATATCGAACCTCTTATCTTACTGATATTTAAATGGAAATTAATTTAAGGGTTGTCCTATTTCTATCTCTTATATCTCGACAAAAATGATTACTGACACTACCAGAAAGTTCAATTCGTTGTTCTTTTATATGTGCTTGTAGTGTCGCTCACCAAATTTCAATTATAGATACATGTCGCCATTCTATGAAAAACGCAATATGAGTGTTCCACACCTTTATTATCGCCCCTGTATAATTTAAAATTATTACTGCCTAGTGATTCCCTAAAACTATTGTATAAACCTTTTTTCGACATCTTGTATATTTTCCACAATAATCGACTTATCAGCGACCCTACTATGAAATAAAAGCACCTGTGCAGGATAGAAGCTCGACATTAAATTTTGAGTGGGTAAGAAATGGGGCCATAATATTTCTATTAATCACATGTAGGTGTAAGTAACGTAGAACGAGTAAACCGAACCGTGGAGTAGCCAGACCCCCTACAGCGAGAGAGGCACGAGACCCTTTTTAAAAATTGATCTGTTTTAATTGATAATAACCACCCACAAAACACCTGTGCAAAACAAAATTGAACCATAGAATTTTATCTCTCCTACACACTCAGCATCTGCTAAAAATTCAAAGAATTAACCACAAAAATTTTCATTAACACCTTACATAAGTTTTGGACACGTAAACAATCTGACATCAAAAACTCTATCTGGGTCGTACAATCCATTAGTATAAACACAGTTAATTGATTGATAATGACAAAAAATGACTTCGAAACACATAAATAATTAGAACAAAAACCCTGAAAAAGAAAGTTTACAAAGCCTATTTCGACATAACACCCCGTACGCAGGCGGTCGATAATTAAAAATTTCAAAAAAATCTTAAATTTCAATTTAGGATTTGCGATATTCAGGTGCACTTTTCGGTGATTGTTCGAACGGTGGAAACTTTTAAGTTTTAATGAAACACAAATCTTTTAGAAACGTTACACGACGCAGATGAGTGCATTGTTTACATACATTCGAATTAACTTTTTTTAAATACAGACCCGCTGTTTTAAAAACTTTCTACAAATTTCTACTACTTAACATCGAAACTGACGAACTGCGTTCTTGACAAAACAAATAGGGTACACTGTGACGAAGCGCTCATTTTTTCCACGCTGCAAATCTATTACATTTGTGGACCACCATTACGATAAACAGTGTAAACGAGTAGCCGTTTGGGTCCGTTCTCGTTTTTTTTTGCAGTCGTCAGAAGCATGGGAGAGATGTGGAAAGATTAATCGTATTAACTTTCAGCTCCGGTAATTAATTTTTGACAGATTATTTTGTCGCAATGTAAAACGAAAACGACAATTAACACGTCAAGGGCGGTCAGTTTTGCGTGCAGTTAACGTAAATTGCTGATTGATAGCGACCTTTTCAATTTACCCAACATTTCATTAACAATATGAATTTTTATATTTGCCGAGAGAATTTCGCTGTGGTATCGTACCGATCCAATTTGCGGAAGAAATTTGCTTTTCTATTCATTTCATTTAAATGCTTTCCCAAATAAGAAAGTTGGCACCGCCCATGCGCAAAACCAAATGTTGATCCTGGTACTAGGTTTGTTTTTTCTTGTGAAAGTCATTTTTACTTTTTGTGTCATTTGATAGAACATTTTATTCTAATTTCAAAAATGTAAACATCACTATTTTTTAAATATTGTTAAAATACCTATCTTCTTTTTTACCTGGCAAATTTTGTCTTGGATATAGTGTAATTAGTAGCGCCATTTCTTATTAAAAAAAATAGTGATATTTACATTTTTGAAATCAGAAAAAAATGACACAAATAGTAAAAATGACTTCCATAAGAAAAAGTAGAGTTGATTATGGTTAACCGGAGATGAAACATCAGACTTAAAATTTAAAACTAACAAATATCTTGTAGAAGGGAAAAAGTGGTCATAATAATGTGTCATTTACTTTGAAGTATCTTAGTAGTAACTTCGGTAAAAAATAAAAACGATTTTGCAAAATTTCGTTTTTTTCAGGGATCTCCGAAAGTAATTAAAGTAATTAACTAACTTCTTGAATTCAGTAAAATGAAATAAATAAAAGGCACATTTAAATATTTTATTTAATTAAAAAGAAATATTAACTTCCTTCAAATTTTATTACAACAGCGCCATCTAGCTTAGGTACATAATGCGTATTTATTTTCTGGGATAGTTTGCAAAATAAAATTGTCTCGCTTCCTGCCTGCAATATTGTCTTCATACAGGCGAGAAAATGTAACTTTCTCCTTGTACAAGATAAAATAAAAATTTGCTTACTCCTGGACTACAAGTGCACTTAAATATAGTATGACCATATCTAGTGATGAAATTAAGGAAGCGAGTACGCCTTAGATCCGCTGAGAAAGAAATCTAGCTAGAGAGTGAAGACAGAGAGAGAGTTACCACAGTTATTAAAAAGGAATGAAGTAATTGTTTCCGAAATGTGCAGATGAATAAAAATCAGACATTTACCTTTACCTAAATAGCACAACATACATTTTTCCTAATGTCCTGTGAAGTAAATATAAGATTTTACAAAGTTGGAATCGCATTAGATTGGTAATAACATATGCACATATATCCTTGCACTCTGCCGAGCGCTGTGTTTTATACATTTCCATAATAAATGCCCTTTCCATTGAACGAAAATATTCTTTCTCCTAAATAAACCAAAAACAAATGCTGCCGGTATACGAGTACAGAATACTACCTCATTAATTCTTTATGGTCGGTGAACAACCAGCATTTTTTGAATTGTGTCATGCTGCAGTTGAAAAGAATAAATATAGTAAAGCGGAATGTTAGCAACCTTGTTAACTAAATATCTCCGATTCGAAAGATAATATAGCTGGCAAGATATGAAATATACAACAGAATCCGGATTACCTTGAAAATGCGGCGCAACTATAAAGGTATGTAGGTAGACCTTACACTTAACGATAATAAAACGGAAGTCCTAATGAAGATGAAGAAGCGTGTGTTCTATTATAGATATTTTAATGATATTATTTTACGGTATAAAATTATGGAGTGTAAAGTAAGCGTTCATGAATAAGTTAATGAAAATGGTATTGAGTTGTGAACGGTTTGTGTTAGTTAAACAATTCTGTTCAGTGTCCGTCATTCGTGACGTCCGACCATCCACCAATTACCACAAAACGTGGTATATATGTTGTAGTCCTGTCAGTCTTATTTTGGACGTCTTGCATTAAAAAACGGTATCAACCCTCCGTCGCATGTATGTCGCTCAATTCAAACTTTCTTGGAAACCCAAAATTTTGTCAGACAGACTTATATATATTACCTATGCATAAGCGCGTTATAAATAATTTACACGGTGCGCTTATCGCCGACCTTAATGATAATGAAGAGGTCTAGTATTCCGTAACTTAAACCCCATTTGCCCTTCATAACTCCAATTCTGCAATTCATGGATTTACTTATTAATGTCCTCGAAGTGTGCTCCTTTGTGGGTTTGTAAAAGAACATGTCTAATTAAAGGAGCCACCATTAATGAAATCCAGTATCTATCACCAACTAACCAACGTAAATTCAGAGGATCTTATTGTTGTATTTTCCATTAATATTGCAGTGTAGGTACTGCCCTTGAGTTTGTTTGCGTTCTATAGACGTGTTTTATAAATGAAAGTTGCAGGATTGCCATGCTTGGACCAATGCATTTTTCATCCCATTTAAAACACACAAAACAACATTCGCATTTATGTATTATGCAGTCGTGCTTCGACGTACTTTGAATGCAAACATGGTTTATGTGCTTTTTACACTATTTAGGGTGTGCATTTATAGTTTATCTTCTTCACTCATCAATACGTAAATTACAAATCGCAAGCTTTTCATGACCCTATAAAATAGATATCACACCAGTTCTGTGTGAATTTACCTTTGGAAATATAGAGAGATTCTCTCTTTTCTCGAATACTCAAATACTTAAAAAGAAAAACTAAAAATTTATGTGGCTATAGAAACATGAGGTGAAAGAGAGTGTGTGAACCCTAATTTTGAGGAGCTCGCGGAGAAGCACTTCCATACGGCGATTGAAGACATGCTGGTACGTTGAGTTTCGGTTGCGGGGGGCTGAATCAAACAATAAAATATGCTTTTATTATGTTTCAATTAAATTTATCTCATCTATGACTTCAACGTAAATGCATTGGTTTTCATCGACATTAAGGGTGAAAATAATTAAACGGTAAGATGGAGGGCCTTTGTTGCCAACGGTACGATGAGCGAATTTAATAATTATAAACAGTTTCATGTTCAAATCCACGCAATCATTGAGAAGAAAGTTTTGTTTCGAATCGATTCAAATCCTCAAATGTTTATTTGTTTGATTTGTGCAGTATATGATTCATTTTCTGACTCCCAGTGTGTAATACATATTAGATACCAAGTAAAGAATGTCGATGTGGACGTTAAGACTTGGTCCAAACGCCTGAATTAATAACGGGTCTTTAATTGTTAGCCAAATTTTTTTTTCAAATTATTTAGTTATTATGGTGTGGCGTGTTTGTTTGTCTGTGTGACAAAGTAATGAATAGAATTGTTAAATGTAGGTTAGTTTATCGTTTACTTCTGTTATCAGCTTTATATTAAATCATTTAAGTGAATTTGACTTTATGGGCATTTTTATTACTTTCGTTAAAAGGTTGATGTAATTTATTAGAGATAAGGATGCATTATAATGAGCAAAAACCGGGTTTTTTGTAGAAAAATTGGTTGTTGTGTTGCTACGTGTCCGTTAATTGGATGAAGATTTTCGAATTTTGGAAAAGAGGAGAAGGACTTTAAATACTAAAGTTGGTATAAGAAGTGGGCTTTTTGCCAATTTTAGACGCCGGGGTGCTGTTGGTTGAAAGCTTAGAAGACCGTGATCTGTGTTCTGAGGCAAGTTTGCCTTTTTAACCGAGTTTAGAGTTTGCGAAGAAGTAAAAGTTGGGTTAGCAGTCTTATTGAAGTTTTCGTCAACAACCATCGTTTCTTCGGATTGCTCGGATTTGTGCGATTTTGTAACAGAAAACTGTAAGTATCTAAGATTTCATTGATTTGTCTAATTGTTATTGAACGCTTATGCGGGGTGTGTAAAATGGACGTTGTTGTAATACACTTTGTTTGCTTAGAATCTTGTCTTCAATTTAGTCTGTGTCAGCGACGTCGGAAGTATGGGTCAGAGGGGGCGAGTCGCCCCCTCAGTTTTTACACAGGGGGGGGCCGCGCCCCCTCTAAGAATGAGTAGACTAACACGTCTTCTACTTCATGATGTGCATGCAGAAATTACAAAAAGTGTAGAAGTATAGAGGATATACAGGGTGTTTACGGTCTTCCCTGTATCCTTTTAAGGGGCGGCAGTACAGCTCAAAAGGAGTCGACAAACCCCAAAACACCTTCGTAAAAAATAATTAAAGTGGACAATGCTGATTGAGTAGTAAGATTGCTAGATTTGTACACAGATTAATCGTTTAATGTAAAAAATAAAACAAATATTATCTCGCTTATTAAATAACTTTTACTAAGGTGTTTTGGGGTTTGTCGACTCTTTTTGAGCTGTACTGCCGCCCCTTAAAATGATACAGAGAAGACCGTAAACACCCTGTATTGAAAAGATTTGACAGTAAAACTGCGGAAAAGCGGAAAGTTTTTGGATATATTTAATTTTGTATACTTGCTTTTCTTTACAATGCTCAATAGTGCAATAAATAGAAACAACATTTTTGTAACTTTTGTATCTTCTAGTTCATTATTTTTTAAATAAAATATTAATGATCTATGGCTATGGTTTTCTCAATCGAGTCAAGTGTCTCTGAGTTGCTCGCTTGCATATAACTATAGACATCCTCCGACACTTTTTTAAATTTTTTTTAAAACTTTTCCTTCAAAAATACATTTTTTGATTGATTAAATAAACAGGTTTCAGGGTCACTTAAAAAACCCACTGCTTTGCATTAATTCGTACACAATTTTGCATGGGAGGGACCTTTTAGACTCCATGGTCGCTGATTTTTGCCCCCCCAACCGTTATTCACTTCCGACGTCGCTGGTCTGTGTGTTTAAAATAAATGTTGTCTGTGTTGATTCATGTAATTCGTGTTTTTATTCGAACCCTTTTAACGCTCCAGATAAATGTCTCATGCTTAATTGTGATTCATTCTATTGTTCCGTACCCAAGGTTTATTTGAGGTGTCTTCAAAATTTTTGTAAGTAATGTTTTTGGAATTTTAAGATTTTGATCGTGACCACTATTGTCCATAAAATTGGAAATTTGAAGTCGAGAATGGAATTTTTCATAGGGCCGGGATTCAGATGTGTGCTAGGAAAATTTTAATAAGAGAACGGGTTAGGTTTAAGGTGTTTTGTGTATGGTTCATTTTGGCCGGGCCATTGCACACAACATTAGTATTTACTCGCCCAACTTTGGGCATTGTATTGTATTTGCCCGAGAATGTTAGGGTCACAGCAATATCTATGTAAGAATGTTTCAAAACCCAGTCACGAGTATTGCCGCGTAACACAAATGATAAGTAACGGGCAAATATAGAGCATAGCAGCTATCAATTATCGAAAACGCGAAGTCTTTAGGTGGACCAGGGCTGAGATCTCGATGGAACAGACAAGCAGACAGAAAATCGAGCACATAAGCGATATCTAAACTTCTTGTGTTACGCTAAAAATTTGCTGTGGTTACCGCAGGTACAACCCGCACACCTACGCATGCGCGTTCTACCCAAAAGCTTTTGAGCTCCTCCTTTATGGAATAGAATATGCATGTATGTGCATCAAATTTGGTTTCAAGTTCAGTCGTTTAGCCGGAAAATGGGAGTTTGACACACTAGCTCATAGGCGGATCTGCGCAAAAGCTTATCATCTCTTCCTTTTATGTTTGAAAATATGTGTGCCAAATTTGGTTAAAATTTGCTTCGGACTCCTGGTGTTTCAAAACGTGTATTTCCGTCAAAAAAGTGGTCTTTATATTTGCTACCGTTGCTGAGAAAAAATGAAATTCTGAAACGTCTAGTTACAGTTATACTCGAAGTTATACTGCTGAGCGAGGTGTTGTGAATGTGTATTATTTATTATTAGTGTAATTATTTATGTATTCTCCTATTAAAGTTACAAGAAATAAAATTATCTGCACGCTGGTCAAAATATTCGGTGAATAAAGCTGTTATGTCAAGAAATTAACACATTTTAAGTTTAATTAATACTCTGATCACATTGTAATAACAGGTCCAACCGAGAAGCGACCGTGTAACTCGAAAACCAAAAATCAACACTCCCACCAAAACTAAAACTGAAAACCCATGGCACATAATAGTCAAGTAACAAATCCGTCTAGTGATTGGGCCTACTTTGTGCTGTAAAACGAGTTACTCGATGATGTGAGCGAGTGTCGCTTAGAGGATGGAACCAATATAAATGTAAGACAAGAAGTGAGGGAAAGTGAAATTTAATTAAATTAATTCCATGGACCTCAATCAAGACCATTTAACATTCCTTGCGGGCCTTTCTTTCGGGTAGCCATCATTTTCGAACAGAGGGGTCAGGTCACTAAGTCGCTTCCTACCCTGCTTCCTACCGAATCAGGGGGAATGATTCTGATTCACATGCCCTGTCACTTCTGAAATAGCATTAGTGGCAACTATACTAAGGAGACCTGAGGGTTTTGCCCTTTTATTTTGGCTCGAAAACCAATTATGATATCCCTAAACTATAGCTGCTATAATACCACACCTGACTCGTTCGCCATTTTGGAGCCCACTGACAATTGGCACTTGCAAAACGTTGCATGTCCTGCATGTATTGTCTGATCATTTAAAGGAAACCATTGATTTTTTTAACGTTCATTAATGCATATAGGTATTTAAGCAGTTTTTGTGCTCAGGTTTGGACTGCCAGTGGGATCCAAAAAGTCAGACCTTAATCAAGTACTGTACTTTCAATAAATGCGTCAATTACTAATTAATAAAATATTATGGCAATACAAAAACAAATTCAACATATACTTTTTTTCTCCAACCACCTCAATAAGACGCTATTTGGTGGCAGTGTTCGGTACGTAAAATTGACGTTTTCCGGATCACCATGGCAACTGTACAAAAAGTGGGTACTTTTGGTCCTAGTACCAAAAAGAAATTGACCTTGAAAGTTGACCAATTAAAAAATTACAATCACGGAGATATGTACCATTGACATCGTTTTACATTGTAGGTTGTCAGTTATTTCTATACATACAAATCAAATATTTTTGCATATTCAATGCAAATAATGCTATTACCTATACGTATGTACATGTATTGAAAATGATTTACGCTCGCTATTTTATTTAAACCATGTGTAACGTAATTTATATATTCGGTGAACGTAATTTTAATACGTAGACAAGCCGCCGTCGCGCGCAACGCCATCTACTTCAGACCCATTGCACTATTATCTGTCATTTTGAATTCAAAATTTGAAAAAGTTTCTTAAGTTTGCCATACCTTGAAGGGGTTGAGTTTAATGCGATGCTGCCAGGCTCAGATCAATGATCTAAGCTGCCAGGCCCCCCACGAGCATCTCTACACCTTATCAATCAAGTTCAAAACCAATATTTGAGTAAATGTAATCATACGTGTACGCATTCGTGTACCTACGCTAGTCGCTAAGAAGTAAGAACCAATGAATAAAGAACATTCTTTATTCATTGGTAAGAATGAATAGGTTATAAGTTAACCTAAAAACTAGGGTGCCATGAGACGTGAGGATAAGAAAGCAGAAGTTCTCAAACTAGTGGTGAAACTGTGAACTGAATCTAAATTCGAATATAATTTAAAGTAAAGGGGGTTGGAGAAAAAATTTTATGTTTTATTCGTACAAAAAATGCGTTTTCGGGACTCGGAAGGTTGCTGGACGACGCGTTAACTATCTTCCTCGTCCCGAAAATTGACATTTTTTGTACTAATGAAACAAATAACTATTAGAAGATGCAAATTATCTTGGAAATATTTTCGTTCGATCAGAAAATTAGTCCTACTTTTATGTGCAAAATTTAATAAAATTATCTGGAACGGTTTCCGAAAGAAGTCCAACTGACGTTCCTTTTGAAAGACGGGTACCATAGTGGCTTGAATACGCGTTTAAGATATAAACTGCTTTGTGTTAAAGCTCATGTTTTATTGACTTGTTCTGAATGTAATATTTGAAATAGATTGTTTTAGGCTATATAGCGCTTTCACTGATGTAGTTTAAAGTATGTACCTAAAGTGAATAACGACCAAGACAATGGGTACAAAGTTAATGCACTTGTAATATTTTACAACTATAGATAGGTAGGTTTGAAGGTAACAATATTCAATTCTCATCGATCTCTATAAACAAATATTTAAAAATGTCTTGCTTTACATTTTAAATGCTACCTTCAGCTCGATGAACAAGTATAACGTGATCCGTATATGGTACATTCAATACCCAATGTTAGTTACCTGCTCCCTCAGTAAATACGAGCAATGGTTGTACATCGTCATTTGCAAGCATCGTACACTGTATACACATGCAGATGGACATAAACTTGGCCGTATATTCTATTAATGTTACAATATTAGTCACGCTGGGATTTAATGGGTTCGAACGCTGCTATTCCTTAGTATGAGCATTACTTATAGTAGTTACTGGAACAAATTAAATGAATGCATGATGCAGATACAATTGAAATTTATTGATAATCGCCATTTTGGGATAATTGTGGGTGGTTATACTATTATGTATATGGAGAGCTTTTGACACGAGACATTATTGCAAGTTGTCTATTAGTAATTAAACTTAAAATAACTAGTTTTTATTTCGTTTTAGCGCACACTAACTGGAAAAGATATAAAATACCACACCATAGCGCATCACCGACCCCTTAAGCCACCCTCACCCACAATTTTAAGTAACACCACAACAGATGATTAGTACTATACACGACGAGCACTCCTTTTGATTGTAGAGTAAACTTTATGGCTTCATTAGCAAAATTTTGTGAATATTTAGTGTCTTGGTGGTTTATCTGGGTTTATGAACACAACAACAACATAACACTAATTAATAACAATGAACAATCTAAATGTAACATTAACAAAGGTTGCATGTAAAGATTTTGGTAAACGTAAACCGCGAAATATGGAACTGCAACGGTAGTTCAGTGCTTCAAGGGGTTTTCTTCTCTTTGACTCTTTGGAATCGCTAGCAAAGGTGATACTGGCTATGGTAGTGGAGAACGTCTAAGAAAATTCCTTAGCCGGTTACTTTGGTGTTTCTTCTCCCTCTTCGGAGTCGTAGGTGAAGGTGACATCAGGTCGATCTGATACGTTCACGCTGTAGCGGTGGGGTTCGTACGCTATGAAGCAGCAGCTCAGGTTCAGGTCTACGATATTAGCAGCGAGATCTTCTTGGCTATTAACAGCTGAAGCAGATTGAAGTTTTACGCCGAAGCACGCACGTGGCAGAGATGGGATTCCTTAGTCAGTTCATCAGTTTCGAGCATTCTGCCAGCTACTCCGAATTAGGATTTCATGCAGTTTTCCTAATTCGCAAGCTAAATAACGGAGCAGTATAGAACAACTTAAGACCTTCTGCAGGGGCACCTCTAAAAAGCATTATGCGGGACACTCTGTAATTAGTCGAAACCTGTTAAGGGCCCCCAACAAGAGACACAATAAATGAAAATAAATAAAGGTCTATTATCTTTTGCCGTTTTTCGTGCCGCAAGCTTGATCTTTTGCCATTTTTGATTCTTACCGTGAGTAACTTAATTTATTGACCGTAAGTTAGATCGTTTGTGCTTCCGTATTTTCATCAAGTTTTATAACTGCCAAAATTTTGAATTTGCTTTTCCACCGCATCCACCGATTATTGCTTTATTGCTTTCACCCCCGATAGGGAGTCTGCCTGCCGTAATTTTATTTTCGTTTTGCCGAATTGGCCACCGCCATTTGCTGGACCCGCAGAATTCTTGGAGTTACCATTTTCCGATTGAGTTTACCCCAAAGGCTACCGAGACCGACTTAACAACCCGTGGCTACCGCCGACCTCGACCAAGTACGAGTTCTTCGCTTGGTGGCGCTCTATCCGTTCAGCCGTTTCCTGCCGCCGCGCCGTTTCGCCGTCTTCCGCCGACTGAACTGGTTACCGCTACCTTAATTAAGTGCAAAATCATTTATTGATTTATTCATATTGTTTTCAAAATAAAACACCAATTATTAATTCACTAATTTTATTGCAAATTAATTTCTACAGCTCATCGACTGTGCGCGAACCCAAAGTTCGTCGCAAAGTATGGTTGGAAATCTAATTAGATATGCTACAAAAAAGCGTCTATTAGTCCTGTGTTGTGTGTCCCCTGTATTTTCAGTTACTGCAGAGTTTCAAGAAATCGCATTTTTATCAATAATAATCGAAACGAGCAGAAGATTTATTCACGGTCATATCAGAAATTGATGTTCATCATACAAGTCAGGACATGCCTTATACTAGAAAGAAGCAGACGCCAAGGTAGTTTTCCATCGTCACATGCACTGAGAACGAACACTCCATACTCCTGCACTACAACTGGGCAAGAGGCAGCATATTAAAGCATCATATGAGTTTCCGCTTATAAAAGATTGCTTGAAAGTTCTAATAATCATATTTACCCGAGAGAAGAATTGTTAAAATGTTAAATTGGAAACCCGGTATATTACTATTACTCAATCAATTATTCCACAAAGTATAGATAGTGCGGAAAGAATAACATACACAGTTTGGCCGAAGAAAAAATAATACATGCGAAATAAAGTCGAGATTTATAATCTCTTTCGTTAAACTTGCGATCAGTGAGATGTAAAACGTAAGGCCAATAATTAAAAGGATTTAAATTGGCTTATAAATCCAAATAATCAGCTCCGGCAATCCATTAATCAAAATTTATGTCATTTTTACTTTAGCTCTATTCCATTACAAAATACTAAAATTAGTAGGTCATGCCCCTGTAAGGAGCAAGAGTATACAATAAATCAAAATTAGGCACCACCAGCTGAGGTAATTAAGTCACTACCTGTTAAGAAATGAGCGTATCAATCATAATTTTTTATTTTCTTAAATTTTCCAAGGCTGAAAATCGCGGTTTTTGTGTGTATAGGGGCAATTATGTTTATTTATGTTGTCATAAATGATAAAACGATTTCTTGTGTCACGGTATAAAAATTCGTTTCGGTGTCAAGATGCTGGAGGAAAAAACTGACCACACACTAATTAATTATACGTATATCTGCTTAATCAAATGTTTGCGCTCATCGTGGGTAAACAATGAGTTTTATAATTAATTTTTTTGTTATATAATTAAATTCTTAGACAAGCAAGCACTTTACGAATTACACATCGTTCAATAAAAAACAATGTAAACTGGGACGGTTCACCGGTGATTGATTAACGATTTATTTTTCATTCACACCTTTGCCCGCTTGCATACACAGATTAATAGTAGTTTGCCTGTGATAGCATAATAGCATTTGAAACTTTTATACAGATTACTTTTGACATCAAATGTATAATACTATGGGACTACATCGCAAATATCAAAGTCTTGCTTCCCTTGTTAAATAACAATGTTTTTGTTTCAAACGCAATTACTATATACATGCTGGTCTCCTTTGGCATTTCAGAGGATGGAAGTATAACTCCTGTAAGTTTTGAAATATTAGAATAGCGAGCATCGGCCACTTCTTTCGCATGCTTATAACATTCGACTGAACCGAAATAGACGTTCCAAAATGCATAAAACAAAGGTCTAAAGGACCATGCTTGTTCTAGCCAAGACGAAATTGTGTCCCGTACTGTTTCCTGCTTATTTTATACAAAAATGCAAAATGAGCTTGTCTTGGTCACCGTTGTTTAGTAACAATCCCCACCCGTATGTCACTATGAATTTGTTCCTCGAATCGTTTAAACTAAACGTCATACATAAGTACATACATTTCTAAGAGCCATAATCGATACATTGTCAACGAATGTCTGTTTCTATTTGTTGCTTTCTAGTATGTCATGACGTCACGAGCCTTTTTGGAAAACAGAAATGAGTTAACTCATTGGAGGTAAAGGTACATGAATACTGACAATCTCGCTTCATAAACCATTTACTTTATGGGTCGTTCTGCAACATTCTAATCCTAATCGCTTTTAAGTTATCCGAAATAGGGTGCATTGATAGAATTATTGCTATGGGTAGGTATATAAAGTATCTCGGTCAACTTAAGGTAGATTTCGATTCACCACAAACGTGGTAATATGTTGCGAATGAAACGTATTTCACAGAATCAAAAACAAGTGCAATAAAGTTCCAATTTTACAATGTACCAAACCAGACTTGGCATGGCTTATATTACCACAAGAACTTAGTGGTCTATAGTTAACGTATTGCAGGTAATTTATGTGTCTGAGATGCTATGTGTATTTAAAAACAAATTATGAAAGAATGTCTTCATAAATCTGTCGTATGTAAATAGCTACAAAGATAATGAAACCATTTATTGCGTGCAAGTTGTGACTTGCATATTTAGGCAGGAGCGAGTTAATTTAATGCTATCATTTTAATGAATAAATAAGTATTCAATTTCCCATAGGCACAATAAAATTACTTGTAATCATAAAACTACCAAAACAATTCATTATGATTGTAAAAAATTGCAAAAATAATGTAGAGCTTTCAACAAGAATTAAGGGTAACATTATTCAAGATTCAAGACAGGCGTGCAATTACAAGATGACCATAATTTCTGTACGCGCCTCATTCAGATCCACTTCATTTCATGCCGTGATTCTTAATTTTCAAGTGATTTACTTTCAACGTAAGCTTTCAGATACTGTGCATACAATATACGTCTACCAGTCGACAACAAAGCTTAATGAAACCTGCACAATCTAATTAACACCCACTTATACGTGGTGTGTATTGGAAATATACAGGGTGTTTTTTTGGGAGCTTTAGTTAAAAGTTTCTGGGAAAGTAAAATAGGTAGGATTTTGAAAATTTGTACTTAGGAGTTACTCTGAAAGCCGAATCGATGTAAAATATTTTCAAAATGGCCGCACTTCCGGAAACACCGGAAGTAGATAGTAACTTCGTTATTTTAAATGGCAACCCCTATTTTTTATTGCATTTTTGGATTCTACGTGAAATTTCAGTTCTTTTGATACCCATAATTATGTCATATCTGCCATTTATGGTTTTTAAGTTATTTTGACTTTAAGAAAAAAAAATGGCGGATGCAGATGGTACCTTGATAATTGATTACTTGAAAAAGGTTATGGCAACCCATTTTTATCAGTGCATAGAGAATGAATAGGGCTTTCTTTTACTGTACTTAAAACAAAGTTAAGTTGCGTACAACCGCACCTATGGAGATCCAAATTTAAGAAACTTCAAAGTCTATAAACTCAGTTTTTTTTAAATGGAATGACCATGTTCTTAATATTGCATGAGATAGAGAATCGAAATTGGCATATTTTGATATTACATGTTCCTATCGCTATCTTTAACAGTTTCTGATTTATTCCCATTTCATTGAATTGATCTCGGAATTGATGCCATTTTTTTTCGCATTTTCTTTTTAGTAGTTGGCCATGATTTTATAACAATCGAATTTTAAACAAATCAAGGAATGGATTCTTTAATACGACTGATTCTAGTTCTAGTCTAAATAATTCATTAATAAATAACTCATTTAATAAGGATATAGGACAGAAAATTTTTGAAAAATCTAAACAGAGTCGTTCAACTGAATTTCTTAAACAACGTATAAGTCTGGAAATTAAGAGAGGTAATGCGATATCTGTTCTAGCAAAAATTCCATACCAAAAATGTTTCAACAAAGTTTTTTATATTTTGCATTGAATTTATTTTGTTAATCTTGCATTTGCAATTCAATTCATTTTCTTAAATATTCTCTTGTAGAGCTTTGTATAACTTGTGCTTCAACGGTTTGTAGTGCATTAGGGGTACAAAATTTCAAAAATTCATACAATTTCGTTATAGTTTTCGAATGAATGTACGGAAAGCACGCGCCGCGATTCTGCCCATTTCACCATAAATAACAATTAAATTCCAAAATAGGTGAAACCACTGCGAGTCATTTTTCGAATTTTGAAAAACTTATGTTAACCTATAACAGTGGGTGATGGATTAGTGTCACTAGATTTGTTTAAAATTCAATTGTTATAGAATCATGGCCGACTACTAAAAAAGAAAATCCTAAAAAAATAGTGTCAATTCAATAAAATGGGAATAAGTCAGAAACTGTTAAAGATAGCTATAGGAACATGTATTGTCAAAATATGCCCATTTCGATTCTCTATCTCATGGAATAGTAAGAACGTGGTCATTCCATTAAAAAAAACTGAGTTTTTAGTCTTTGAAGTTTCATAAATTTGGATATCCATAGGGGCGGTCGTACGCAACTTAACTTTTTTTAAGTGCACTAAAAGAAAGCCCTATTCATTCTCTATGCACTGATAAAAATAGGTTGCCATGACTACAACCGTTTGCAAGTAATCAATTATCAAGGTACCATCTGCATCCGCGATTTTTTTTCTTAAAGTCAAAATAACTTAAAAACCATAAATGGTAGATATCGACATATGGGTATCAAAAGAAGTGAAATTTCACGTAGAATCCAAAAAAGCAATAAAAATAGGGGTTGCCATTTAAAATAACGAAGTTACTATCTACTTCCGGTGTTTCCGGAAGTGCGGCCATTTTGAAAATATTTTACATCGATTCGGCCTTCAGAGTAACTCCTAAGTACAAATTTTCAAAAACCTACCTATTTTACTTTCCCAGAAACTTTTAACTAAAGCTCCCAAAAAAACACCCTGTATACGGAATAGAATAAGGTCACAGTGAAGTGTATCCTAATGTGCCATTTAATGGAGATATGAATTGGGTGTGCTTTTTAGCGCATTTTTGGTAACAAAAAGGAGCTTATCATTTCACTTTGTCCGGCTGGCTGGCTGGCTGGGCGGATTGAAAAACTTTTGATCTAGACATCGTAGAGAGGTCCGGTTTTTTGCATTATCTCCGTCTTGTCGAGTTATTGGCGCAATGGACATTCATTAAGCCCGTAGTGGTTGCGTTTAATTAGAATTTGCGAAATAACTAACGCCGCTTGAAAACTTGTTTGTCCTAGGGGCGAAATTAACGACCTTTTTCAAGGCGCGCGCGCGCGTCTTCGAGAGGTAGTAAACTTCGGGCGCCTTTTACCTTCCGTTGCGAATTTTGTCACGCGGTTTAACGTTTTGTAAATCTCGAATCGCTGTCTCTCTTTCTCGTGTCGCCAATAGAAGCTCGAGTAATAAGAAGTGCCCCAAAAATTAAGTACCTACTATCTTGTGGAAGGTTTTTAGCGAAATTCACCAAAATGTGGGTGTAATATAAGTATGCACCGAAAGAGGTAATGTGATAGCCTCCGACAAAATCTAACTGATGGTGGAGTGAAAACTTCAAACGCGAATTTGGGGTGAACGGGGCGTCGGATGTGGGTACCGTCAAAGGGAATGTGGTAGCCCCGGACACGATCTTCCTGATAGTGGAGTCAAATCTTCAAACGCGCATTGGAAGGGAACGGGACATCGGAAGTGGATACCGACAAAGGGAATATGGTAGCCCCCGACAAGATTTTACTGATGGTGGAGTCAAAACTTTAAACGCTAATTGCGGGTGCACGCGGAAAGTGGGAGGCGGGTACCGACAAAGTGAATGTAGTAGCCTTGGACAATATCTTTTATTGATGGTTGAGTCAAAAGTGGCTAATTGAATACTGATCTGCCACACAAAAATGCGCTGAAGTCCCTTCGTCACACGAGGACTTTGATAATTTTTTGGTAACAAAAAGGAGCTTATCATTTCACTTTGTCCGGCTGGCTGGCTGGCTGGGCGGATTGAAAAACTTTTGATCTAGACATCGTAGAGAGGTCCGGTTTTTTGCATTATCTCTATCTTGTCGAGTTATTGGCGCAATGGACATTCATTAAGCCCGTAGTGGTTGCGTTTAATTAGAATTTGCGAAATAACTAACGCCGCTTGAAAACTTGTCCGTGCGTATATCGATTTTAAGCCGATCCGATTGACGTAGAGGAATGGCTGTTTTATAAAATATACTTTTGGCATTGCCTAACTACGGTCACTAATATGACTTATCTAGGATAACTACTTCAAGGTGAAAACTAATCAAAATCATAACACGGTGATGAGTTTTACAGTGTGTGGTATAATTTTGGTTAAAAATATCGTATCCAGGTCTGAGCGGTTTTTAGCGTAACACAACGAAGTTGAGGTAACGCTTATGTGCTCGTGTTTCCGTCTGTCCGTCCGTCCGTCCGTTCGTTCCATCGAGATCTCGGCCCCTGGGACACCTAGAGACTTCGGGTTTTCGCTAATTGATAGCTGCTATGGTCTATATTTGCCCATTTCAGACAGTTTTATTGCACTCTCTATTTTGCGCAGACTGCGCATTGCCAACTTTCTTATTTATGGAGATATTTCTTTGAAATTTTAACCACATATGCTTCTAGTAAAGGCAAACATTTCACACATAGTAAAAATTATGTAGACATGCGCAGTGACTGCGCAATGCGAACTTTCCTATTTACTGAGATTTTTCTTTGACATTTTAACCACAGATGCTTCTAGTAAAGGCTAACATTGCGCACATACTAAAAATTATGTGTGCGCATGCCCAGTCCCTGCGGAATGGGACTGCGCAATGCCAACTTTCCTATTTATGGAGATATTTCTTTGAAATTGGAACCACAGATGCTTCTAGTAAAGGCAAACATTTCACACATAGTAAAAATTATGTAGACATGCGCAGTGACTGCGCAATGCGAACTTTCCTATTTATTGAGATTTTTCTTTGGAATTTTAACCACAGATGCTTCTAGTAAGGGCAAACATTGCGCACATACTAAAAATTATGTGTGCGCATGCGCAGTCCCTGCGCAATGCCAACTTTGCTATTTATGGAGATATTTGTTTGAAATTGGAACCACAGATGCTTCTAATAAAGGCAAACATTTCGCAAATAATAAAAATTATGTGTAGGCATGCGCAGTGACTGCGCAATGTCAACTTTCTTATTTATGGAGATATTTCTTTGAAATGTTAACCACAGATGCTTCTAGTAAAGGCAAACATTTCACACATAGTAAAAATTATGTAGACATGCGCAGTGACTGCGCAATGCGAACTTTCCTATTTACATAGATTTTTCTTTGAAATTTTAACCACAGATGCTTCTAGTAAAGGCAAACATTGCGCACATACTAAAAATTATGTGTGCGCATGCGCAGTCCCTGCCCAATGCCAACTTTCCTATTTATGGAGATATTTCTTTGAAATTGGAACCACAAATGCTTCTAGTAAAGGCAAACATTTCGCAAATAGTAAAAATTATGTGTAGACATGCGCAGTGACTGCGCAATGCCAACTTTCTTATTTATGGAGATATTTCTTTGAAATTTTAACCACAGATGCTTCTAGTAAAGGCAAACATTTCACACATAGTAAAAATTATGTAGACATGCGCAGTGCTGCGCAATGCGAACTTTCCTATTTACTGAGATTTTTCTTTGAAATTTTAACCACACATGCTTCTAGTAAAGGCAAACATTGCGCACATACTAAAAATTATGTGTGCGAATGCCAACTTTCCTATTTATGGAGATATTTCTTTGAAATTTGAACCACAGATGCTTCTAGTAAAGGCAAACATTTCGCAAATAGTAAAAATTATGTGTAGGCATGCGCAGTGACTGCGCAATGCCAACTTTCTTATTTATGGAGATATTTCTTTGAAATTTGAACCACTGATGCTCCTAGTAAAGGTAACAACTTGTTGATTGCAGCGTTATCGGAGATCGGGGATTTCATTGAGGCAACTGAAGACGTCTTGATTATGGGAGACTTTAATTTCCCATTAACTGTCGGAAATCGGGTAGAGAAATTTCTTCAAGAGAAATTCAATATAGTGATCATCTCTCCCCGAACAGTGACAACGAATGGCGGAACAATAATTGACGGAGTTTTTGGCAAAATGGTCAACTACACTGTTGATTGTTCGGTTTACGAGTCGTACTGTTCATACCATCGTCCAATTATTATTAGAGTTCGTGAAAATTAATAAAGAAATATATGTTTGCATAAACCTTATTTTATAATTAAAATTTTCTGATAAAATACTGATTGCTAATGCAATACTGATCCGTCACGCCAAAAATGCGCTGAAGTCTCATCGATGCATATACGAGGACTTTTGTAATTTTTTTCACAACTTTCTTGGGCGACGCATTCTGGTGGATATTGTGAATGGTTAAGGTTCATTTTACATGCCCTGTACTCAGCTCGGCGACGCGATACGATGCCGCACCGGAAGCACCGCTTAATAAATAAAATAAATAAATAAAGGTTGCACAGGAAAGGCATCTCTCGAACTTTTTTAAAATTTGAGAGTGACTGTCACCATTTCTTAGAAATAAGTGTAACAGGTTGAAAATACAAGAAAATCCTATGTCCTTGAAAACTAAACTTTGATCTAGCATATTTTGGGTTATTCATTTGTAAAGTAAATCCTGAAGCTTCCGATACGTTACTCTATAAAAGGTACACAATACAAATCGTTTGAAAATTACCTTGTGTAATTGTTGTTGTGCGGTTATAGTTTGAAAGCCGCAGTGAAATAAAAAATTCATATTTTACTATTTCTCTAAACTTATACATAATAGATAAATTACGAACTAGCGTGTCTGAGAATCTATTCAAAAGGCATGGCAAGGTACAACGTCGAAACTCAAAGGCCTCAAAGGGTCTACAGAAGCAACACATACAAGTTTTCTTGCACAAGTAAGTTATTTATGAGGATATACACTCCACCAACTAACCTATTCCAAACTGCCTGCATATTTTATAAGTGCTGGTCGGTCAGCTCAAATATTCATCAATTCGGCACCATAATTTCTACAAACTATTGTATACATACATAAATTAATAAGATCGCTGAGTAAGGAATGCCAAATTTAATTAAACCCGATCGTAAAGATTAAAGTAAATTTACTAATTAGTTGTTGTAGAAATTACGTCTTTTGTGTTTTCAACTATAACTGTGACACGTTTATAGCTTTTCTAACAATTTTATAGGGACTACATATTTTTATTACCAATGCGGCTGTTTAGTGGTTGTAAAACACCTGTAAAATGTAATTTATTTTAGACGTAGAGCAAATTCACGTATGTGCACTCATAAAGTAAAAAAGCGAAGAGCATTAATTTAAGGTACCTAGTTTTACACGCCTGCACTTAAAAAACTAAAACTAGGTAGTTTAAAAGTGACACTATTTCGTTTGCAGGTTTAACGTTCTAACGAATCATTAGAACGCATGGCAATTTACGTAAAAGTGGTAGCTACTTGTATAGTTAAAACTGGGTAATATAGAACTGTCAATTAGAAAGTGCAAAGTTTTTATTTATTTATAGAAAACACATAGGTAAAAACTTCTACGACATATAAAAAAGTTAGTTTAGACAGAACTTCCTCTTTGTTGCACTTTCTGTCATAGGACGGAGGATCAACAGAAACGGCGAACAGTAGAATGCAATCCAAACCAACGGCTGATACATAGCCACTACCACAATTTCTTTACACCTACGTTTAAACTCTTCAATATAGAATATTGACCTTACACACAAAATTTACGTCGTACCAAATCCCGTCAAATACAAAAGGTCAATAAGCATTCGCAGATTACGCCGATGGAATTACTGAACAATGTTTCCCGAAAATAAACGTACCATCTTTTCTAATTGAAAGTTATACCATATACGTAGAAATATTATACAATGTTTATCAACTAACAAAAATGCGCTATTTAAGTTCAGGCCCACTTTACAAAAATACAAAAAAAAACACGGTGATTACCCTCAGAATTTAAATAATATGGAGGGAAAATTGAAGGCCTCAAAAGCATACATATATATTCCAAGAACGTACCTTAAAGGTCCTTAAAAATACCATCTATATATTACCAAAAAATGAAGTACTTCCAGAGGTTTCTTTATGTGGATTACGCTTTTACTAGGGTTAGTTTTTATATTCCCGGACTGGGCTGTTTGGAATTTTGGTGCAATTTTTCATTATGCTCTATTTTAATCACTTATACTGCTGTGTAAACAATGTCTGGTTGGACGTCGAGGTTTGGGTTCAAACACCTGAAGTGAATACGGGTCGTTCAATTACTAATCACAAGATCATTTATGTGACAGTTTAGATATGATTTCTTGGGTACCTCGTTTATTTTTATAAAAAAATTATGTAATTATCTAAAGATAAGGATGCTTTTTAATGAGAAATAAACTGTTTGTCATCTGCGACAGGTAGATCTGAAAGGTGCTCCTGTACCTAATGTAGCTCTCCATTTCGGCCCGGGAGTATAAGGAAGTACGTAGAGAAGTATTGACTACAAATTGATATATTTTATCCAATATCTACTCGGTGAGTGTTATGCACATATTTTTTTTTTTAACTTTATTGTTAATTTACAATCTACTCGAAATAATACAGAGTAATTAGTAAATCGTATACAGCTTGTAGGATATAACTTGAGCCAGGCACCGCCCATCGACGGTTCTCTAGAATGTATAAGGTCAGATCTTCAGGCCATAGCCGGTGTAGTCTTCTGTTGTTCAGCGGTTGGGTGATTAGTTCACTTATAAGTTGGTTGTTGTGAGTGGTGTTGCGGTCTTTGTATTTGATGGCATTTGATTTAACTACATCGTTTACATAGGGCATGTCTAGGTCAGTATGTAAGGTTAAGTTTGATATGTACCATGGGGCATCAACAATTCTCCTGAGAGTTTTCGACTGGAACGTTTGAAGGATCTTGATGTTAGATGGTTTACTGCAGCCCCACAGCTCAACTCCGTAGGTCCAGATAGGCTTGAGCATGGTTTTGTAAAGAAGCAATTTGTTTTCAAGAGATAACTGCGAATTTCTATTAAGGAGCCAGTTCATATTTTTAAGTTTTAAGTCTAGCTGTCGTTTCTTTGCTTTAATGTGTGATTTCCATGTAAGTTTTGAGTCTAGGTGCAGGCCTAGGTATTTTATTTCTTCATGGATAGGAATGGGGTCGTTATTAATTGTTAGTTGAGGACAGATTACTCTTTTTGTTGTGAACGTAATTTGTACCGATTTGTTTGCATTATGTTTATTTTCCACTTTTTTGCCAGTGTTGGATGAGAGTAAGATGCTCCTGAAGTTTGGCTGATGCACTAATGGGGTTTGAGTCCGCGCACATAATAGCGGTGTCGTCGGCAAATGTAGCCATAAGCGTATCGTTTGCCTGCGGAATATCTGCAGTGAACAGAAGGTATAAAAACGGACCAAGAACGCTACCTTGCGGAACTCCTGCTCTGGTCGGGCGATAGCTTCACCGTATTTAAGTTGGAAAAATCGGTCTTCAAGATAGGATTTCAGTAATAGATAGAATTGATCTGGCAGATTCCTTTTGATCTTGTAGAGTAGGCCGTTGTGCCATACCTGATCAAAGGCTTGTTGAACGTCGAGTAGAACTGCTACGCATACCTCTTTCCTTTCGAAACTGTCTCTGATTTTATTTACCAGTCTGTGACACTGCTGGATGGTCGAGTGGTTTTGTCGAAATCCAAATTGGTGTTGCGGGATTAAATTCTCCATGGGGATGGCTTCCGATATTCTGTTGAGTATTAGCCTTTCGAAGATTTTAGATAAAATAGGCAACAGACTGATAGGTCTGTAAGAACTTACTTCTGTTACCGGGTTTTGCAACCGTGACTATTTGGGCAAATTTCCATTGTAAGGGAAAGTAACACAGACGCAACATGCTATTGAAGATCGTCGTTATCAGAACCACAGGTTTGCGAGGGAGGTTCTTTAAAACTTGTCCAACGATTAAATCATAACCGGGGGCTTTGTGTGTGTTTAAAGATTGTATTTCTTCGCGGATTTCCTTAGGTGTAAAAGCTCTTATTGGAGATAGCTGACACGGAGCATCCAGAAAGTTGAGTATTTCGTTATCATTATTATTGTTATGATGTAGCTGTATGTTAAATGTATCAGCAAGATGATCTGCAAAAACGTTTGCTTTTTCAGCGCCTGTTCGTGCCCAGCTTTGGTCAGGTTTCCGAATTGGAGAAGCAGTAGCGACAGGTCTTTTAAATTTTTTAGTAGCTTTCCACAGCGAATGGTCGTCAAGAGATAAATTTCTGGTGTACGTCAGAAAGGAATCGTTACGGGCTTCCTTGATGGCCGAGTTTAAGTTATGGGTTAACCGATTAAGATGGGTTTTGTCTAACGGATTTCTAGAATTTTGCCAACGACGTCGAGCTTTGCGGTTTTCCCTAACAAGTTCTTTTATCTGGAGCGGAAGGGTACAGTAATTCGATACTGTCTTGTTTTTGACAGGTGTGGCCTTCCAAGAAGAATCCTGGATAAGTGTAGTTAGGTACTGCACAGCATGTTCAATTTCATGAGTTTCCTTAAGCCGGAGATCTAGTCTAGTATTATTTGAAATGTGAATTTTAAACAATTCCCAGTCTGTATCCTTTGTGCAGAGTCTGAGTGGAGGTTTTTTCCAGAGTACTCCAGTGCTAAGAGTGATCAAGATGGGGCTATGATCTGAGCTGAGGTCAAAACTGGATTCGATTGCAGTATTTAGTTCAGAAATGCCGTTGGTGATTTCGAAATCTAACAAGTCTGGGATTTTGTTAACGCCGCTGGGCCAATAAGTTGGCTTGCCAGTTGTCAGGTAATTGAATCTGTTATCTTGGATGACTTTTAGCAGGTTTCGTCCTTTGGTTGTGTTGTGGTTAGTCTCGATCCCCATAAGATCTTCTTAGCATTCCAGGTACCAGCAACTATGAATTCAAGATATCGAATTCGTATCTCTCATAGGTTTTGCGTCCAGATATTCTTACTTTTGTCTAATTCAACACACAATCTGTCATTAATCGACCGTTAATGAGGGTGTGTTAAAAATCTATGCTTAAGGAGACTTGCCTTAACTGAATAAACACCGACGCCTTATTGATTTACTTGTGTAAAAATAAATTTTTTAGTGAAACAGTAAGTTGAGACACAGGATCATAAGTCATAAATTTATGGATTATTTGCGAGATACTGAAAACATCGGAATTATTATTATTATTACCATCAGTATAAGTATTCTGAGAGTTATTGCGTATATCCAGGCGTGTATCAAAGATGGGACATTTATTGCGGATGTTGAGATCTCGAAAAAAATGTTAGGGTGTTATGAATCTTATTTATATTTTTTCAATAAAAATAATCTGATGGAAACATAGAAGCATACCCAGAATCCAACAATCTAAAAGTAAAAAATAATCCAAAGAATCGAAAAGTGTTAAAGAATCTGAATGCTTTTAAAATTTCAAGACTAAAAAAATTCTAAAAAGTCCTAAGGAACAGGAATAAACTTAATAATCCAAAGCATAAAACATAATTATTGTATCTGAAGAATATAAAGAAACTAAAGAATTTGATAGACTAAAAAGGTTGAAAGAATCGAATGGATTGGATGAAAAGAACCAATCTAATGGATCTGAATAAGCCTAACAACCTGTAGTGTAGACAACCCACGAGTTCAAAAAAATTCGTTAAGCGCTTGTGACCAAGAGGCGAAGAGTGCACTTTCAAATTTGTTGTTTCGATTTCAATAGCCCTTATGGACCATGCCTTAACGAGAATACAAACATGAAATAATTTTTAGTTTCTGATCAAATGACACCAATACGAAATCTGTAAGTAGTGTAGTTCCGAAGCCTTTCTGACTCAGACATACAGACAGACATACAGACATCAAGAACGTAAAAGTGTACTTTTTATTTTTTGAAAGCGAAGTTCACTAAAAACAGCAAAACACAGAGACTGTTACCTATACTTTAAGAAACTAAATGAAACAAAATTTTAAAAATCAGATCCAAAGAATGTAAAGAATGGGAAAAACTCAAACAAACAGAAGGATCCAAAGAATCTGATTGTTATCAAGAATTCCACGCATGAGATAGCTCTAAGGCAAACATTTTTGAAAAATTTGGAGTTTAAACGTTTTAAAAATTTAAATAATAAAGAAACATAATCAGTAGGATTCTAAGAAAAAGAAGAATTTGAAAAGCCTAAGAATCACAAGAATATGAAAGATCGCGACGATTTAGGAGCAACAAGCTATACCTTGTGGAATCTTTGAAAAGGAATATCCGAAAAAAACAAGGGAGAATTGGAAAAACTTAAAGTATGCGGAATAATGTGAAGAAAATCGAACGAATCTAGAAGAATCGCAAGAACAGTGACAAACCAGAAAAACAAATTAATGGAAATGTTTAACAAATCTAGAAAAGTTAAAAATGCCAGGGATCTGAAAGATTTCAAGAAAAATTCCAAAGAATTTTAGGAACCTTGGATCCAAGTAATTTAAACTGAAAAATCTGGAGAATTCAATCAAAAAGCAAGAAGCTATGACGCATCTCAAAAATCTCCCAAGAATCAGAAGAAATTATAAAAATATAAAAATTTGAATTCCTATCCTTTTAGCTTTTGTTTTTCTTTAATGAATTGGCAGAGTGTAGGATCGTTGTTGTTTGTTCAAATCAGAATACGTAATTTTGTTGTTTAATTTACAAAGGGAGAAACACTTGTAAGGTGGCAAGTCGATAGTAATTTCTATTTCATGTGATTTGTTTGAGTAATTATTGACGGTTTTGCATTATTCCCTATAATCACAATAATGTAAATACTGCTTAGCCCTGCGTTAATTCCAATTACGATATTATGTTAGTTATTCCATTATCATACTGTCCACAACGCGATTAGGGTTATGCATCTGAATTTACAATGCCATACAATTTAATTATGTAGAATTGTGTACCTATATGCAGTGTTTTTGTACAGAATTCATAAATATTTGCAAGTTGTTCCCGCTATGTTAGTTTCGAATTTTCCAATGTATTGGATTTTAAATAAAATGTTAGTGGTTAAATTTTGTTTCATTACCAATCGATTCACAGCCATCTCATACTTCACAGGGTCAAGAAAAGCGCAATGATTTGTTACGTCATATGATAGATAGAAACACATTTTTAATTTGATAACTTATGTAAGAAGTGTAAAACGAAAAGTATAGTGTAAAATGGCCCTCCTTCGTGAGAGTGACTCGCAATACAAAATTGTATTATTTATGAATGCAAATGTCGAAGATTTAACTCTTGTATTACACTTTCTTTTTGTACTTGGTAAAAACCTCTAACAATAACAACGTGACTGCTATAAATTCAATATACATGGGTTTCAAAAAGTCTGCTACTTACTAAACCGCACGTTAGCGTAATTAAATTTGAAGCTGCCTATATGGTTATCACGACTTTGTGAACATGGGATTTACTTTCCTTTGTTTAACATAAGGGTATACTATTATTAATTAATACTTGCTTTATAAATTACAACCCGCATTTTTTCCAGAAAATTGCTTTAACTAAAAAGTGTAAACCTTCGCTTTCGATTTACGATCGTAAAGTAAAGATAATTTTAATTAGTATAGATAAATACATCGGTTGTATCTTAATTAGTGGAGATACATAAAAACGGTCGATTACAAATTAACGGGTTAGATGATGCTACGGTTACCTTTGAAGTTTATATTTCGAATTATATAATTAAACAGGAGTATTGAGAACAAATATTTGAGCTACCTCAATTCCACCGCAACGGCAAACAAGCGGTATTCAGGTAAACAAATTGCGGTAAATCAACAAAGTGTATATGAGATTTGATACACATAAACCCCGCAAAATATCAAAATCGAGCTTTCCAAAGCTTTTCATTAGGCACTTAGAACTTTGAAGTTTACTTAATCGTATATACATACAAGATTCCATTGCCACAAATTAAATTTTACGTATATATGAAAGAACGCGTTTACAAATTTAGCTGTAAAACAAGAGGGTAATTAACTGTGGTGGAGAGGCTTTTGATAAGTCGATTCAAGTTAGCACGGAGGTGTCTGAAGTTTAAAATTTTGTAAAAGCTTCTTTTTTATTTAACATAATCGCTTTTTAATGAATATGTCAGTAGTAAGCTTCTTCACAATATTTAATTTAAAAGTTTTATTCGATTTGAGTTTGGAATGCATTAAGTTTATGTCGGAAACAGATATCAATTAATGTAGTTTGGTTTCCTAGCGGTTGAGTCTCCCCCTGAATATTGTATTATCTTGGCATTCCCTATCCATTCTTGGGCTTCGGATCGTTGCGTTAATGTATCATCCTTAATTCTGTTGGCTGCTTCCCGTTGTTCTATTACTGCAATGACATTTTACAGATGTCAAGTGTTTCCAGTTGCTAGAAAAATGTAAGAAAGTTTACAAACTTTATTTGTCTAGTTTAATGATACTAACAAACGACATATTGTGCAAAGATCTATTTCAATTGAGAATGAAGTACAACGAGAAGTTCTAGGAACTAAATCCTATAACGCTCTCCGTGTGACTTATTGGATTTTTAAGTGAATGCTACGTTATAAGATAAGAAATTCACTTCAGATCTATTTTTTCTGCATATCATCTAATACCAATTTCAAATTCTGGGGATTTCATTTAACTCTGCTTGATACAGTTAATCAACCACATATTACTAAGTTTCATCATTTCTATTTTCAGTTACTTATTACTAGACCTTCGTAATAAACTTGTGCAATAGTAGTTTGCATATTACCATTTTTGGCAAAACTCTTTTGCAAAAAGTGCATTATAGTGTCAATTCAATAAAATAGGAATAAGTCAGAAACTGTTAAAAGATAGCTATAGGAACATGTACTTTCAAAAACAAAATAAAGGCTTTTTTAACTGAAAACCTCTTATACAATATTAAAGATTTTCTTAAAATTGGCGTTAAATTATAAATTTTAATATTTCTTGAAGTTTACGTTTTATATTTTTTATTTGTATGTATATTGTTCTGCTTTTATGACGCGTGTAAACATTACTTTTAATGTACTAGAATATATTATTATTATTGTTGTTATTATCAAAATATGCACATTTCGATTCTTTATCTCATGCAATAGTAAGAAAATGGTCATTCCATTTAAAAAAACTGAGTTTTTAGTCTTTGAAGTTTCTTAAATTTGGATCTCCATAGGTGCCGTTGTACGCAACTGAACTTTTTTTTAAGTACACTAAAAGAACGCCCATTTCATTCTCTATGCACTGATAAAAATGGGTTGCCATGACTACAACCGTTTTCAAGTAATCGATTATCAAGGTACCATCTGCATTCGCCATTTTTTTCTTAAAATCAAAATAACTTAAAAACCATAAATGGTAGATATGACATGTAGGTATCAAAAGAACTGAAATTTCACGTAGAATCCAAGTACAAATTTTCAAATACGTACCTATTTTACTTTCCCAAAAACGTTTAACTATAGCTCCCAAAACACGAACACGATGGAAAAATGAGGAAGTGAAAAACCGCGATTTTTCATATTTGGGCCAAAATGGTTCTAAAAATTTCGATTTTTCTACCATTTTGCAATATGCTCTGAATTTGAAGATTCTGGTAGTAACGCCAAATATTTGAATTGTTCTAACTTTTTCCAGAATACCCATTCTTTATCACTGAATCATATATTTTTTTTTTGCTTTACTTGTATGCTTACTTGTTCTCACCTGGACTATCATACCATAAAAATTCTCATAAATTGTTTTAAATACTCCATCATGTTTTTGTACTTTTTCTGTATCAAGGTTGGGATTAATAGCAGCCTTCGGCTGACACCCCGCCTAAATAAAGCCGTTATTATTATTATTATCACATATTCAAAATTTCTGTGCTGGTTTTGTCCGTCTGTTCCTCATCTAATTCGAAAACCAATTGATTTCTACGAGTGCAAGGATTAGTGCTATTGAATATGAGACGAATTAAAAATTTGGTTTCCGAATACGAGCCGAGTGACAAAAAATTCCCCCTCAATATCTGTGAACAGTTTATTTGACCCACATATGTAAGTGGAAATTTTCACGTGTAATTAGCATGCTTGATCTTTAGGACTGTTTAATTATCAATTACGAATTACTCTAAAGAGGTAATCACTTGTAAGGTAAAGAGTTCGTTACTACGATTAACTTCAACACCTCAAGCTACCGATATAGTACTGCAATTTTAGTAATTATACTTGTCGTTGCTTAGCGGTACGAGGTGTCACATAACTTCAGGGGTTGTTGGTGGGTTAATTTTTGTGTTACTAGTTCATGGGAAGAATTCATTTTTATTTTTTTTATTTTTGCATACTATTTGATTGCTTAATAAACAATAATTTTCCTTGTGGGTCAATTGTTGACTCTTTTTATACTGAAGTTACCTTTCCTAATGCCGGTGGCTCCAGATAAAATTGTTAGTGGAATTAGGTGGCGCCTAAGAGACCTGAATCGAAGTACCAGTAAGTGTTGATTTCAAATTGCATATGGTATTTTATAGTTCCCTGCATTTTAAGCTTGCGCGTTTAAACTCAATAGTTTAAGCGGTACACAGAAAAATCTGACGAATAATGCAGAAATCATGCCGTTTGGCATGGTCGATTTTTATGTCCAATAGATCGATGTGACCCGCAGCACCCCCTTCCCCCACCAATACGGCGGCCATTTAAGAAAAAATCTGTTTCTGACTTAAAAAACCCTATATTTGTGTTTCAAGGATGGCATGCGAGTAATGTTTTAAGGATAATTTGAGGTCGCTGATTTCAAATCTGAAACCAAAAAAATAAAATGTAAAATTTAAGCATTAATTAGTTTTATCATTCATGGTACTCTAATGAAAGGTCTCAATGAAAGGAATTAATTTCTACCAGCCATAGCCCTCCTCCTCAACCTCTTATCGTAATTGGGTATATTCCCTTATACCCCTGCTTATACCTCAAAACCGGATTGTCGGAGAGGGTACTCACAAAGGGCGATTGAGACGTCTGCAAGAAATATATCCCTTGGTGATGTAAAAACAAAAGCTATTTCGGTTAAAAAAATGCGCTTTATCTGCACAAGAGTTGTGCATAATTTCTAGTTGTTTAATTTTGATAACACTGTTTGATTTTGATGAAACATACGCTCAGCTCCGGCGGCTCTGCCATCTCGACTCGCTCTGATTTGTAACGGTCCCTAGCTCGGCTTCGTTCAACAAAGACAATTTTTCAGTTTCAGTTAATTGGTACGGTAAGAAAATGATATTGAGCAGACTGACTTGACAATTTTTTTGAATTTGTGAGTAATATTTTTGTTTTTTTTTTAAACAGCATCTATACAAAGTGAGTTTTTTGTGAAAATTTTGATTCCACTTGTTGAATCCAGATCTGCATATAATTGTACATAAGATTTTTTAATTTTGGTAACAATTTTTGGTTTTTATGAGACATACGCTCGGCTACGTCTCTGATTTGTAGAGGTGCATAGCTCGGCTTCTCCTCGCACTGCTTACTGTTCAGCAGAGACAATTTCTCAGTTTCAGTTTTGGTACGGTAAGAAAATGATATTGAGTAGGCTAAATTGACAATTTTTTTGAATTTGTGAGGGATATACAAAGTGACATTTTTTGAAAATTTCCATTCAACTTGTTGAATCCAGGTCTGCACATAATTTGCACACAAGATTTTTTAATTTTGGGAACACTTTTTGGATTTGATAAGACATACGCTCGGCTCCGCTCGCTCTGATTTGTAACGGTCCATAGCTCGGCTTCGCCTCGCAAATCGCGCATAACGCAAAATTTTTTCATATCTCCCCTCCTTCGCCCTCTACGAATTGTTAAAGTAAAGATGGTTTTACTTTTTATTTGTAAAATGTATTTTTTTACAAAATCAAAATTCTAATTATTTATCCAACAATTATTTTCTAATTTAGATCGACATTAAAACAAAAAAAATATAGTAACTGGAAGAAGATTTTTATAATATTTAAATGACTAATTGGAGTGTAAATTGCTTGAATTCTGATTTTTTTGTCGCAGATTTGAAACAGTGATTTTTTTTACTACCCCTTATATATTATAGGCACTAACAAAAGTCCGTGCACCCATAGAGACCTCTATAACGTAACATAATTAATATGAATCGATTTGGTAAGCATATTTACTGAAAAAAAACCTTTCGCCATTACGTAAATAAATAATTAAGACTAATGGACTACAATTACCAAATAATAACGTGTTGCAACGAGAAAACTCTGAATAAGATTTGGAAAATTTGAAATTGAACAAAATTACAGTTTTAGAATAAATTTATAATTTTACAATAAATTTAATTTTTCTGGCAATTTTCACTAATAAGAAAACTAAAGGCTAATACGCCTCTATAAAATACCACACAATCTGTTCTTATAGCCTTACTACTTTAAGCCGCAGAACTATTTTCGATCAAAACCTCCTAGCTTGTATGTAGCATCTTTAAGGAAGTACCTCTTTAAAGGAAGTATGTCATACTTCATTATGATTTATAGGATATCGCGTAGTGTCATTACTTTAGTGTGTGTAGCTAAATTATGTATTCCCCCAGTACAGGATAACATCCGCTGTTAGTGGAACTAATACGCGTTAGTAAAATATAAATGTTTTTTATTTAGGTAGGCTTTTAAATTCCTATAAATTTTTTTCAATCAGGCTTGCGCAAGTCGTTATTCCTAACAAAAATGGGTCTTAACTGTGCAAAATATCAGCTATAATATATTGCTTGGCAATTGAACATTTATTATAATCTGTCAATTCAATCAATATTAATTGGCAACTTTTTGCATTCTGTTCATAAATTCCCATTAATTCGGGCAAGTTGTACACAATTAAAATTTATATCACTATCGGTTGATTACAATATATCTCGCGAAATAGAATGTTCTGGGGTAAACGAGGGGGTGGTTGTGACAATCCAACAAGCAGAACGAATAATTTAATACGAAATCGAAGCATTATGCGCGTGGACCACAGTCGATGTAAATTCATGAGAAACGTGATACTAACACAGCTACAGAGAGTACAAGACAAGATAAATTTCTCGTAACGCAATTATGCCTTACACCACATTCGCTTTTATTCTATTGTGTGTAAAATAACAAAAGATCCAAATATTCCTACACTTTAGAACCTTTTCGCACGTTTCTCTTTTTATATCACGAACCATCAAATTAACGAAACACTAACGCTAGTGCTTTTTTTTTAACTTCTGAACGGATTCCTTTATTCCCCTTCTACAAACAAAATGAATATGATTTAAACAAAATTTAGTTGCGAATGTATAACGTTGTTGGAAACTTGTAGTTTTTAAACCTTCTCTGCTATACTGAACCAACAAGAGACTGAAGAATGGCGAAATTATCCATTATGTTTAATTTATAATGCATTAACCACCGCCTTGCCTTGAACTAACTAATTCCAAGTGGATCTAGGCCTATTGTTATTAATGGAGTTTACTTTGCGATAGTACCTACCACTGCGTTACATTGTCAAACGAAAGTGATAAACAGTAATGTTAGAATTAAAAGTAGGGTGCTTTAATAATCGAAATTGCTCGTTGCTTTGAGATAAATTAGGATCATAATTTGAGATAACCATCAGCACAAAGAGTTTCACGATATTTTACCATAAATGCTCACCATTTAGAAAAATAATGAGAAATGTATTTGGACTCAATGCCCAAACAAATTCAAAACTGGATCGCAAATGGGAGAAGTCGTCTCTGCCTTAGCGTGTTTGTAAGAGCTAAGAGCTCTCGATCCTTCCCTAGAAACAGGCATTAAAGAAGGTATATTCTTCGGTAGTCCTTCAATTACCAATGTGATAATGGTGCAGGGGAAATAAATTGGTTTTGAATATGGATATCGTAATTTTATACCTTGGGGTTATAAGAGCCTCCTTGTGAATTTTTGCCTTTGAATACAATGAATGCATTATGTGCATATGCCCTTTGTTGTTATATAAAATAAGAAAACAACCCGTTAACTCGATTTTGTCGAATTTCTACAAAACGGCCTGATGAAATTTCCCAAAAATTTTGTGGCGGCCGCGGCTCCGGGCCGCGGCAGCGGCCCGGGCGGCGGCGCCCCTCGAACTTTAGGCCTTCCCCCCCCTCCGCCCCCCCGAAATTTTCGCGTTTCGCAAGGGGTCCACGTTAAATTCGCGAAGGGGGGGAAGGCGCGGCGCAACGCGCGCGCCGCTCCGGCTCGGGACTCGGGAGGGACCGGCCCTTCGTTCGAGTGCCGAACGGCGGTCCCCGGGCCCCCCGTTCGCGGGGGAGGGCACCGAAAAGATTTTCCCGTTCGCGGACTTTACGGTGGGTTTGCGGGCGAAGGAAACGCAGGAATTTTTTTAGATTGGCGAATTAGAAGGGCCGTCCGGTCCTCTCGCCGTCCCGAATTACGGGAAAACGCTATTCACTTTTAGGGGGTCAAAAGTGCTCTCGTCTGAATCCGAGTTTACCTCCCATACGTCAGTTGCGGTTCGAGTTTGCCGTTCGCTTCTCGGCGTCGGAATAATTTTTTTTTTAGAGAATTATATTACGAAAAATAATTTCTCGATCGCCGAAGACGTTGCGCGTGAGCGTCGCGCGCCGCCCGACCGTTATTAGCGTCTTCGCGAATCGAAACGCTTTTGGACGCCCGGCCACCGGCGATTACGATTTCCGCCGGGACGGGACGATGGCAGCACGGTCTCGTATAACGTACAACACGCAACTTCCTTATTTACAGAACGATTTACACGCAATTTTGGTTTTAGGTCCCTCTAGCAAAAGCAAATAAAATGCAGTTTTCAAAATTCGCACTGCGCCTGCGCAAAACGCAACTTTCTTATTTACGGAACGATTTACACGCAATTTTGGTTTTAGGTCCCTCTAGCAAAAGCAAATAAAATGCAGTTTTCAAAATTCGCACTGCGCCTGCGCAAAACGCAACTTTCTTATTTACGGAACGATTTACACGCAATTTTGGTTTTAGGTCCCTCTAGCAAAAGCAAATAAAATGCAGTTTTCAAAATTCGCACTGCGCCTGCGCAAAACGCAACTTTCTTATTTACGGAACGATTTACACGCAATTTTGGTTTTAGGTCCCTCTAGCAAAAGCAAATAAAATGCAGTTTTCAAAATTCGCACTGCGCCTGCGCAAAACGCAACTTTCTTATTTACGGAACGATTTACACGCAATTTTGGTTTTAGGTCCCTCTAGCAAAAGCAAATAAAATGCAGTTTTCAAAATTCGCACTGCGCCTGCGCAAAACGCAACTTTCTTATTTACGGAACGATTTACACGCAATTTTGGTTTTAGGTCCCTCTAGCAAAAGCAAATAAAATGCAGTTTTCAAAATTCGCACTGCGCCTGCGCAAAACGCAACTTTCTTATTTAAGGAACGATTTACACGCAATTTTGGTTTTAGGTCCCTCTAGCAAAAGCAAATAAAATGCAGTTTTCAAAATTCGCACTGCGCCTGCGCAAAACGTAACTTTCTTATTTATGGAGCGATTTACACGCAATTTTGTTCGGGCCTACCTTCTAATAAAAGCAAATAAAATGACAATGCAATTCATAACGAACAACAAATTGTGCCAATGTAATTTTAAATCCCGATTTTTATACGCATTGCCGACATGCAAAATTAGAAATAATGACAGGAAAGATGCAGAATTCATTCTCTACAACAAACATAAAATACATAAAGGGAAGCCAACATTTCCACATAATTAAAATACCACTGAAATACTTATGGCGAGAAGTGCCCCCAAAAATTATGTACTATCTTGTGGAAGGTTTTTAGTGAAATCCACCAAAATGTGGGTGTAATATAAGTATAAGTAGATGCACCGAAAAAGGAAATGTGATAGCCTCCGACACGATCTTCCTGATGGTGGAGTCAAATCATAAAACGCGAATTGTGGGTGAACAGAACGTGGGAAGTGGGTACCGTCAAAGGGAATGTGGTAGCCCCCGACACGATCTTACTGTTGGTCTTCAATCTTCAAACGCGCATTGGAAGAGAACGGGACATCGGAAGTGGATACCGACAAAGGGAATATAATGGCGTTATGCAAATTTTCAGAATGATCGGCGTACTGGATTTTATCAAAGTATGGCCAATCATTTTGAAAATTGATTGATTGCATAACGCTATAACTTTTCATTCTGAACAACTTTTCTTAATAACACTTTAGCGTAATGTGAACGGAAAAGGTAGTTTACCTAGAACTAAAATATTCCATATTGTAGAATCCAACGGTGACATCATCATTTGTGTGTTATTGTGCGAGGCGAAGCCGAGCAATGTGTTAACGGTTCTATACAAACGTGAGACTGGGTGCCATTTACATTAGGGTGTTATACCCTCCAATTGCATACAGAAGCCAGTTTGTTCATATTTTGGCGTTTATTGGGAGACGCCGAGGGGTAGGACGATACGGTCTTTACCACCCGCACGTTAGTAAGGGAGTTATTGCATTGGGGTAAAAAATGACCCCCAACTTTTTTGTACGAAAATACACGTTTTGAAGCACCAGGTATCCGAATCAAACAAAATCTCTATGATGTCGGTCTGTCGGTCCGTCTGTACTCTCATTTCCGATTAAACGGCTTAATCGATTGGAACCAAATTTGATACACATATTCTCAGACATAAGAGGAAGAGATGAAAAGGTTTTGGGCATAATCACGCATGCGTAAAGTGTCAAAAATGTTAAATTAATATTATGGCGAAACTTTTGCGTCGAATTGTACCAAATTTTGTAGATGTGTATATAGACACTTTGTCACAACCCGCACATTTACGTTGGTAGGGGAGGTATTGCATTGGAGGTCGGTCTGAACTTAAACAAATTTGGTACACATATTCCTAGACCTAAAAGGAAAATCTGAAAAGATTTTGGGCAGAAACGCGCATGTGCAGGTGTGCGGGTGTTATCTGTGCTGGTCACAGCAAATTTTTACATTGGTCTCCTAAAGTGTTCGTTCATATTTTAGATTCCACGGCAACTTGGGTACATGCGTGAGGCGAGGCGACGCAGCCGCCGAAGTCGAGCGATGTCTTCTTTTGTGTGTCAATGTGCGGAGCGAAGCCGTGCAATGTGTGAACGGTTGTATATAAGCGTGAAACTGTTTAGCATCTAAATTAGGGTTTCATGTATGTTGCGCAGAACGCAACTTACTTATTTACGGAGCAATTTGCACGAAACTTTGGTGTTAGGTCCTTCCACAGAGTTGTATATAATAAATAGAGAGACAGTGTTGTTGCATAAAATTCACTCCAATTGGATCTTGCGCAGGCCGTTGACGAGTGTGCGCACTAACCGGATGAAGATATAGTGACCAATAAACAACGTAGGTGCGAGCAAAACAAACGCATTTCACGCACCGCGAATGCGCCACAACGCCTTGGCCGTTAAAACTATATAAGTATGTGACCACTGTAGTTGGAGTTAATTTTGCAACGCGCAGGTCCTGTGTAAGCTCCTCTATTTACTATATACGAGTACAACTCTGTGGGTCCTAACAAAAACAAATGAAATGCGCTTTTTAAAACTCGTATTGCGCATGCGGAGAGCGCAACTGTCTTATTTATGGAGCAATTTGAACGAAATTTGGATGGTAAGTCCATCTAATAAAAGCAAATAAAACGCATACGCAAAAGTCGTGTTGTGCGCAAAACGCATCATTCTTATTTTCGGCGGTATTTGTGAGAAATAAACTCACTCTGCGGAGATTTAAAATGCAAAGCATTTTTACCAAACCTATAGGATGAGATTGACTAAAAAAGAGAGTATCAATATATTAGTTCATTTTGAGCCGAATCAAGTTTCTTTCTTCTTTTTTCGGCCTTTTACAATATTCTAACCACACAGAACACGGTTCAAACTACATTATCAAAACAATCAAGCAAAAAAACAAAAAATTGACAAACGGTAAACACACAAAACGGCGATTGTTAATTAAAACGCCGTGGATCGGCCGAACGAGCGAAGCCGAGTTCCGTACCGATCTAGTTGTATAATATAATAAACTCATTTGCAAGCGGGCCGATGACGTCTTCTATACCCTCTTTAGCCAGACAACGTGAATTAAAGGATGGACAAAACTTAGGAGTGGATCAAAACAAATGCAGTTAGGATCCTGAGAGGGAAGAGTGCTACTCTAGCATTGGGCTCGATTTTAACAGAATACTTACAAACCTCCTGGAAAACAGTCGACAGAGGGATTTGGCTCCACAACCTCCCGAAAAACAATACCATACGACGCGTGGCACGCACGTTAAACCACCGTACTTCGTAATGGAAAATCCCCCATCAACTAAAGATTACAAGACCTGGACGTGGAGTCCGCTATTTTAAACTCTCCAGATCATACAAAGAGCGAGAGATACAAAAGACATACAAATAAATTTCGAAATTTGTGCTCTTTGATTACTAGACGCTAATATTTCAGTTAACTGCAATAAAATAGGTTAGATAACCAAACTTTTAGTGCATCGTGGACCAGGTACATTCGTTCATTTTCGAGTTGCCTATTACTGCCTGATTTCACACACGGTAGTTAAGGTTATCGAATAAATAGAAATATTATAATGTTGTGCCACCATTGATTATAACCTTAATAAGAGTCGTTCACCATTTCGAATCGATTTTAATGCAGTATACTCATTCTTAATGGTAATCAACAGAACAAAGGAAAATGCACCTTCTCAATCTTTTAAAATGACATATATCCTTTCTTACACCAGATTATTTTTAAAACTCCTAATAGCCGGTGGGGTTCGCGCGAGGGTCCCAGTTTTTTTTCATTACAAGTGGACATTATCTTGGAAATGTTATCTTAATGCATGAAAAAGAAACCTATTTTTTTTTGGAAAAACTAAGTAAATACACATATTACATATAATTTTCCGAATCATTACACAAGTCTTTCCATGTGATTGGCACATATCCTTCTTACACTGGGAACATTGTGCACTTTAACTTTTTGGTCTTTGCTCCTCGGGCACAAATGGCATCTTCCGTTTTCGGTTGATCCGTCTCTGGCGCTTCGTTCTCCTGGTTTTCACGTACCTACTTTATTTCCAACTGTTTTCAGTACGGCAGTGATGTTACTTTTGGTGATTTAGCGTCGAAGATTATAGCATGGAACGCTAATAATGTGATTTTGGTATCTCATAGGGAATTACAAGTGAAGTTAGCAAAATCGCTTATAATTTGAATTTTTTACAATACCAGTAGGTATATCATTACGATGAGGCTATCCGAAGATAATATGAAGTAAACATTAATGAAAACGTATATGGAATGAATAATTTCAACAATATTCAACATTAAAATTTTATATAGACACTTATTACCGGGCTGGGGCCGATCGGACAGCAAGCATGTTTTTCGACAGACATTCTAAAATATTCGTCTATATACTCAACATTTTTATATTGTTAGTTATTTACCTGATACATAAAACTATATAAAGACAAATGTAACTGAGTCTCGTAAAATTTGAAAAAAATTAAACACCATGTAATAACAGCATTAGGAGCCTTGGGGATCCACGCGAACTCCACTCGGTGTTAGGAGGGATATTTGCTCTTCTTTTATCAAATGAGACGTGTGATTCATTTGAGCTATTGCTTACTTTATTAAAATATAATTTCGTTGAGTGAATCGTTATTGAATGATAATATTGCTGTGATATTTCGTCTGGCAGGACGAAATTTTGGGATTCATAACTAGGATGGACAAGGGCGGTTTCCTATTTTCTATGTAATTAATTTTCTTATTCTAAATTTTTTTGTTTTGTGTCGTTGGTTAAGTACTCGAACAGAAATTATTGTTATGAGAAAGTGGTCAAGGTTTATATTTGTTTACATTTTAATCTCATCTTTAATTTTATTTAACTTAGATTTCTGAGAATTTTATATCACTTTTATTCTGTTATCGTTGTAAATGCTTAATTTAATTGACAGGTGGATGTTATTTATCGCCTTTTCTTTGTATTTAAAAGACAGAAAATTCTATTTTTCCTAGTATTTTAATTTTGTGTTATCTCTTAATGTCGGTTAAAAATTGATTATAAAAATAATATCTACCTCTGGTTTAACGTGCGTTAGGGGGGAAATTTTCTGTTGTCAACTGCTTATCATTGGCTGTTTTAATTTGTAATTTGGAAGAAGGGTTTCCACCTTAAATAGAACGGACTGAGAAGAGGAAAGGCTTTTTGCCACTGTCAACGCAGAACTACGTTTGTTTGAAATTTAAATCGCCTTTTTCCAAGTTGAGAGCAGATCCACGTCTGCAGAAGTTTGAAGTTTGTTTTGGAGTTGTGAAGTTTTAATCGTCAGTTTTGTTGCCAGTTAGGGCAGTTTTTGAGTTGAGTGAAGATTGTTTATTTTCGCTTCGGCGAGTTACCGCAGTAGTTTGGATTGTGTAGAGGCCAGCCAGTTTTGGAAGGTGGTGGAGTTTCCGTTTTACGGAGTGGCAAGCCGAGTTACGGCAGTTTTGGAGGTTTGGACTTTCAGTAAAGTGCGTCACTAAGGTGTGGTCGGCGCCGACTTAGTGTTTTTTGTGTAACTTTGAATTTGTTGTTTTTTTGTTGTAACGTATTTGGATTAGCAGTTCTGGACATGTACCGAATGTAAGTAAAATTAAGTTTTAATTTTAGTTTTTTTGTTTATTTGTAATAATTGTTTGTGTCTCTCAATTTTCATTGTGTGTGTAACAATTAAATTGGAATTTCGTAAATTTCACAATAATGTCGGTGTATGTCATTCGAACGATTTCATTTCCTTTAATTTACTATTTTCTTTGGATACTTGTCCAAGGTCCATTTTATTTAATCAAAATTCTTAAGATCGATTTGGAATTTAAGGTATTTGGTCTAACCCACTATCTGGTAGGAGTTAATAATTTAACTGAGAAAAGAGCCGAATTCCTCCTCTGTGCTGGGGAGAAGTTTTGTTCCGGGGAAGATAAAGGTTTGAGCTAGCCAGGTTTGTTTAGGTGTTTTGTGTACGGTCTTTTTGGCCTACGGACCGGTGCACACAGCAATATGTACTCGTATTATAAAAATTGCGAAATTTGATAGTGAGTACCTACCTAGACTTACGACACAGGAAGATAAATCATAACCACAATATCCGTAGTTCCTCGCCTACTTCTAAGGATATTTCTACATTTTAGCTTGAGACTTACAATAAACGTTTAATAAAAATGCACCGGGTTGAACTGGTCGGTTTGCTTGTAGCTAGCCTCCTAATCGGTTCTCATTCGCATCGGTTCTCTAAAGGACAATCTAGTATCGCCTATACGATTGTAAAAACCTTTGACGAAATTAGTAATCAAAATGATAAACTAAAAACGATAATTAAATCGTTTTTTGGCGATCAGTCGACGTCAACTAAGGCGCCTGAGCCAGCGGAGGGAGAGTGCTTGTGTACACCTTTTTATTTATGTAATAATGGCGAAGTGAACAGAGATGGGAGTAAACTTTTTGAACCTAGGTATGTAATTAAGATTTGTAGTTCGTCGTTGGTGACGATAATCCCTAATATCGTAAGTGGTTAAATCAATAAAGGTTTGAGGGACTTTTATTTAAATATAGGTAGTAGCGTTGACGGATTCGTTCCAAAATACTTATTTCCTAGAAGCAAGAGATTCTTCCATTCGGAAACTAGCGGGAAACACTCGAATTCCTCATTATTCACTATCCCCTAATTTTAACAAGTATACATTCTAGTAGTACTTAGATGATGTGTATGATTGTATTTGAACTTTTATTTTTCAGATTACTTCAAGAGTCTGTAAATCCCTGCAAAACCGTGGGAGATATCTGTTGCCAGTCACTTACTCGTAGTCCTCCTCTAAGAGAGAAAGACGACCGAATATCTGATAACTATTCTTGCGGATATGGAAGTGAAATACCAGGAGATTATTACATTTCTGATCCTACCACGGCAAAGTTTGGTGAATATCCATGGACCGCTTTAGTCTTGAATTTAAAAAATCAGTATCAGTGTGTCGGTTCCCTAATACATCCCGAAGTTGTTCTTACTACGGCGCACTGTATCAACGATTCTGAAAACTATATTGCAAGAGTAGGACAATGGAATACTACAGGAAACATTGAACCCTTAGCCCACCAAAATATGAGCGTAAAATCAATTGTCAAGCACCCCAAGTTTGTTTTTGATAATTTAATCCACAACGCAGCCTTACTGTTTTTGGAAAATCCTTTTAAGTTAGACAGGAATGTGAATACAGCTTGCTTAGCAGATTCGTCTACGGTGCCGTATACTCAGTTGAGGAAATCGAAATGTGCAGCTACAGGATGGGGAAGTGATGTCCCGAAAGGTATTTACAGGAGGGCAATGAAGAAAATCGAATTTTCGCTGATTTCAAACCCCCTTTGTCAAAATGAATTTAGGAAAACTCGTTTAGGAAAATGGTTTCAGCTACATCAAACCTTCCTTTGTGCTTTTGGGAAAAATGGAAGGGACTTGTGTTACGGTGATGGAGGTGGTCCACTAGTTTGTGAAATCTCACGACAACCGCTAAGATATCTGCAAGTTGGCATTACATCTTGGGGGCTTGGCTGTGCCAACAATCTACCGTCGGTATTTACTAAGGTTACGTCGATTAAGCATTGGATTGATCAAGAGATGAGTGCACGTAATTTGGACACCAGTTACTATACGCCTATGTAACACAATGTAATTTGACCTCATTGTATAACTTTAGCTATTGAATACTGTAACAAGTTTAACGTGACGTTTAAGTGCGTTCCACTGCACGCTTTTTTACCAAAAGGGTTAAACCTAAATTTATTTAATAGGAATAACTTGTACCTAATCTTTAGCACGGCATCCGTGCACTTTTAACACGGGATCTGCATCGGAAGTGAACACTTTTGGTGTGGAAAAACTATGTCACAGTTCTGATGCTGTTTAGTTTCAGTAGTTTGTTCGTCTGAAAATAAAGAATACCTTTCAGCTATCTTCTACGGACTGCAATTTTATTGTATTCGGAGCTAAGTCCCTATCATGATTTCAGTGAGGAGTCCCTCCATGATGCTTTGAAATTTATATCTTGAGCACAGCTGACCAATCTGTAATCATACAAGGCCCACCCCGTACCTGCCAGGCTTCCAATCTTAATTTATGCGCCCGAGGAAAGGGCTTTTGAGTGTGGGCGTCTATGAGGTAAAGATGAAGGTCTATCGGCCTAACTGGAAGACTCGGCGCTCTTGCTTTTACATCCGCCAACCAAAATACATTCTCCCATTTTGGGACAATTAGGATAAAAATTCCTTCTGCTGCACTGAGATGATTCAAAAGCAAAACTCTGGGGAATTGGCTGGGCGGAGGAAACGCCCATCCTAACCTCTGAATTGTTGGAAAGAGATGTTTTCCATCAATCAGGATCATTCTATCAGCACCTTTTTCGAAGTTGGGAATGTTATGCTTGGTTCTTCTTCGGGAAGCGACAATCTTGCTCGGAGCAAATTTCTTGTGTTCAGTCTTCCTAGGGGATCACAAAAGACGCGAAAGACAACTTTCCCAGCATTCTTTTGCCTAATCTCCAACTCCACTGGTGAAAGGTTAAGATTATTTGTAAATCTTGCTTTATTGATTGTCTTTTCTTTAAGGGCAAAGAAATTTTGTCCTCATCCGTGTCGCATTCGATCCCTAGGTACTCCAGACATGACTGAGTCTCTACTATTGACTTTTCTTTGTTCAATTGTCCTCCTAGATGCCGTAGAAGTGTTATTACTTCTTTTGTTTAAAAGCATAGAATATCATTCTGCATCCTGGTAGGACTCTGCAATTGTCAGCCTCGTTTTCAATTTAGCTTGTGAAGGATTGAAAATGCACAAATGTAATAGGTATTATGGTATACGTATACAAAGTTTTAGTTTCAGTCATGTAGTTACTCAAGGTGTAAATGTGTTCATTAACATAATTTATTTGAAACAAAAATCACTAACTCGTTTTCAAGATTGTACCATAAACTGTAATTCAACGAAAATTACTTTCGGAATAGTTGCTACTTGCTGTAAACTTTAATTAATTTCAACGTACTTTCATGATTGTACAGTTATTAACTTGCCATGGTCAGCTAGGGCAGCCACCGCGCCTGACCGTCAGTATATTTGGTGTTGTGAGCAGAGAAACAACTTTACTATGTAAACTTTATAAAGTTAGCAACCAGAAGTCAGTATGCTCCAGGGGTGTGGATATTACAATACTTTCGGTTTAGATGTAGCATATGCTCGAACTAGAACTTAAATTAATTGCATTCAATTTAACGTCGTCTTATGCACAAATTAGACTTCGGATATGATTTTGCGAGAAATGAAAATGTTCTCTATGGCGAATCGCAACTTAGTTTAATTAAAGATAATTTAATTCCAGACATTTGTGATTAAAGTTTGATTAAATTTCAAATAAAACTATTCCAACATACCTACTCGTTCATTCACAGAAAAGCCAAGGAATGGAAACGTTTCAATTCGAATTAATCTAAACAGAATCCGATAATGTTCTACCAATTTGGTAATCTTGCACTACGAATGCGTGGAATAAGATACTATAATTATTAAACGTACATAATAAGAATGTACTCATAACATCAAAAGTGTGTGAGCTGATGCTTTACAAGAGGTTGGCTAAAAAAATAAGCAACCCCTCTACTTACATTTTTGGAGATGCCTTTAAGGATTAATGACCATATTCTCCGTTTGAAGTTTTGAACGTTATATGGATCATGGATGGAATAGGATGGATGGGTCATGAATCCTATTTAAGCCAAGCTGTAAGAAGTTAGTCTTCATTGAGACTCTTTCGTAGATAGTACGTAATACCATTGAATAAAAACACTATAGTGTTTTTATTCAATGGTAATACTGATTAGGTTCGGGTATGACCTACACTCTTCCGAGTAAGCACTAGAGTACCTAGTATGTAGAATATCAATAAAATTATAGTGGTATACAGTGCTATATATGTAACATCGTAAACGATTTACATAAAGCGCATTTCCCCTTGCATTCATTTCCCATTTGTAAGATGCAACTTCTGTTAAAATCGTAAAAATCCGGCCACAAATATGAAAGATAGCGTTGCACATGGGCAATCCATTGTTGACGTGCTACTTCAATTTCAGTTTATGAGAAGAATTTCATTTCAATGCTTTTCTAAATAAGAAAGTTGGAACTGCGCATGCGCAAACCTAAATTTTGAAACTAATGTTAGATTTTCCTTTGTTCCAAGCGCCTAAGTATCAAATTTCACTTAAATGCTTCCATAGATAAAAAAGTTGGCACTGCGCATGCGCAAAATAAAATTTTGAAACTGGCACTAGATTTTCCTTTATTCCAAGTGCCTATGTATCACATTTCATTTAAATTCTTCCATAAATAAAAAAGTTGGCACTGCGCATGCCCAAACCAAATATTGAAATTGGCGTTTGATTTTCCTTTATTCCAAGTACCTATGTATCAAATTTCATTCAAATACTTTTATAAGTAAAAAAGTTTGCAATTCGGTTTATAAATGGTCGAGATGCGAAAAGGGCACTGTGAATTTTGAATCGATTCGATTCAACTTTTGGCATTGCGTATTATATGGCTAAAGCTATGCCCATATTGAATTTCATGCAATTCAGTTCATAACTAACGGAGATGTAAAAGCGATCGAACATTTCTAAACAAAGTTATCGTTCACACGGACAGATAGATGGACAGACAGACAAAGGAACAGACGGACAGACCAACCGGCAGACGACAGATAGCAATGCAAAATTATAAACGATCTCTAGGATCGTTAATAAACGGCAAAAGTGTAAAATTATGGAACATGTAAAAAACGGTTTTTTGTTTTTTTTACAATAACTTTTTTTGTAAGCGGTACAGAAAAAATTCCTTCCTTGGTACAAGACTCGACACCATAACGAACCAAATAGCGAAAAAAGTAGAACAATAGCTCTTAAGATAAAGAACTACTACTCGCAAAACGAGCGGACGGACGGACGGACGGAGGGACGGACAAAGTGGCCACATTTTTTTTTATTTTTGTGGAAATGCGCTAAAAAGGGCGGTGGAGAAGATTAAAACAAACACTTTTTCCAAATAAAATGAGGGTTCAACGTGTTTCGTTAGGAAGCCAACCCACAAAAAGTGGTGTAATTTACATTTCTATTTTAATTTTTTCTCAGCAACCGTAAGAGTTACAAAGACTGGCGGCACGTCTTTGAGTAGGTTTTGGGGTATGCCCTGTTCGACTTCGAATTTTTTTTCAAAATTTCTACCATGAAAGGGCGCATCCCTAAATGGGGGTGCGAAAGGAATTTGATTTCGACGAAATTTGTTATCTGGGGGTTTACTGCCAGCCTCACAAGACAAGATGTATTACAGTCAAATTTGCTTTAAAAGTAGTATAAACTGGATGTTGTAATTTCACTCAACGAAACCAAGCGTATCCTATGTAGAAAAAATCCGCTGAATCGGAAAATGCCGGAAACGTCCGGAACATATTGTTATTAACAAAAAACGAAGAAAAAATGAGAAAATGTCATGTTTTTTCGCATTTGCTATTGGTCTGAGGGACCAGAATTAATAGAAATGAACTTATTTAGAATAAAATTTTCTATAAGATACAGTTGGTCCGGAACGCACATTTTCAATTGTTATTGTTTTTTATGGAAAAATGTTAAAAATTAATATCTAAAATTAACAGTTTGTTATTACCAAGTAAAATTCATCCGATCTTTTTGAAAATCCGTATTTAGTAACTTTTTTTGATAACAAAACACTATGACAAACGCGGTCACCGTAGGTTTCATAGTAATTGATTAATTAAATAAACAAGTAAAAAAAGGGATGCTTTGTCTTTCAAACTGGGGGACTACAACAGCGTTCCCAATTTTTTTATACATAGTTTAACCCTAAAACAATCTTTTCCAATAATTCTTGCAAATCGACGGACTGTAGAATTTTTTTTCGGAATTCGAAAAATTTTCTTAGTTACCAAACTCCCGCAATATAACAAAAAATATAACTCTATAATAGGCGAATGGATAGCTCTCGGAAAGACGTACATTAAAAAAATACGTCCAAATCCGATTAACAGTTCACGAGAAATCAGCTTTTGACTTTGGGCCAGTTTTCGAAACAACCAAAAATGATTTTGCAAATCGGGTCGTACCGATCGATTCTTTTATGCTTCTATTTCGCCAAAATGAATGATTTTTATTAATTTGAGTGCCAAGGACCGATTATAGAGTTAACTTTCTTGTTATATCTCGGAAGTTATTCCATTTATTAGTTAACTAAAAAAATTCCAACTTTAAAAGCAAGAAATGCGCACGTTTGAAACAAATTAACGGTATGCAACCAACATTACACGAATACGCGAAAATCTATAAGCGTTATACTTCTTCCTATGATTACTTATTCAATAGTACTACTGTGTTCAGAATACAACGTGTCTACTTCACGCTACGGCACAATATCATCATAAATAGTTTGGTTAAGCACATTGTTCCTTGTGGACAGTAATTTTCAAGTTTTGGTTTCTAATTTCACCTTTAGATCAAAAAATCTAAGTTTAAAATTATACTATTCCTTCAACAACGTTCCATAGCAAACTCGCCGCAAGCCAATAAAAATCTTTTGCGTGTGAGTTTAAAATTCCTACCATATACGTATAAAAATACAAAGAACTCATTCGAATATCGTTCAAAAATTTACATTTATAATCCACGCCCTCAGTCGACGTGTAGGTACATATCACAATAATAAATATTTTTTAAACCTGGGATTAACAATTACGGTCGTGTGGATTACGTGATGAAATGATGTATTAAATGTTAGGGTTGTACGCGTTACGAACATCAACGTCATAAAATGCTGCTGTAACGTCAAGTATGCTTAAAAGGTAATTAAAAGTAACATTACTCGCTTTTACGGAGCTGTATGCAGTTAATATTTTAACATTATTTGTTTTCGCTCCTGTGGATTTTGTTTTTAGTTAACAGTAGATTATGCATTAAAATCAACTATGATCACACGATGTGTCTAAAAACTAACAGATAAGTGGCCAACTCACCGCACATTTAGTTTACATAGTTTAAAGTGAGCAGCGTTACTCACACATGTTGGAAATGCCAGCATTCAGTATAAATACTCCAGCCAGATAAAATAAGTATACATTGTGCACAACTCTTGTGCAGATAAAGCGCATTTTTTTAACCGAAACAGCTTTTGTTTTGACATCACCAATGCATATATTCTTGCAGACGCCTCAATCGCCCTTCGTGAGTACCCTCTTCCGACAATCCGTTCTTAAGGTTTAAGGGAATATACCCGATCACGATAAGAGGTCGAAGAGGAGGGCTATGGTTGGTAGAAATTAATTCCTTTCGTTGAGAGTTTGAGACCTTTCATTAGAGTACCATGAAGGATAAAATTAGTTCCAAATCGGAAATAGCAGTGAACTATATAGTACAAGAATTATATAATAGTTATTTATGTATCAAGGGCATTAAGGCGATATTTACGCCGAGGGCGACAGAGCCCGAGGGCCTCCGGTCCGAGGGATTGTAAGTCGCCCAAGGGTTAAATATCGAGTAATGCCTGAGGTGCACACAAAATTTTATTTTTCATCGTTCCAAGTCAATTTCCAATATACAAATGATTATCGTTTGCCAACATTAAAGTGCTTTATAGGAATCAAGTAGCATCTTTTTTTTATTACATAATATGACTCCGTCAATATATTTGACAGGCCGTTTGAGGGAAGAATGAGATGCCCTCTCATTATGCCCTCGGGCGTCATAGACTGCTTTATATATCTCATATGACAGATATAATTGGCATATAATAGGCAAATGAAAAATAAAATAAATTTCTACTTTAGTGACTACGCGGGAGAAACGAGTCTGATCTTTCTTATTTCTTTCTGAGTAGCACAGTGAAATGGAAAATGTTTTGAGAAAATGTCTGGCGGTTACGAAATGCAACCGTAGATATAAGTGACATAAGAAAAAAATCTTCAAAAATTGGTTACGGGGAGACTATTTACAACGGGCAACAAATGTAAAAGTATGTTAAAAAGTGGATGAGGGTGTCCACCGAAGCTACTATTTTTTGCACTCATACAAAATGTTGCACCCCTCAACGAACGTGGGAAGAAAGGGTCTCTCGACCAAATTAATTAAATTATATTGGTAACTTTTTTTGAATGATCTTTATGTGTTTAACGACAATATTGTGCAAATGAGGCATCATGCGACTTTCCAAAGAAGTTATACGTATAGTTATACGTATAGTTTTAACAAATCAGAGTCAATCTCTTGTCGGTTGTCTTCAAGTCTTGAAGTAGTTGCGACGTGGAGAGCTCCCTTCGGCTGCACCCACAGGTAACATTTTTCTTTTTTGTATGATTGCACTTGTGTTTTCTTTGCGAAACAATTATTGAGTGTTGTCATACTGTGTTGGGAGACTTTGGTGTATTCTGCCCTGTAATTTTTTTATGCGGCCATTGTTGAATTCGGGGGTTTTGATAGAACGTTTAATTTGCTAAGAGTATTGGGTCAATTTTAATTCATAATTTTGAATATTGGGGGTATTTTTGTATTTGTGGGGTTATGTTAATCAATTTTGGAGTCAATTTGATTTTTATATTGACTAGAATAAACCAATATTTATTTTGTTAATTTGATTCCCAGTTTAATACAGGGAAAGTAAAGTATTTCAAGAAGCTGAGTGGAGCTCATCCCTATGGTAAGTGCAAAGAGGTATCGAAGATTATATACCGTAAATGAATCGACCGCTGTGAAAGATCTCAAGCCTTTAATGTTTTAATGAGTGTCGTAATAGCCATTATATGCAAGGTTTTACGACTATGATGAGCTATTATATATAGCTCATCATAGTCGTAAAACTGGTGATTTCACAATGGCTTCAAAAATGGTCCAAAATTTGAGATTTTATTATGTGCAGGTAGTGAAGTCAAGGACCTTAAAGCATGCGCAGTCATGGTAATGCGTTCCAGCGGAGGGTGACTGTCAAATTTAATGATCGCCGGCGCCGATTGAAATTTTACGAATCAGTTTGTATGGGAATTGGTAGAAAATACAATTTAGCTATGCCCAGCAGCTGTCAAAACTAAAAAATTTTAGATCTGTCGTTGGTATGGCAACGTTGATTTTCATAAACCATGATGCTGCAATTCTATTGGTCGTAAACTTGTATCTTAATGAAAATCTGTATCGACATGACTATTAAGTACAGGTGGCAAATGAATAGCAGAAATTCAAAATTATTCTGTGTGTGATAATTATCAGCAAGATAAAAAAATTATTTAATTTCAGCATTAAGAAATTGTGATAAACTTTTACTTTAAAATCATAGTATTAAATGTTAAAACGTCGTGTCATAAAACCAGGCGAACTTTATAGTCTTTTCTATTCTGCTCAAGTGTTTACCATTTTTCATTAAAAGTTGCGAGCTAGAATATGTGTTAGGACTTGATTTTAAATATCTATCGCTTAATGTGTTAACTAAAAGAAGTGTTAAAAGGCACAGAGACATACTTTCATATTACAGAGAAGTTCGGAATCAAACGTAATTGGGGAGTAGCAGGTGTCGCGTTCTGTTTCGAAAAAAACGATATGAACTCGAAAGATCGTTTAAGGGTTCTTTGTTAACACCTTGTTACTTTGTCCAATTATAATAATAGTTGAAGCTATTTTAATTTTCTTAGGGATCAATAAATACAACCTCAGTAGCACCCTCGTCTTTATAACTAGCCGCCCCGTAGGCAATTTTAACTGGGCAGACACTTAATTATGATCTGCAGCTGCCCTAATTCGAAGCTTATATCTAACAAATGATGTAATGATAGTGCTAAGGCATGTCAACTTTAATTTATTCGATATTAACGTTATTGATGGTGATATAAAGAATAGAAAATGAATTTCTTAAGCCGTTCTGAATGGAATACTGCTAATGAATTTTTGAAAGTTTCGTCGGAAGGTCTAGCAAATTAAATTCAGATTAACCGTACTGACATCCATCGTGATTAATGACATTACCTCATTAGTTACCAATGGATCCTGTTGGAAAAAGTTATAATCAAAAACAGAAGCTCTGCGAATTTAAGCTAAACCTAAACGTAATTTAAAATCTTATCTCGCTAAATCTGCTTGCGATTCCTTAAAATACAAATGGTGACAGTACGTACGAACCTCTGAGTTCATTTGTAAAGTGCTTTTATAAAAGGATGCCAAAGCGTAGAAAGTATATGTGAAGGAGAATGCTATATGAAAAATTTATGAAGTGCTAAAGAAGATGCCGTACGCAGAAGCCGTTGACAAGTGATGTTGCGGATGTCGTATTCGTGTGACACCCATTTGAACGCCGTAATGGAGTTGTCAAGGAATTCTGTTCTCGTCGCATCAATATCCATATTTAAGGAAATAACTAACTTACTACATATTCACGAAAGAGACATTATAGATGGTTTGTTTTTCGTTAAAACAAGACTTGTTTTTCTATGCGCTCATTTCCCAAACAAGAGAAAATAAAAACTTTCATCGAACGTCAAAGAATTTCCACTTAGAAGTTTCTGAAACTCACAACAGTTTCTGCTTCATTAAATCTCAATTGAAAATCAAAGACAAAAGTCTCATTAACAAGTATTGACGTCTCCTTTTTCTTTGTAATTGACTTTCTTTCATGAACACGTTAGACGTTTCTAATTAATTCAACTTTTTGTTTTCATACTACTAGTTTCATGATACCGAGAAATTGAAACCCAACCTTTATCATTACACAATTTACTTCAGCACGTGTTGTATACGGATGCGAAGCATGCCGTTTCCTTACACATTTAAAGCAATAATCAGAAGTTCTATACTCCAAATGATTAAATTAATATCGCCAGAGCATAATACCGATCCAGTCAGTAGAAATATTTCCATAGAATCTACCTTATCTCTTTCACATAACGGGCTTGTTGGTTTTAATTGTAGGTAGGTACGGTACAAGCTACTAATTACTCTAAAGTTTGAAACCATGTCTTTGTGCTACCCTATCATGTAGAAACTTAGCTAAATGAGTATAGTAGATCATTCAATAAAGTGATGATGTACGAAGTTAGACTTTCAAGAATTACAATAGTTATCACTATAATTCCATGTTAAACTTATATCTCAAGTTAGTTAGATAAGATGCTTTTGTTAAAGACATAATGCCAACCGAAGAGCCTAGCTGATGTAGTTCAATAAATGCAAGTTTTGTGTACATTTTAGATAATTAAAAAATGTTACCTAAGTATAGGTGGATGCACTGTATCTGTATGAAACTCTTGACTTTTTATGTAAATCAAGTCGATTATTCGCTATAAAATAATTTTCATCTACGTTAAACGTTAATGAAAGCACTTTCCCACTCTTTAGGGCATAATCACTTTAATCAGTCTAACTATCGCGTGTACTTTATTATAAATGCGTATGTTTATACACGCCACACTCAGTCAAGTTTTCAAATACTTACACCATGTCGATAAATGAAACGCTGACAGACAGACGTGGTAAGTTGACGCAGTTGTCAAAAACATGGTATCATGTACCTATGAGTGGATATGGTTTTGCTGTATCCAGTTGTCAACAACATATACTACGCTATCGCAATAATATTAATTTTTAGAGTAGTTATGCGTACATCTTCTGCGTAAGATCATTCAGTGCACAAGGTATTGACCGAAACATGATATAGAAGAACCTCTGAATCACACAATGGAAACATTCCGGAAAACATTTGGATTAGCTCCAAAGATGAAGATGAGGTTAAACAAGTCAAAAAGTTTTCGCCCTAAGGCGCATTTTCCATGAATTGATCAGTACTTCCCAAAAGACCATAGCTATAAGGTGCGCTGTTTTTCTTTACTAGAGTCTGGTTAAAATTTCAAAGAAATATTTCCATAAATAAAAAAGTTGGCGTTGTGCAGTTCGCACATGAGCACATTTAGGTTATGCTATAGGTATGCGATGTTTGTTTTTACTAGAAGCGTTTATGGTTGAACTTTAGCATCAAACGCTAATCTCCCAGTTGTCAAAAAGAAGCAAACTGCGGCATACGAAGCTGCAGCTACCCCTGCCCAAAACGCCCCCACGGCAACAAAGAACCTGCGCAGCAGGCAACAGGAACAAGTCAAGAATGGCACCGACACTAATCCGGAGCTACCGAAAGTCTCCTACCTAATGATGAATTTGTGACAGTACCGAATAAGAGAAACACAAAGAGGAACAGTAACTACACAATCTTGGGCACACTCACCCAGTGCGAAATATCCGCAGTTGTTGGTAGAAGAAATGTGTTTGTTTCACGACTTCATCCTGATACCACTGCCACTCAACTAACAGAATACCTTAAAAAATGTAACATTAACATACTGTCAATAGAAAAACTAGAAATTCAATCCCCCTCGATATTAGCATGTAAGATCGTGATACCCGCCACGGAGGTGGCAAATATATTCAAAGTCGAAATATGGCCGCAATATACCATTGTCCGTCCGTACCGCGCACCAAATCGAAATTTTCAGACGGTACCCTTAGGTACACCGCCACCATAATAGGAAATAGTGACAAGAAGATCCCCGTCACCCCAGAGAGCCAAAATAATGAAATCCCAAGCCAGATATACAGCCTATGGCATATAAACATTCAAAGCCTATTAAATAAAGCAAACTCAATTGGTCTACTTTGTGAAAATCTCGCTCCTACAATTCTTTGTGTCGGTGAACATTGGATATCTAACAAGGAATATTTTGAATTTGAACAAATCGCAAACTATGTATGTGTTGCCGGGTATTGTAGACAATCCCACGCCCACGGTGGTGTCGCTATCTTTGTCCATAAAAAGTTCGTGCAAATGTGCAAATTAATCAAGAACACTACTCAGTTCTCATGTGACCTAAACATTGAATGTGCCACTATACATTTTGCGAAGGGATCTATGTGTATTGCGGTAGTATATCGCTCTCCAAACGGCGATTATAATTTATTCCTAAATATATTAGTAAACCTGCTCACTTTCTTAAGCGACAGATACAAGGTAATCGTTATATGTGGTGACCTAAATGTGGATGCCTTATCTCGCACAAGCAACCTCAAAAGTCTAACTGACGTGACGGATTCCTTCAACCTATACTAGCTGATAAAGGTAAATAGCGCCCTAGATTACATTATGACTAATTTACCGCCACCCTCCGTAAAGGACTGTTCCGTGTTTGATCCTGGCCTATCCGATCATACGGCACAAATCTGTAGCTGGAAATTAAACCCTATGTGTACGAGTTATAAACAAACACCTCAAACGGGAATGCGACGGAAGATTACCAAATCTTCCATATCCGAATTTAAAACATTATTTACAGGCTCACTGGTAGATATCGGGAAATGCAACAACATTGACATTGCCTTTTCTAAATGGTGCGCCTTTGAGTGGTGTTTTAACTTCCCCAGTAAAGCGCGATAAGTGAAGAACGGTAAATCCTCGGTAAAGGAGTTCCAATACTCACAGGAGCTGTACGCGACTCTTAAGCGTCTTAAACACCTAAATTGGATCCGTAAAACTTCAGCGAATCCAAATCTTAACACTACCTACAAAGAAATGAAGAGACACCTGGAAAGGCAGATTAAAGATGAGAAAATCAAATACTACTCCAATATGATACATACCTCCTTGAATAAGTTCAAAAACGCTATGGGATATAGTACGTAGAAGATCAAACAACCCTACTAGGGGTAACTTGTCCATACGTAATACGCACGGACTAATCATTACAGATTCACAGGAAATATCAAACTATTTTGGTAATTTCTTTGTCGACTCTATCGAAAAGCTAGTTAGATCAAACTTTACGCTCCCCAGTGATTGCAGCGTTATCGACAACAATATGTGCCCTGTTTCGTTTTTCATGACTCCCGTCTCAGAAACGAGTGCTCTAAACGTCATAAACTCACTAAGTAACAAGAAATCATGTGGACCTGATGAAGTTCCCATCGCTATCATTAAGGACTTCCGGTCTACCTTCGCCCATTATCTTAGCATGTTAATCAACATATCAACCGAATGTGGAATGTTTCCTTCCCAACTGAAATCTTCTAAAGTCGTTCCAGTGCACAAAAAGAAGTATCCACTGGATCCAGGCAATTACCGCGGGATCTCACTGCTGTCCATCTTCTCCAAAATTATTGAAAAGGTAGTCTGCGAGAGATTGACACTGTTCTTGAATAACAACAACCTACTAAGCTCATCGCAGTATGGCTTCAGAGAAAACCATTCCACTGAAACGGCCACAATAGACTTTACCCAGGTAGTTCATAATGAACTGGACCATGGTAAAGTTGTGTTAGCGGTATTTCTAGACATCTCTCGTGCATTCGATACTATTGACTATATGATACTGTCTGAGAAACTAAATACGATTGGCATCAGAGGAATAATGAACGATTGGATTTTATCATTTATATCAAACCGGACCTTCAGAGTTCATGTAAATGGGAAGACCTCTAAAGAATTTTCCAACAGCATTGGAACACCGCAGGGAAGCACGTTGGCCCCGTTGCTGTTCTTGATCTACATTAACGACATGATCGATCAATTATCGGATCATTGTAAAGTTTTTGTATACGCGGACGACACTAACATCGTCGTCTCAGCACTCTCTCTGAAAGAGGCAACATCCAAATTGGAAAAAGTGCTCTCACTATTTACAAAATGGTGCTATAATAACAGACTAGTTGTAAATATTAATAAAACGGCGTGCCTATGCTTTAGCTATGGTGTGCGCAAGTTCGAACTATTCAAAATTCAAAACCAAGAGTATGAAATAAACATTTCAGAAAATGCCAGTTTCCTGGGAACCGTCATTGATTGTAAACTATCCTTCTCCGGACAAGTTGATAAGGTTTGTGCGCAACTAAGTAAACTACACTATGCTTTTCTCAGTTTAGTAAACTGTATGGACACAAGTGCTCTCCTCTCGGTGTACTACGCCAAAGTACAGGCGGTAATGAGCTATAATATTATTTTCTGGGGACAAGCCACCGAAGCCAGCCGTGTGTTCATTTTACAAAAAGGGTTAATTCGACGTATTTTCAAGCTCCAGTATAATCAATCTTGTCGGGGCACCTTCCGCAACAGTCGGATACTAACGTTCACATCATTATACATATACAAAATCTTGCTTTATATTCATACTTTTAGACGTAAATTTAAAAGAAACCGCGATAATCATGATTCATGACTTACCAGAAAAGACACCATATGTATTTACCAAGATGTCAACACACTAAATTTAAAAAATCAGTGCATTACGCAGGATGTTACCTCTACAACGCGCTGACAGCTGATATAAAGCAGATTCAGGACTCAAAACTTTTCAAAAAGACGCTGAAAGATTACCTCGTTTCGAAATGCTGCTACACAATTGAGGAGTTTCTTCTTCTTTCAGAAACGTAGTATTTGTTGTAATGAGTTAATTTCTAAATTGTTGTTGGTCTATGTATGTCTCATTCGTGATTTATCTGTTGTTATTTTATATATACTATATGTATTTGTACTGACTTGCCTCATCTATTGTTAAATAGCTAAAAAGGTTAAAATATATTATTATTATTATTGTCGGTGTTTCTTGTGAGAACTCAGGTCTAGCCTGGTTAACTAATCGCACGGATTAAAATCAAGTAACGATTAGTGTCTGTGTCTGTGTCTAGTGAAGTTATGTAGGGTTCTAAAGAAAAAGAAAAATTAAAAAATAAAATAAATATTCGCACACTCACATTGGAAATCTAGGGATAGTATGTAATTCATACTTACCAACATAGCTATTAATGGCCACAATAGTCAACGCTATCAGGAAAGAAGAAAACAAAACAAAAATATCATTATAATAATTTCTGTACTTTTATTAAATAGAGTTTATTGTGTAAGTGTTTCTTTGGCTTTGCGTTTGGGTTGTATACGAGTGGGTTGTGATAACGTGGTGTGTTTATGTGAAAAAGGAGTTTTGTGTTTTTTAACTGTGCTAGGACGTGTAACTTTATTCAGTGGACCTGTCTTTGTGGTACATGTTGCCTTACTTGTATTTATGGTGTTTCTTTGTTCTAGAGGTTGTATTTGTGTTGTTGCTTGGGTTTTTGGTGGAGATATTGCAGTATTTTGTGAGCCTGTGGTGCTGTTAAGGTTTTTGCGCTTCGGTTGTATACGAGTGGGTTGTTTCTGAGAAGAAGGAGTATTGCGTTTTTTAACTGTGCTAGGACGTGTAACTTTATTGGGTGGACCTGTCTCTGTAGTGCATGTTGCGTTACTTGTATTTATGGTGTTTCTTTGTTCTTGAGGTTGTATTTGTGTGGTTGCTTGGGTTTTTGGTGGAGATATTACAGTATGTTGTGAGCATGTAGTTCTGTTAAGTTTTTCGCGTTTCGGTTGAATACGAGTGGGTTGTGATAATGTGGTGTGCTTCTGTGAAGAAGGAGTTTTGTGTTTTTTAACTGTGCTAGGACGTGTAACTTTATTGGGTGGACCTGTCTTTGTAGTGCATGTTGCGTTACTTGTATTTATGGTGTTCCTTTGTTCTTGAGGTTGTATTTGTGTTATTATTATTATTATTATTATTATTATTTAGAGAGAAAGAGAGTTCTTCATAAGTAAAAAAGTTAGCATTTGATTTTTACTATGTTCGATGTTTTTGCCTTTGCTAATGACATTTGTAGTTTTCGATTTTTACTACATGTGATATATTTTTATTTACTAGAAGCATCTATGGTTAAAACTTCAATGAAATATCTTCATAAATAAGGAAGTTGGCACTGACTGCGCATGCGCACATCTAATGTTTGCAATATCAGATATGTTTTCTTTTAACAGAAGCATCTGTGATTAAAATTTCAAAAAGATATCTCGATAAATAAGACAGTTGTATTGGGCATCCTGCGCTTGCGCAAATTGATCTAATGTTTACAATATGCGATACGATTGCTTTTACTAAAAGCATCTTTGGTTAAAACTTCAAAGAAATATTTCCATAAATGAGAAAGTTGGCATTGCTGCGCATGCGCAAATCTGATTTTTACAATATGCGATATGTTTGCCTTTACTAGAAGTATATGTGGTTCAAATTTCAACAAAATACATTAATAAATAAGAAAGTTGACATTACGCAGTTTAATCGTCAATATTTTCCTTGGCTCAGGTGCCAGAGCTATACGCTACCGAATACAAAAAGAACAAACTAAATATCTTGAACACTGCAGGAGTAGTTAAGGCCTCCGACAGACGGACGGACAGAGAATGTGGCTGTATTAGCGTACCCAACTTCGTTGGAAAATGCGCTAAAAACTAGAAGAAATAATGCCAGAAGACTATGAGGATCAAATTGTGAAATGGTAAATACAGCAGAAGAAGATAATAATTGCATCAAAAGTTTCACGTCCTGTCCTAAATCCAAACTGTTTGTGGTAAAATAGAGCACTGTTTTCGAAAAAGTGGTTTATTTGCTTGTATAGGACTCTCTCTAATACTTTGCTGAACACAGGAAGAATAGCAATTGGTCGGTAGTTGTTCAAATTGTTGGTGTCGTCACCTTTTTTAAACAGGGGCAAGACTACTGCTACTTTATAACAGTCCGGAAAAATTCCGGTTGATATAGCAAGATTCACTAATCTGGTTAGTGGTCTTACAAGCACATCAATGTTACGCTTAATTCTTGAGTATTGAAACCAAAAAAATCTTTCGTGTTGCTGTTTCGCAAGCTGGCGATGATATCACGTACGTCCGTTTGCGAAACACAATTAAACTCAAATTTTACACCTAATGGAACATTAGTAATTTTACAATGATCTATTGGGTCTTTTTTGCTACCAGGAAAACTAGAGAGAATTTGCTCTGTGACGCTTGAAAAGAAATAATTAAAATCATCGGCAGTTAATTTGCATTATGGGTTCGTATTAGAAATTCTTTCAGAATTTATAATGGACCACATTGCTTTTGTGGAATTTCCAGATACAGCAATGTGCTGATCTTTAGCTACTATTTTAGCCAATTTTATTTGATTTCGATAAGTTGCAGTCCAGTCCAAGACTTCTTAATTTCAAGTAGACTATGCGTGCGATATTTCGCATAGAGACCACTAACACCACTGAACATAATCTCTTAATCTTCTAAGATTGTTATTAAACCAGTTGAATCTATATCTACCCGAATATTTGTTTCGTTTGTCTCTTACAAGCGGAAAGCAAGTCAAATAACATTCATGAACAAACGTAATGAAATCAGAAAAACATTGATTACAATCACCGATATCACTAATAATGTCTTTACAATCACAATTGTAGCGTAAAGTTTATCGAACAACATGTACATACCAACTTGAGTGACTGGTCGATGCAGTTTAGTTGCGTAATAGTTCCTAAGATCTTTTTCAAAATAATTCGGTACAAGCAGCTGCCCTAGATGATATAGCACGTGCGATCTAGAACGATTAGCTGTTTACGAGTGCATTCAATTCTTTCAGCACATCCTAGAAGGAAAGCATAGCTGGCGGTCCAGAGAGAACACAACCATAGATTAATTTTAATCTATGCCACAACCCATTAAGATTTGCACCTACCTCGATTGCATAGCACCCGGTGCATAGCAGGAGCACTCAAAACCCATTTATTTTGAAGGTGCATTTTTACTATCGCTCTCGATAGAGGATCAAATTACGCATCCATCTTTCGTCGTTTAACGGCCATATACTTAGTTGATCTTGATGCAATTCTGAAGCTATTTATCCATATCACTAGGTAATATACTTTATCCCGTGCTGGTGCCCAATGTTTGCCCTTCACCCTGTGTATAATCGTTAAGTTGCAACTATAATTTTTTATTTGAAAAAATATGCAATATTGATTGTGTTATTGTTCGACAGCAAGCAAAATAACTTTGTAACGGTTTTAGTAGCATCCTCGTTGTCAATGTCATTATACCAGTTTATACATCTGTATTCAAGAGTCGTCTAACACAAATAAGCAGAGGGGCCTGATCTACGAATTTCCAATATGTATCGACAACTTTCTACTTTAATTCATGTATATCAATAAAAATGGAATGCTTTTTCTGAATGTTCTTTTAATAGACGACGTTGGTTTCCGTATCCGTTATATCGCGACCAACTTCCGGAAGTGTGACTCCTAATATCAATTGGATGTACACCACCGACGGATCATTAAACTTAATGTATCAACTATCAAGTCATGCGTTTTCCACAAAAAGAATTAAATTAGTGTTATTATGTCTTTGACAAAGGTTTTGGTATAGCGCAAATAGAATTATTGATTTGGGCTATAAAACTCTTCTCCAATTTACTTACCACTAATCGAAGGAAAATAGCTATCTTTCTCTCATCGCTATCCAATGAGAATTACAGTTATTGTCTTTCAAACCTCCGACATAGAAGACAAAAAATATATTAAGTAGGTAATATTTAAGCGCACACTTTCAAAAGTGATTTTAAAGCTTCATCTGAAACGAGCAAAAAATTCAAAAGAAACTACTCTAAGTAATTGGTTTATATCATTTTATTAAATGGATTTCATTCTGTTTATTTTGGACAGATTTATGAAATTTATCCAAGCAATGTTGAGCTATATACATAAATATTCACTCTATATCCGGACTTGATCAACTCATAACTCAAAACTGCATAGTTAAGACGTGCAGCTTCCGTTTTCTAATTTAATGCTTTTAGGGATGCCTATTAGTACTTGCAATTAGCATTTCGCACGGATGGCATAGAGAAACTATCGAAAAACCAGCGGAAACGGTATAACCAACCGTGGATTTAAGTGAAGAATATTCCGTCACAAATAAAGTTATTGAATCGAAACGATCGATGTTGAATAATAAAGCACTTAATCTACTTCGTTGACAGCCATATCCAAGTCCTTCCAGTAGTATACCACATTCTAGAATATAATACAAAAATTCCACCGTCCTTAATTCTACTTCATCAATTCAATTATAAAAAACCGCCATGAACGTAAAAAGCGTCTAATTAAATCTCTTCTAAGAGCAAATCCATAGCGTCTAATTGGTAATTAGTGTAAATGGATAGTCTCATCTTACGTTTTCCACTTTTAGAAAATCAAACCGCGCTCTAATCTCCTGTCACTGTCAATAAGAGGAATGAGATTGAAGTGCAAACAGAAATCGAACAAACATAAAACTAACGATACCGAGATATTTACCCACTCTAAATTTCCTCGCCCAATTTCCGGGGAATCGACATTGATAACTTCCAGTTAGTTTGACTTCGCCGGACTGTTACAACTGTAGGAACGGATGGAGAGAATAAATGGATGCATGTATTTTACGTGGAAGGTGATTTATAATGCGCAAGGATAACGCCCTGTCATTAATTATGGATTATGCTATTATAATGGAGATAATCGGATACAAGACAAGTTCGTATCTGTTACTAAAGCAATTGCCCATAAAATAATTAGAACTGGCCGGAACAAGGAAATCTCTGCAAGATCCTCCATGATAGGTCCAAGGGGACGTAAAATTATCCCGGATCATCAGCCTTTGCTAATGGACAAGTTACCTAATGACGGGTCACTGTTTACGTTAACGCTTAATTCCGGTCTCTCCTCGTTCCCACGCTTGTATATTTTGGCCTTTGTATAATCGGAGGGTAACGGAAATTATCCGAATCTCGTATCAAAGTTTAGGGATACAAGTCAAACAAGAACTCTTTCTAATAATATACGACTTACTTTTATCATACCCCGGACGAGGGATAAACCCTGAGAGAAATGCCACGAAATGAAGAATCCTTGCCAACATCTAAGGACAATTAAAATCGCATTTATCACTTCCCTTAGGAATGCAGGAAAGGAAAATACCGAATGTGCTTGTTTTCCGCAATTTCAGGGAGAATATAAAAAAGTCTTTGTTTCGAGCGTTCTCCTAAACATGCCTTGTTTACAAATAATGTGTTCCAATATATTAAGAGCACGATTAAAAGCTAATCAATTTTCCACTTTCAAATATAGAAATTATGTTTGGAAATTGTATGCTGAAGTTGAATATGTAAAGGGTTTTTTTTTAGAAAAAAAAGCGACTGAGTTTTAAACAGCGAAACTGACATCTTCAGCGAGCAACTGAAAGATAAACTACAAATAAGATTTATATTTTATTTGTCTGTATCTTTCAGTTGTTCGCTGATGATGGCAGCTTTGCTATCGATACACGTTCGATTTGGTATTACCTTTGGTAAGTTCAGCGACCACATCCAACGTTTGTTTAAATTTTACAACAATCGATTTAATGGACGGTGTATTATCTTTTTCAACGGAAATCGTTTAATTCACAAAGACGATGATTTTTATAAGCAAACGTCAAGTGACATTTCCATGGCAATCGTAAAATTACGAACACCCAGCCCACTTAATTAGACATGTATTCGAGTATAACGTCAATATGACTTCATTGTATTTCCTATTTTTAAATTATACTGCAGGTAATAAAAAATACTATAAGATACACGTGTATAATTGGTCCGCTTTGCGTCGTGCCCTTAAACTCGTTGCGCGTGCTTTAGTAAGTATGAATATGCACTAGTGAGTTACCATGACTGTTAAAGTTTGGCCGCCCATCGAATATTGTTTATTGGGGTCCTCTAATCAAATTTGGAAGGGAGGCCGGTGTATCCACCGATAACTTCCGGTTTGATGACGTCATAAAGTGCGCAATTTCGCTAATTCGGAAAAATGCTTCTATCTCAGTAACCACTTGTCTGATTTTCATGATCTTGGGCTCATTGGAAAGATATTAAAATAAGACAGAACTTTTATGAGAAATGCAAATCGCGTTTCGCGAACGGTTTTCGCGAAATTTGCTAAAATTGGAAAAATTCGCGAATTACTTTTTTTCTTTATGACACAGGTAAAACGTTATTAAAACTTATAACTTACAAATAAACATTTTTTATAACCTGTTTCACCTACGGTTTTTCGCAAAATTTGAAAAAAATTCCTTTTTTATTTGGATACTTGTAAATCACAAAAAACATTTTTGGAATTTGTTTCTTTCTCTTATAAACCTAATAATTCCGGCCAATAAAAATTGCTTCCATTATACTTCCGAGATGTAATCCGTTTTTATAGTACATCAGCCACCCTTATTTTATGTATATAATGTTTAAAAAGTGGACTGCTAATAAAATAATATGCAAGAAAATACAGTAATAAGGAAATATTAATGTAGATTAGAAATATTGAAACAATAAGTTCTGTCCAAATAGTAAATTGTATCTCATAGGTCCCTTATTCTCTTACCCTATTGCATCACAACAGTGTAATATTTTTTTCTCCAACCACCGGAATAAGACGCTATTTTGTCACACTTCTTGGTACAAAAAATGGGCGATTTTGAGAGTCGTCGGTATCACCATGGAAACTGTCCAAAAAGTAGGTACTTTTCGGACTAGTTCAAAAAATAAAAATTTGATTGCTTGGTGGTTTGTTGTCCATATGGGAAGAAGCCTTCGATCTTTCTTTTGCCAGCCATATTCAAGTGCACCTGGATCTGGCGCGCTAATTTCTGCTTTGAAAGCCAATACCCAAATGCTTGCCTATTAGATTGCTCGTCTGCAGTGTAGAAGTAGTGCATTTTTGGTCGGAGGAATCATTTCTGATTTCTGGTTTCGATGGTAAAATAGGCATTAATTTATGTAGTTTCTCCCTCGGTCAATGCATGTAGGTATCAGATGCAAGACGATTTTCGTATCAGCCTCCTCGTGGTCAATCGTATCTAGCATCTCTTTCCCAGGTCCGACCTACTTGACAAATTCGCCATGTGTGATGTATAGACCACCATTCGGAAGATGAAAGCTTGAAATCGCTATTTCGTTTAAATACTTAAACAACTCAATTTTGAAGGCATAGACATGTAGACCAACACTTCGGAATTCGAACATTTGGGCCAATCTTTAGTCGAACACCGCTGCCATGGTCGTTTCTTGTCTCTTCTTTAATAGAATATTCCTAGTATGAGTCCCACACTATGTGTAGTCTGCTTGCTTTCCTCAGCTCATTGTCAATGTATTTTAAAAAACATCTGTTACCGTATTCCTCAAAAGTTGAAGCACCCCGAGAAAGCAGAGCAGAGTGAATGAGAGCACCACCATCTACAATAACTGCATCGTACAGAGAAGGAAGATCTGTCACATCATCGAGAGGCTGTATAGCAATAACCTCTTTATGTGGGCAATCTAGAATATCTGACTTCTTTAGGGGTACATTTTTTCAGAAGAACTAGGGAAGGGATAAATTCTTGCACTTCATGTGCGAACAACTCATCGATGTATCCTTTCTTTGACTGTGTGGCTACGTACATCTTGCCTAGAACAGACGCAGTTTCTCTTAACATTCCAATTTTTTGTGGCTGTGGTCTCTTCCGCTTTGGTGCTTGGAACAGATGGAAGATATTTTTCTTTATAGAAACATCAATTACTTCAGCCCCATCGATATGACCTCCTTTACGTAAGTTTTGTATTGAATCATCCCATAAATTGAGAAAGAAGGGATGTTGGTAATGTTTTTAAATCCCAAACGTGAATGGGAATTGGTTTAAAAGAGAAAGAAGCAGGTTATAATAATGTTTTGCGTAAGTTACAAATAAGTACCTATTAATAACGTTTTACCTCTGAAAAGAATAATTCGTGAATTTTTCAAATTTTAGCAAATTTCGCGAAAACCGTTCGCGGAACGAGATTTGCACTTCTCATAAAAGTTCTGTCTTATTTTAGTATCTTTCCAATGAGCCCAAGATCATGAAAATCAGACAAGTGGTTACTGAGATACAAGCGTTTTTCCGAATTAGCGAAATTGCAAACTTTATGACGTCATTAAACCGGAAGTTACCGGTGCATCCACCGGCCTCCCTTCCAAATTTGGTTAGAGGACCCCAATAAACAATATTCGATGGGCGGCCAAACTTTAACAGCCCTAGGAACTCACTTGGGTTTTTAACATTGTATTCATACCTACTACTTTAAAGACTTGATTATACACTTGTATCTTAATATACTATTTTTGCGTACCTTCAGAAGCCCACGGTACGCGTACCACAGGTTGGGAACCGCTGTTGTACAACCATTAATTTGTGCAGGTTATCCTGTGTATCTCATTTCGATTACCTTTTTTAGGGGTGGGTGAGAAGTAACAAAACAGTTGCTTACGTCATCCGATATGAATTTTGTTATTTAAAAATATGGGTATTCTGTATTGGGATATTATAGTCAGTTCGCTTTTTGGTTTATTAGATGGCCCCTCTAGTTTTAAGTTGCCATAGATATATTAATACCTAAGTTGTCTAATTTCAAGTTGTTTTTAAAATTTATCGTTGTCTAATTTGGAAAAACTGCCGCATTATTTGATAAGCGCTGCAATCATTTATAGGTAAGGATAATTATTTTGTATTCTAATTTTGTAACTTCAATTGTAAGCGATCACCGATCTGTCCTAGGATCTGTCTGTGATATTATGTGGCACGTAATCATTTAAATCTTTACATCACCCAGAAATTTCCACCACCAACTAACCAGATTCCCGGAAGAAAAATCGAGTTTCACTTTACATCACTGATATAAGTCTTCTTTTATTTGATATAATGATATCTATATATAGGGTGAGTCAACGATTGCGCGGAGTAACTTAATGCCTTGAAGTTAAAATTTTTCGATAGAGTGCTTTTGCATTATGATGTGGTTGAATATTCTCCACATTTTAAAAATATTTGGAATTATACAGGGTGCGCCTACAAAGTAGGGCACCAAAATGGTACATTTTTTAAATTAGAACCCTCTGTATTTGAATGCATTTTTGAATTCTACGTGTAATTGTACGTCTTTTTTATTATATGGTTAATATCCGAAAAACTAGTAATTTTAAAATAAAAAATTGGGCATTTGCAAGCGTCAGTATATTGTCAAAATTATTAGTTAAATTTTGATTCCAGGTTTTATATATTTATCCTGGGTTAAGTAAAAGTCAAATAAATACATCTACTATAAAACATTAAAAAAATTGCTTACAGGGTGTTTTTTTTTGTAGGTCCAAAGTTGCAAAACTTCATATTAAAAAATTTCACTTTTTTTTAATGGAACATTCTTTTAGCTCCTTCAAAAACCTTCAACTTTTGATAATAATGTCCCATACCTATCTGTGATAGTTTTCGAAATATCTTGGTTTTCCTGGTTTTTATATTCTAATCTTAAATAAGTTATATGTAATTTACATAATAACGAGGTGGCCATGCAAAAAAAGGCAATTTTTATTTGCTTCGTCCAAAGCTTTTTTAAATGTGGAAAACTATATCATAATACAATAGCACTCTTACGAAAAATCTTATCTTCAAGGCATTAAGTTACTCCGCGCAATCGTTGACTCACCCTGTACATACGCAATATTTATCAACTATGTACTTCTAAATCTCAGAGAATTTCTATTTTTTGGGAAGAATGTTGAGTACAAGAGTAAAGTAACTTTTCGCTCACAAAGTAAAGTGAAAGAAAGACCTTTAGTTCGTGCCATTTCACATTTATTAATTTTCAGAAAATAAGTATTGCAACATACAACGACGATATTTGTTTTCAAATTCAAACTTAATGATGCGCTCAGTCTATATCGCCAAATAATTTGAAATCTGCTGTTAGTGCATTGCTGACGCAAACTCTCCCGACCGTCATTCCGTCGACAATTCTTAGTTCCGTTTGCTATTTCACGTTTTCTATTTACCAAACCAGGAAATTTAATGCTAGATAATTATGGCTTAGTGCCACATTTTCAGTAAAATTGTGATATTCTCCTTACATGTATAGAAAATAAAATGAGGGCCCAACGAAAACTATACCGCCGTAACTACGAAGAACGAGATTAGCGTAATTGCGATGGTGTTTGCCGCTGTGTAATTTACTGCAGTGTTTTAATAACACGTGCTGAAATAAAAGCTCATTGAAATTAATTTGATTATTCTACAAATCGGGGCGAACGCCGTACAACACACATATGATTGTTGATTTAGCGTATTAAACGCAAACTACCACACTAAAGTTTAAAGAAAAAGTCAAATAAAGAAATGAAAACGGATCTAACATAAGCGAGTAATAAAATCCCGTATTTGGAGTAATAATTTTTGGGGTCCCTCTCTATAGGAAGTGTTTAGTTCTGCAGTAAATCGCAGTCGGTCCACTGTAAAGCAATCCAAGTCAGCGGCAGTTGGTGGCAATGATGATTTGTACAGCTTTTAATGATTGTAGAATTCATTTCGTAAAACTCTGCAGTTTAACGCTTGCCCGAGACTATAAAGTGCTCGGTTATTATTAGTCCAAAGCCACGGTTATTGAATTGATATTACTTTTTGGGTCGGGACTTTATTGTGCAAAATTAATTTTGTAACTTTGAGGTATTAATTTTAACACACGACATAAAATTCGTATGTTGCCGTTTTCCTAAAGTAGGTAGGTATCTGTTTTATTATTAAATATAACGGCGTCTAAATTACAACTGGAGGTAATATTGAAGAAATTAAAGTTATGTGATGGAATAATGACTTTCAATTTTAATTCAACGAATCCCCATTAGGAAACAATTCAGTAATTTGATCAGATTTATTTATGCCTGCATAGTGCACAGATAGGCGGATGGAAACATACCTAGTTATCTATATGTTTTTTATTGTAATTGATGTTCAAAGCTGAAAGTGCAATAAAGTTACAAACAACATAGTAGAAATGTAAAAGGACCGTACATTGCCATTTGACCATCCTTACTCGTCGACCATGCAGCAATTGCTCCATGTCGGTCAGCCGCAGGTGTAAGTAATTGATTAAATCAAAGAGTATAAGTATTCTTTGATTAAACTATTTTTTATATGCAGAACAATAAAAATAACAAAAAGTCAAATATTTAATGACCTTAAGTAGAAATCTTCATGGCTGCAAAAGAGATTCCGAGACTTGAATCTGGGAAGGGGTTGTCAAATATGTCAAATTTTAATCAAACTTCCGACTATATTTACCTGAAAGTTTTTTGTGCAGCTCATCAAGACACATCTTAATTTTTTGTATGTATCATTTTTCGATATGGTTCTTACTTTTCGAGAAAAGTGCTAACTTCATTTCTCAAAAACTACGAAACTCCAAAAAACTGTAATGAACTTGTTTTGCAGAGTTTTTTATCCCACATTAACCAGAGTGTATGCGAAAAAAATTAGTCGGAGATAAGGAATCAAAGTGGACGTGACTCTTTCTGTCTTTCTGTGATATATATGATATACCTTTTAGATTTTTTTAGGTTTATTGTTAGTTTGCTATACCGGGTGGTGCCTAGCGCGACGCAGCATAGAGATTTCAATGGTAATTTCTTTATAGTCAATTACTAGCTCCCCTAATTATTTTAGAGCAAAAGTGTAAATACGTTTTTTTTAGAGAAAAAAATCTGTTCATACTATTACTTATAATTTTCCGTTTTTCAAAACCGTAGAAATCGACAAAATAAAAAGGTTCATTTTACAATAAATCAAATATGCCTTGGAATTACGTAAAAAAACAGCGATCACGTTTCATTATTTGCCTTTGACGTATATTAAATTTATACTTGTTTATAAATTAGTTAAAGAACTGCAAGTGCAATAACGTTCAAAATGTCCGTCAAAACCATCAGGAAAACGACAATATACATTCAACGTTTTGGCTGCAGTAGCGGAAAATCCGAATATAAGTTTAGGAACAAATGCGCTTGTAGTTTGTTAAAAGATTCCAAAGCATCACTGATTTATAAAAATGTAATTTTTTATTTTGTCGATTTCTACGGTTTTGAAAAATGGAAAATTATAACTAAAAGTATGAACAGATGCAGTATTTTTTTCTCTAAAAAAAAACGTATTTAGACTTTTGCTCTAAAATAATTAGGGGAGCTAGTAATTGACTATAAAGAAATTGCCATTGAAATCCCTATGCTGCGTTGCGCTAGGCACCACCCTGTATAGGCAAAGTGAATTATTCATCCTCAGTCTTAATATCGATGCCAAATTCATAAATCGTAAGTTTATCAACAAGACATTTTCAGATATTATTCCATGGTACAGTCAAAATGGTGTTAAAATTCCCTTGACCTGGGCCAATATTAATCCCCGCCTAGGAAATCAGTCAATATTCAAGCAGGGGGCTGAATTTTATATTTCTCATTTAAAAATTTGTAACTTTGTTATTTCAATGCAATTTGGCAGAAATACAAAGATAAAAACATAAAAAATAACCACTGACTTTCATTTTTTTTCAAAATTGGGGCAGAAATACAAAGATAAAAACATAAAAAATAACCACTGACTCTAATTTTTTTTTCAAAATTGGGGCCGTTAAATTGTAACGGTTTCACTTACTATTATTTAAAATTCAAATATTTTGGCGCTTTAATTCAAATTTAATACCTATAGATAAACAAAGTCAAGATAACAAGATGAGGAGGTCATCTCAGGTGACCAACCATTTGCCATTCAATTCTTGATTGTTCAAGATCTTCCGCTTAAAGCATCTTAAAATTAATTATTAAGTAATTCTACAGAATAGCAAAACAATAGAATTCAATAGACAATTTTTAATTATACGTGAGTATACAATACTACAGTTATTCATTCTGGTAATGCATTGGATGATCTGTAGTTGCTCGGAGCTAATTTTCATATTTCAGGGTTCTTTTATTTTACTATAGAATTTCTTTTCAAATCTTTCGAGTTGCCCTTGCTCACCAAAATTGGCACTCATAAACAAACCAACGCCTAAAATAGCAGTCAAAGTAATATTCCTATTAATACCATCGTCTAGTCAACTCCAGCAGCTCCAGTCTTCAAGGTCTTCAACCGTCTCAGAAGTTAACCGTCTACAACATAAAAAAGTCAGAGTGTATCGTACACCTACATACATACACAAACTGTCTTCCAACACCATTAAAATTGTAAATTTACGTGCTTTCAGGTCTTAGCAGAAGAAGCACTAATTAATTAAGCGTACCCTTCATGAAAATTATACACAAAGACATGCAAATATATTTCTTTAGAAACAGGGTCGGCTCAAAACAGAAGATACGTGCATTAAAATTTGCGCCTAGCCTGAATAAGGGGAACTTTTGGCAAGCAGGTTTTTAATAATACAGAGGTTCATATTATTTAAATGTCAAAGATACTAAATTAGCATTAGTAGCAGACTCATCAAACTTCGTACCGCCCATCAGACAACGTCCCGCTCACATATTCGTAAATAGCAGACACGTCTTCCCTTCATAAATCTTCGCAACATTTTTGCTTTTCAAAAAACTTTGAGAAGACAATCTTAAACCTACAAATAGGTAACCAAATGTCCAACTCTCTCTTTTTATTATTTTTTTTTTGATAATCAATTTATAGTATATTATGTTTATTTTTCAATCATGCCATATTTAATTTCTGTAATTGTTCTGTAATTGGATGTACAAACATCTGTTGGACAATAAATCATTATTATTATTATTATTATTATTATTATAAAAAAACTCCGCTGAATTAGGATATGCATTTTTGTAAAAAAAAATTTTTTAAAACTGTTCATGCAAAGAATCGAACCCGGGCACCCTGGTTGCAAGCAGAGTATACCACTCTAGACCATTATGGCACACATTTAATGGTTATTTGTTATGGAAACTGATTATGTTTATTGGCATTTGTTGCATAGAATGAGTTTGCATTCCGAAATAGTTGTTGGAAAGGGTCAATTTTCGCATATATGTGGACGCGTCTGCTGTTTACAAATATACTCCCCGCTTCCAGATTCTGGAGTTGATCAAAACGATTTTCTATGGACGTCGTGGTTATGTGTATCGTATGAAAAAAGGTTGCATTTGCAAATTTCGTCGGGAACGAAAGATGCTTCGTCCGTGTGTGCCCTCGTAGTAAAATAAAGCCCGCTTATTTCCAAGTCTTTTAGATGACATTTTACGCATCTGGACAGAAATATCCAATTCTCCAGTTAAATCCTTGAAAGCTATATATGAGTTATGACTCTTCACAACCAGCTAGTGCCTATATGAGACATGAAAAATAGGATTTTTTTCAATTTATTTTTTATTTAAGAAAGAAGAATTACACTGCCCCCTTTCTTATTATCTTTGCTCTTTTAGCGTCGCTTATCTAGCGCAGTCCATTCTTTCACTGCAGACTAAATTCATGTAATTAATAAAAACTAACGTTATCCTTATCATATGTTTAACGAAATCGTATAATTTTTTTTTGGGCTGTCCGTTTACCAATTTCTCTTTCTCGCACGATGCGACAGCTTCCTCTTTTTTTTTTCAAAGACATTGTTTTGATACCCCTGAAGTGAATCTCAGTAGAAATGCAAATTTAAAAAAATAGTTGTTTCTATAAATTCTAATTCTAATAATTTAATACAGTGTTTGAATTGGTGGAAGTGTTTCGGCGTGTCCGGTTAACGTTGGGAGGAAACCAGCAATGTAATTGGTGGCATTTTGCTATAACCCCTATCTAATAAAACAAGTAATACAATCAATTACCTTTATCCCAAAAATCCTCAATTCCGCGAGTAATTGGGGATCAAAAATAGGGGTAGCAAACTGTACTTCAAGATTTACGGGTACATTGTCGTTCATTTTATGTGAAACTTCTCGACCTTGCTTTATTTCCTTTAAAATTAGTTTTACGTAATTTCTCGCTATGTCACTGTGACATATAGTACTATTACGGCATTCTAATGAAACCTAAATGTCAGAAAACCTGCTTGTGAATATAAAACATGTAAATTTCCTCTCAGAGATCCAAATGTCTCTGGAGCTGCAATTTAGTGTAGATCGCACAATTTTGATGCCATAAATTGAAAAAAAATGAGTTGGCAGAAAACCACTATTCGTCTACGAGCCGCACTTTCTGTAGCTTATCACGGGTCTTGTAATCCCTTTAATTATACGTAAGTTCACGGAACACGTTTCTCCAACTTATCACTTGTAATTTAATGCTTATCTGAGAACGTAACTGATATGGAACAACATCCGGCAAAGAACATGACGGTCGATTATCTTTCTCCACAAATTCTCTAATTGAGAAATTTGCTTCCAAATGAATTGGCATACATATTAAATCGTTAGTTGGAATGGAACGAGACGAGAATATATTTTCCGGTGGGTTCAGATAAATTTCGTGTGGTTTTATTGGAACGCATAACATGCCTACATAATTTATATATTTCACGGATCGTAGACGTCAATGATATAAATATTAATTCGCCTCTCTAATGAAAAGAGACACAGATACGGGTTACAGATACCTCAAGTTGTTAGATAATTAGTATCCTATGGGATTTTACTTGAGCACAGCTTGTTATTAATTTAGCTAGTAGGTAGAGTACATTAATCTCCACGTTTATGAAAATTTACTGTTAACGGAACAACACATTTATAACGACGAATTCCTTGAAGAGTTACAAAAAAATCGTGTCAACACTAATTTATCTTCTTTTAGAGAATTAGACATTACGACCCAATAAACACTTCATATTTCCTATACGTACTACCACAGACATCATATCCTAGTATACTTTACTGATGTTTGGTTTCAAATATGCATTGGAAAAGTGTGTGCACTGTGCAGGTACAAATTATATCTGCGAACTTCGGCATTCCCATCTTGTCGGCTGCCACATTCCAAAACACAGTAACCAACATTTTTTTCGAAAATGAGTTATCACTTCCATGTAGATACTTTGTTATTTCCGCATGTTTTTAGCTAACCAGGATAGCTCTATCCTCTATCTATTACCGTTACGGAGATAATATTTGCCAAAACCCAGTATCTTGAGCACCATAATTCAATATACTAATCCAAAACACAGCAAGTGAAATGTACAGACACTAAACCACAGACAAAACACAGTATGTGGTATTTACTGTGTATTGGCATAAAATCAAATTCAAAAACTTAACCAAAATTCATGCACCACAACATAGTTGTGGTAGATACTGTGTTTTGAAATAAACTATCGCACGTCATGCGCTATTATACCAGTAAACAATTAATGTGTGATATATTAGAACATATTATATTAACATCTGTATGGGACAGAATTCCTATTTATTTTCCGTTTTATTCATTGCATTTTTACATTAAATTAAACTTTATTTTGCAGTTACTGTGTTTTACTACAAACCATTCATGAAAATAATAATAACGATAACTATATAAAAACACAGTATCTACTTTTTTTCGAAAACTAACAAAGAAATAAAAAAACTGAACGTTTGTCTAAATTCTAAACCCACTATAGGTCCCTAATCCGTTTTCACTGAATGTGAGAGTCCTCGCATATTAGATATGCATGTGGTCAAAATTTTCGTTAATTTACTCGAAAGTTTAAAAAAAACACATACTGTATTTTGGAATGTAGCAGCCGTTGTGGTCTGCTAACTATCCCCAATTTTGATGTCCCGCTAAAGGAGATGTGAACTCCTTAATTGAAGGGGGTAACGTTTCCTTTAGAGGCGTCATATTGTTTTTTTGACTGTAGCATTGGAGCGCTTTGTGTTCTTCTGCGAGTTAAATAATTTGGCACCATCTGATCGTAGGAAAGCCTTCACAGATTTGGAAACATTAACTCCTGCATTAACTTTACTCTCACTTTACATACACCTGTATGATTTATATGAAAAGTAATTGCCAGAACATTAAATGCCACTCGGACTTTCACAATAGAGAATATGCATGTGGTTTAAAGTTACTTGATTCTTTCTCCCGCGAATATTTATTGTCCTGACATTATACTTAAACCATTAGTTTCTTATTTAGTTTGTTTTTAATTGCAAAAAACGTTAATTCAAAAGTGCAAAATAAGCGAACGAGATTCAAATTTCCGAAACGCTATTGGACTAATGAAAGTGATGTCAAATGCCACGCGATCGCATTTATTGTGTCAATATTCATAAGTACTTAGTCCAGTCAAAGTACGGTTTGGGCAGATTGGGCTGGGTGTTGTCATTTCACTCAACGAAATCAAGTGTATTATATGTAAAAAGATCCCTTGAATCTGAAAATCATACTCCCCCTAGCCGAAAACTCCCGGAATATACATATTGTTATGTATAGACAAAAATCGAAGAAAAAATGGCAAAATGTCGTTTCTTTTCGCATTTGACTTCAATTATCTCATTAACTATTGCTCTAAGGGAAAAAAGAAGAGAAATGAATTTGTTTAGAATTGAAATTTCTATAAGATACAGGTGGTATTAAACGTTCATTTCAAATGTTATTGTTTTTTATGGAAAAATATAAAAAAAGCAATCCCGAAGATTATCAGTCAGTTGACTATTACTAAGTAAAATTGATCCGATCTGTTTGAAAATCCGTATTTGGTCACTTAGTTTGATAACAAAACAATATGACAAAGCCGATCACCGTGGATGTTTTAGTTATTGCATAATTAAATAAACAAATTTACAAAACTTTCAAACTGGGTAACTCCCAGAGCGTTCAAAAAAGACAACCATTTCCAAAAATTGTCCCGATGATTCTTGCAAATTGATGAGACTGTGGAATTTTTTTAGTTACCTAACAAATGGCTCGAAATATAACAAGGAAGGTAATTCCACAATATAGGCCCTTGGCTATGATTAATAAAAATCATACATTTTGATCAAATAGAAGCATTAAAAAGTTCACGCTTTAAAGAATCGTTCGATGCGACCCGATTTTACACAACCATTTTTGGTTGAGTCCGAAGTCAAAAGCTGATTTCTCGTGAACTCAGATTTGGACGTATTTTTTTTAATGTAAGTCTTTCTGACAGCTTTCCATTCGCTTACAACTGATTTATATTTTTTGTGGTATTTTCGAAATTTTTCCATTTATTAACTAAGAAAATTCGGATTCAGATTTTGAAAAAAATTTGCAGTTCGTCGATTTGCAAAAATCAACGGCACAGTTGTTGAAAAAGGTTGTTTTAGGGTTCACTAACAGTAAAAAAAATTGAGAACGCTCTGGGAGTCGTCCTCTTGGAACTGCAAAATATACACTTTATCGGGAATATTTCTAATAGTGTTTTTGCACTTTTGTACAAGACAATACCTATAAAATGTTTTTTTAGCTTTTTCCATGGTCTGAATAGCTATTACAACTGAAAATCTGTACAAATAATCAACACTAAAAGTAAACAAATGGTCGTGGCTTATTTTACAAGTTAAATTGAATTGTTCTAACAGTGTTTACACTTTTTACTATGTTATAGAACGATGTAAAAATGCGATTAAAAAATACATGCATATTCCCTATTACGATACCCGAAATATGCATAATTACGTACCTAATTATTTACCTACGTCTTAGGAAAAGTCAGTACGGTCTTAATTTTTTATGCTAAAATTTTTTTAATGTGTTGCCTGCCGCTCTCAAAGATTGCAACGATAAAGAGTTAAAATTAAATCATATCTAATAAAATAGGCTTTTTTTCACTAGAAGAATTTTTGACGAATAAATGTTGTGATAATGGAATAATTAGTATATTATATCTGTCTGTAACTTATTATATTCGTTTGTCTTGTTGCTATAGTGCAAGCTTAATTCACTTAATGTTCTTCTATAATTCAGTACTGCGTGTAGGTGTATTTCTCTTCCTCTTTAGTAAAGTTTCTGCCTTCGGATTGATTACTTGCAAGTTCTCTTGGTAAACATTGCTTTTCTCACTCCATGTCTACTTGTGAAAAAGGATTATTGTTTTAACTTAACCATATTTATCTTTCGAATAGTTCTCTCCTTCTCGATAATGTCTTGGTCACTCCATCGAAGCGTTTTTACGGATTAGTAATTAATAATAATAATAATAACAGCCTATAATTCTCACACATCTTGTATATAAAATATGCCATAAAGAGAGCAATACAAAAATTTCCAAAGATGCGGAGAAATCACACGGTGCCAATTCAAATTGGTAGTCAGCTACCTTGGTCTTCCATTGGAACCGTGGTCTTCCATTTGCATTTGGACAATTCGAGGTATGAAAATGATTGGAGCGAGCTGTACAAGCGTTCACCTTGGCAAGTCAAAATATTTTCCGCAACCTTGAAAATGCACAAAGTAAACGCAACATACACACGATATTTGTAAAAACTACAATAATAAATAATTCTTGCTATTTTCTAAAGAAATTTTTCCATCAGTTTGAAGATTTGTTCCAAATTACATCGAAATGATAAATTTAAGGTGAAAATTATGAAATTACCCACTTTCTCTTAGTTTAATTTAATTTAATTTAATTTTATCCCTCTCTTGTTTTGGGCCCTCAACAGGCATGCGCTCAATTACAGAGTGACCCGCATAATGCTATTTAGAGGTGCCTCTGCAGAAGGTCTTTAAGTTGGTCTATACTACTCCGGTATTTACCTTACGAATTAGGAAAACTGCAGGAAAACCTAATTTGGAGTAGCCGGTAGAATGCTCGGAACTGGTCTAAGGTAATTTCCATCTCCGCCACAGATGAAAAATTAGTTCTTTAGTGATATTCCTAGATCAATCTATTGTTCAAGTCTTCAAGTTTTCCACAATTTCTAGGATAGGTACATTGCAAACAGAATACAATTAATGGGTTGGAAGAATCTCAAAATCCCCTCCACATTAGAGACGCATACTGCCATTCAGCTAACACGAAAATCTATACAGTGTGTTCCTAAATATGATGTAAACACGAAAGGGGCTAATTCTTTGGCTTATTTTAAGACAAAACATTCATACAAACAATAGATCCGCAAATGCTTCGTTACTGATCTACAGGGTGTCAAAATATCAAGATTATTTAGGCTTAAGCGTTGAGTGAAGGATCGATCCTTCACTCAACGGAAAGTGTATAAGTGCAAATTGCGCTTATTACGACTTGTACAATATACTATTACCGCGGTTTGTTAGTCACAAAAATGGGAAAACTTTGCCCTCACCTTTCACTGTCATGGAGATCCCAATGGTGAGCCAGTTATCGTAGTAGCTAAACAATTCAACCTCAAGGAACTATCCTGTTGTTGTACCAATGAGATCTGCCTCAAATTGTCTAATTAATTGAATTCCTTTTGGCCTTTGATATCTTAACCTAACGATTTCTTTATCAGGTGTTACTCGTTTGGGGGAAAGTTGCATAGGTCAAGATTTAAACTTTGTCTTGAATGAATTAATTTATACTAATTTTTTGCCATGATATGTTTGCTTGCTTTTCTGTAATGTGAACGTAATGCTACTTGTAGACTTTGAACCAGGAAAAAATGAACAAACTTTGCGGTTTGAGGTAAAAGTGCATAGTCCATCTGACATCAGCCCGAGTACCTTTATTGCTTGTTTTTGTCTTTCTAAGAAAATGGCCAGCTTGCTGACAGTGCAGATCGAATCTCAATTAGTTGCAAGCAATATAGATAGAGAATTCATTCGAATCCATTAGCATTATATGGGGGAAGATCGAGAAGTATTACAAAAAAATTCAGCAAGTATAAATTGTACAAAGTGCAAAAGAAGTAGGTACATTTTCTAACCCAAAATAACTTACTTATAATCAAAGAGTAAAGTATTCTTTGCTATAATATAGACGCGACTAGAGACAAAGGTACACAAAATTTTAACTCAAATTGGTAGTAACATACAAGTTATTCATATTTAGCTTCTAGATAAATAATTGGGGGGGGGGGGTCTTTTTATGCATAAAAACTTGTTCCAACACTGCGTTATCTTTACATACTTATAAAGCACGTCTCATTTTTTCTCGATTGCAGTTTCAAAAATACAAAATGTTTGAGAAGAGTTATCTAATGAGAAATTCCGGTCTCGCTTATTTTCATGCCAAATAAATTGCATTTCTACTTACTGTCAAAAATTCCCTACGTGTACCAATGTACCATATTAACTAGATAATAATAATTCCGATTAAATTCGTTTCCATTAATATGAATGCCGAAGCTTTCAAGTATCTGTGTAAGAAAGTTATGTAACTAGAGTATGCAATAAAAGAAGCTTCACGCGTCCAAGTAATCCTGCAACGGAGAAAAATGGTGTACTATTTCGACAAAGTTTGCAGCCTTGATTAAAATTCTCGGAATATTTGTTTGAATTATTACTTTTTCAGTAGTTGGATTAGGTACTGAAATAAATGCCTTCATTTAGTCTTCGATGATATTCAAACACTTCAATAAATTCATTTCCTCATCGATCATAGTATTTCGGCATTCTTGCATTAGGAAGTAGGTAAGGTTGACTGGGAATATAATGCCTCATCAAATATGTAATAAAGTTATCTGGGTATCATTTATGAATCCTAAGCCTTATTCACAAATGGCATAAGTTAGTTTTAATAGTTTCAGAGCACTCTATGATCTCGAGAGTCCAAGGAGCGAGAACAATATTCATGCTGTACGATACCCTGGTGTATTGCACTGCTAATTGCCATGAGTCCCACTTCCGAGAAACTTCCTTAGGAAATTCTTGGGAACTAAACTAAACAAGAATACACAATTAAGAACTTCCTTCATACTAATTTTCTCTTCCTCTTTATGAAACCAAATTTGTTAAATTTTTAAAGTGTTCCGTTCCCTCAAAATAAGTAATAAATTCCGAAAAGCGGACGAGGGATGAAACCTCAAATATATGTGACAATACTGCAATCGTGTTGGACCTCAGTTTAGTAATTAGTTTGGGTGGGGTTCGTTACGCCGCAGCTTCATCATCATGATTGATCTAGTCCACCTCATATACCCCGCCGCCTATTAATGCTGACTTTGATTTATAAAATCCAGGTAGGTATTCCACTTTGATTGCATTTAAATAATAAAATTGGCAACTGCTTTGACTTTGCACGAAATTTGTTATTCACCTCTGGATAAAGACAAATTGATTATTCTTTATTAAATGTATTTGGATTATCGCAGATCAATTTTTGCATTAGGTATGTTATGATAATAACGCGGAAACAGTTCCTGGCGGGTGCGTTTTTGTGGGGACTCGAGAGATAATGGGAAAATTTCCATGAATGGTTTTTTAAGATAAGTAACGGAAACATAACCACATACGTTTTGAGCATTGTCTGATTAGGATTTCGCATAATATTTTTAGATGGAATAGCACCTCTTACAATTTCCAACCAATTTCGGAAACCGTACAATTTTTTAAGGAGAAAAGGCTAATATAACAACAAGAACTTTAACTTTTTATTAAACATAGTTCTGATCCATAGAATATGAAATTGAAATTAAAACATGGTTATTCATGATATTAGTTGCACCAAAGAATGATCTTTGGTTGCACAGAAACAAAAATACACCACTCGGTTAGAATTTTCGCCTGATAATAAGCAACGGTATGTACAACACATCCCACACGACTGCCTATATGTAGGGTAAAAGTGTTCTGTACCTACTTGTATAAAAATCATGCTTTTGTACTACATCTTTCGCTTTCCTTTAGCAAACATTTACGAAGAGAAAGTTTAGTGCTTACATTTTCAGCATATTTCAGGCATTATTAACGATTCTCGAGATCGTTTATAATTTTGTATTGCTGTCTGTCCGTCTGTCTGTCCGTCCGTCTGCCCGTCTGTCTGTCCGTCTGTCTGCCCCTCTGTCTGTCCGTGTGCACGATAACGTTGTTTAGAAACCTCCGATCGCTTTGAAAATTAATACACATGTTCTTCAGGATATAAGAAAGGTCGCTTTTCGGCTATGTGGACTAACGGGTCAAAAAGTTACAGCCCAAAAACTGCCCAAACCTCCTCTTCTACAATTCTTGTTACAAAGAACATATGCATGTCCGGTTTTCTGTGTTAGTAAATATTCCTTAAACCTCAGGTAGGTAACTATGCAGATGAATAAAAAATTGCGCATGTGCAACCCAACTTTTATATTTGCGCAATCCCAATTTTTTTATTTGTTAAGATATTTAAACGAAATATTATATGTATGTAGGCACCTAGAATAAAAGTAAAACTAATGCCGAGCCAAAAAATTTGTTTTGCGCATGCGCAGTGGGATTTTTATTTGTTAAGATATTTAAATGAAATTTCTTAAGTATCCACGAGGAAAAAACACCAAGTCTTCACCACATTATAATTTCTAGTCTACTAGTCTACCAAATTATAATGTGGTAAAGACTTGGTGTTTTTTCCTCGTGGATACTTAAGAAGTGTCTTACCACATACGAGCTATGGATCAAGTTCAATTCCAATTTTTTAAATGAAATGTTGTATACAGACACCTCATATAAAAGTAAAACTACCTAATGCCCATAAACAAATTTGTTTTGCGCATGCGCAATTCGATTTTTTGACATCTCCGTTAGTGATGAACCGAATTGCATGAAATTTTTGTACTATGTAGACACTCCGAATAAAAGTAAAACTAATGCCGAATCGCAGTCGGTTTTTTATTTGTTAAGATATTTAAATGAAATGTTGTATGTAGGCACCTCAAATAAACGTAAAATTCATGCCAATCAAAAAATCTATTTTGCGCATGCGCAATTCGATTTTTTGACATCTCCGTTAGTTATGAACCGAATTTGCATGTAATGTTGCATGTACGCACCTCAAATATAAAGGCAAAACTAATGCCGATTCAAAAATTTGTTTTATTTATTTATTTATTTATTTATTATCCCAATTACAGAGTGACCCGCATAATACGTTTTAGAGGTGCCTCTGCAGAAGGTCTTAAGTTGTTTTATACTACTCCGGTATTTACCTTACGAGTTAGGAAAACTGCAGGAAAATCTAATTCGGAGTAGCCGACACAATGCTCTAAACTGGTCTAAGGCAATTCCCATCTCTGCCACAGATGAAAAATTCACCCCAACCCAGGTTCGAACACCCGACCTCCGGATTTATAACTCAACGCTCTACCATTGAGCCATAATGCATAATGCAATTACAAGCTATGCTGATCTGGTGGGACAGATTCAATCCCTTAAGGTGTGTTGTAAAAATGATGTATGTGCGAAGATCTCGAATAGTTGTGTAAGATGATAGTTTTTAAAGCGATAATGAAGGCATTCCTAAGATTTGGTGTTACTCGGTTTGATTGCATTTGACTTATGGCATTACGGTAAATGTAGAATTTTGCGTAACTAATTAAAAAATTGGATAAAATAACATGATTTGTGGTGCCCTGTAGTCCACAAATTACCCAATTCTGAGGAGTCGGTAGAGAACGGTTCGGATCAATTTTTTTAATTAGCGACTGCACTAGCTCCCAAATAGTGATTACTTGCGGGCAATTAATAATCATGTGCCATGTATCTGCATTTATAGTACGGCAATATTGGCAGTTATTGTTCGCGCGTAAGTTCGATCGAAACAGAAAACAGGGGTCTAAGAGGGTGTTGGTGTGAGTGTGTGTTTTGGTTAGTTGGGTTTTTGTACTAGAAATTCATATTGTGATTTGGTTGTTGGTTATAAATTTCACGAATTGGTTTTTTGACTTCCCCAGATTGTATTGTGGCTGTTAAAATCGCCGACAATTATGCGAGGGTGGGGAATTTGTTTCAAAAGTGCTTTTAGCTCTTGGTGATTAATGTCTCTGTCGGGGGGTATATAAATGTTACATACTGGGACTTTTGATTTTAATTGGATTGAGAAGGCCACAGCTTCAAGGTTTGTGGTGATGTTTAAATTGTGGATGCGCAAAACACATTTATTTGATTCGGCATTAGTTATACCTTTATTCGAGGTGCCTTCATACAAAATTTCATTTAAATATCTTCAACATTAAAAAAAAACGGATTGCGCATGTGCAAATTTTTTGATTCGACATTAATTTCACGTTTATTTGAGGTACCTACATACAACATTTCATTTAAGCATACTAACAAAAGAAAATTGGATTGCGCAAATACAAAAGTTATCGTGGACAACGCACAACTGCACACGGGCTGACAGACGGACGAAGAGACAGATGGATAGACAGGCGGGCAGACAGCAATACAAAATTATAAACGATCTCGAGGATCGTTAATAAACGGCAAAAGTGTAAAATTATGATACATGAAAAACCGAGTGAAAAACATAAATTTTTACCATAACTTTTTTCTTAAGCGACACAGAAAAAATTTCTTCCTTGGTCCAAGCCTCGACAAATAGCTCTTAAGATAAAGAACTTGTGGCGACCGAAAGGACGGACAGACGGACGGACAGACGGATGGACAGACGGACGGACTGGCAAAGTGGCCACAATAGCGTATTTTGTTATAATTTTTGTGGAAATGCGCTGACAATAATTAGATCGCATGCGCAAAACAAATTTTTTGATTCGGTACTAGTTTTACTTTTATTAGAGGTGCCTACATTAGTTATTTACATAAAGGTAAGGAAAATGACACATTACTGGCGAGGAAATAGTGAAGTACAAGGCTCCTTTGGGGCCGAGTACTTTAATTTCCGAGTCAAGTAATGTCATTTTACTGACGAGCAAGGCAAGGGATAATATGCACTTCAACATGTAGAAATATGCGCATATATATGCACAAAAATAGTGATAACTATGCACCAAATATGCATGATGTTCTTTTAAAATGCACAATTTTTCCACAAATTTTGGTATTTAAAACAACAGGTTGCAACAACTTCATAGTATATTTTTCCAAAAAAAATGCACAAAATATAACTAAAAACTAATTAATTTCAACTTACACTAAATAACTCTTAATCTTTATTTTTTAAGGAACTAAAACAATGTATAATTAAATGTTTTTCGCAAAAGTTTCTTGCTTTGCAATTTTATAATAGACCAGAGACAAAAATTATTTGGAAATAACTACACAGGGATCAAAAATGCTTGAATATGCTCTTGATAATATTTTATGCACGAGGGCACTGAAATATGCAAAATATGCAAAAATTAATTGGGTTATTTGAACTCTATTCAAGTTGATCAGCACAGATTCAAAAGCACACACATGGCATATTATTAATTTAAAACATGCATTTGCATAAAATCACTGCCTTGCTGACGAGTTTTGTATTAAATTTTACCCAAAATCGTATTTTAATATCAAATTTCAATTTTCATACGGGACTTTTGATTTATGTCAATCTGTCAATGATGACAGGAGACATTATAGACATTTAGCAATGTGACAGGTGCGGCAAGAAAAGTGACGGGTGCGGCCGGTAAAGTGACAGGTGCGTCCGGTAATTTGACAGGCGGCAGGAAAAGTAGTCTGGTTTGCCTGCGTCATGGAAACCAACATTTTCCTGACATAAAGCTAATATAAAACTTACTTAGCAATGTGGTAAAACTAGTGGTAAAACGTCAAAATGATACGTCAGTATTCCAGCATTCCACTTTTGTTATATATCTTCTAAATGACAAGAAATTTGGCACATCTGTGTAATTTCATTGAGGAGTATTCAGAATAGTTATAAAAACATAAGGATTTTGATCCTGGTTGCCATTTAAAAAGACAGTCATATCTCAAATTTGCGATACCCTGTATATAATTTTATTTCATCAAAAAGAGCGCAGTGTAAAATCCTAATCGACGTATCCGAGCATAGGTATACATATTTCCGAAAAAAATCTTCTTTCATTTACTGAATTTATTCCAAACACCTAAATTACAAAGTTAAAAGGTAGAAACGCAAACTTACAATTAGTTGTTATAGTGAATGTTACAATAAGTCACCTTATAAAATTTATAATCTGTAGAATTTTCCGTGAAAGCCTTAGAGAGATGGATATTCTGGATTTTGTAAGTTAAATTTTCTTTTAGATTTATTGTTCTTTTAAAGATTCCTCTGCTTCTTAAGTTAGAAAGTCAAATTTAAATTTGTTAGTTATCAGCAGGGTCCGTAACTCAGATCCTTGAGGGACAATAAAATTTATCTCTAAAAGTTACACCCCCATCTTCGTCCCAAGTGTACATGTTTTCCTCGCCTCTGTACCTAAACTTTCCGCGTACTTTAAAACTGCGGCTTACATACCGGTTTGTGTTACAAATAAGAGCAATGTGTGGTATTTTTTGTTGTTATCGACGCTTGAGCAACGAAAAGCCACCAATTGTATGCAAAATATACCGCCCATGGGCTACTGGAGGGCAATAAATTGGGTATAAAGCGCTTTTTAATGGAATACGACGCTGTAGCCTCATTTTAATATTTCCATCACTAAATTTTTTTGGTTGTATATCAAGTGTACCATTTATATTCCTTTCTTGTAGCGCACTGTATCTGAGCTCCACGAAAACGCTTATTCAGTAAGAGCTAACCTTTCTTTAATATAAAAGAAATAACAACGTAGCGAACAACGAATGAAATACAAAGTAGAGGGTTTCAAAGTAGAAACTAGGCCCCTTTATAAACGGTATACGTTTAGGACTTTGAGAATGTTCCCTTTCCTACATCGTTTTTGAAGTTAGCCGTTGCACTAAATTCTAGTTAACAATAAAATGTTGTATTTTAGGGAGTGCAGCTCAAGGAATTTGCCATTTCTTCTTTTTAATTAGTTTTCTGACTACTCGGCACACATTATTTAACTTTGCAAAGCAAAGCGAACTACTTTTACAATTCCAGTTTTGTTTGAAACGATTTCAGGAAATGGAGTGCGCATCTGTTTGTTTTGTTTTTATGTTAGCCCATGGATCTCTGGAAACACGGATTCAAATTTACAGCATTCCAAATAGATGTATACAGAAAACGAACGTATCTAATTTCAAATTTTCAGCCGAGTTTACCGCAAATAAGTTTATCCCGCTTTGAGATTGTACTTAAATTTGAAGTTTTCGCTGTTTCTGCTTTTACGTTATTCAAACACATTATACCCTACAATGTAGGGTACAGCCAAAAACAAAAAGTATGCGGTAGGTATTATTATATTTTAACAATGCGGTACCGTAATGGTTCAGTTGTTTATTGTCGTGCACATAGAAATCAAATTTAGACACCTAATCTATTACGACCAACTACCAATTACGATTAATTTCGTATGGAGGGGGAGAAGGTTGTGCACAATAAAAACAACAACAAAATTATGCAGTGTTGAGAGATATGGGACAAAAAGAAACGTTTATTTTCAAATAATGCAATGATGCAGTGTTTCGTTTGGGAGCTAGAGCCCCAAAATTTCAAAATGTTGAGTTTCTTCTTTGTTTTTCTAGTCAATCAACGAATCTATAGATCGAAGTAACTGCTTTGCATAGGTTGGCACTCGCTCGTTATCATAATTCATATAAAACCGTTAACTTTACATGAAAACTATTGACGATTAATGAAATATCAGTGAAAAAGGAATCGATTGAATTCTTACCTATTTGCAACCATTTCTTACCTGAGCTAGCTGGCAAGTAAAAGTACGAAAAGTTAAGTCCCCACGTACTACAAGACCAGACGATTGTGAGAAGAATTTCACCAATATAGGTCCAAGAACCCGAAAAGTATTTCCTACCTAAGTACCGTTACAAATGCTCCCCAAGGGCCTTTAAAGTAGGGTACCATTACGACTTTCCTGATAATGCCAAATACTGCAGATCTGGTAATTCAATAATTAAATAAAAACACCAGATATAACCAAGCAGGCTTTTTTTACCGTTGGCGTTAGACATACTCGCATCTTCCGTTAATGTTAGTACTTTTTCTTGGTCAAATTCGTAATATGTTAGGAACATAATTGTCATATTTGTACATTTGGTTATAATAATCTCATTTTAATTGTCTAAAAGTGTATGGAAATACGACGCCAACAACGCCATATACTTCAAAATCAATCTAAGTAATAATATTCCAAGAGTATCTATGTCAAAGTCTCGATAATTTTTTGAAAACGTCGAACGCGCAAAGCAAAATTTTGCGATACTTTGAGCGTAAGGAATACTTTAGATTAGAAAATAATTTCCAGGAAGCATTGTAATATAGGTATTGCTGTGGCCCCACGTTGGGCGCCAAATAAATCATGATGTGTGCAATGGTATGGGGTGACTATACCACCCAACAGACATCTACCTAACTAGCTCAAATTACACAATTGTTTTCTTAAAGCGCTCATGAACTTGATAGAGCTGATGGCATCAATCAAATTCCGTAAATTCCAATGAAATCACTACTCAAATTTTAAACTGGAAATAGCATTCGGATAAATGAGAAAAATCTGACACAGAAAAATAAAATTCTACCTGAATTTCAAATTGGGATCGAAATTGACGCATAATGAATTGATAAAAAGAAATTGCAAGAATTTATTCTAACACACATCATAAAAAGAAAATACACTTTTAATAAGCCAAAACTGCCTCGAAGACAAAAAACACTCCAATTTTTGACTGCTCGGATGATAGGACTTCTTTAAAGTCGAAATTCCACGAGTAAAAACTTCTTCACAAAATCAAACATGTTTGCGCACTACTTTGTTAACATTTTTCTTTTTTTTAAACTATCGGCGAAAATTGGCATTACTGACTTTACGCACTCTTTCAAAATAACCCGAGTCCCCACCTTTTTTCTTTGTTCTCCTTATTTAAGAGTAAAACTACTTTCACTAATAAATTCAACATCGTTGATCCCGGCGACACTCAAATTTCCGCACTGTGGCCCGAACTGGTAACCACGGACTTTGCTTAGTTCGCTCATGGCATTGTTTGTCGCAAAACCAATTAATTTTTGTCAGATAATAGTTTTTTACCTTATTTTTTACCATTTTTTCCATTGCTCGTTTCCAATGTCTACTTTCTGGTGATTCAACTGCCTCTTGATAGGACTTTGGTTCATCTACTTCAGCAATCATTCTTTTAATTAATCGTTTTGTGCAACCAAGATAAAACTTTTTTTTTGTAGGCTTTTATTGGGATCACAGCCCATTTAGCCACAATACTTTAAACTTCTATATATGAAAAGACATCATTACATATAAACAAGGATTAAACAGGGACACACGCTTCTCGCCAAGAGGTCTACCATGGCATTTTATATGACGATACGGAGTACGACCTTGTGTAATAGAGGATTATATATAGGGTGAAACAATTAAGGAAGCACATTAAGACAACACCGAACGCTGAGAGAATAATTGGGCCTACAACACTAATAACAGTTATCTTTTTGGTGAAATATTACAGTCGTATTTTGGACATCCTTATAAATTCTATTAGTGCTTCATAAACGATCAGATTGTTGGTGCACAGTAAGCTGGTAACGTTAGTGAGTAACGGCACACGTTCTTTATTTAATGTTTGAAGGAGCGCCACGCACTCATTTTCGTATGTTGTGCAAGCTAGAATGATATAGTCCAAATCTGCCAATTCTTCACCACATGAGCAGGCTGGCGAATCAATAATTTTCATTCGGTACAGATGGGCTGGATAGCAACCGTGTTCTAATTTCAGTCTGATAATTGTTGAAGAGAAGAACCTTGTCGTGTTTTTCTTTTCATAGCAGCTCTTAAATTTCACGTTTCGATGTATATAATAACCATACTGTGTCTTATGCATCCCAATATACTCTTCCCACATTGTTTGCCATTTTTTATAAATGCTATGCCGGTGTTCAGTTATTAAATCCCCGACCGTCAAACAATTCATATCTACAGCTCCGTCTGCAATCGATTTTTTGGCCAAATTATCCACAATGTCATTTTGTTTAATATTACTGTGCCCTTTTATCCAGTATAGATTTACATGAATGTCCAAATGTCTTAATACAGTTATCTTCTTTTTAATCTTCAATATTATTGGGTCGTGCTTTAAAATGTACTTGGTATTCCCGAGCGCTTGTAAAACTGCTTTTGAGTCCGACATTATTGAAAGAACCTTATGATGTCGCGGAGCGTCTTCCAGAGCCTTTAAGATTGCGAAAGCTTCAGCAGTAAAAATAGATGCTTTGTCCGATAGTTTTATTAGTGTATATTTCTTTGTGGAATCATTATAGTATGCACAACCACAACCTTCAATACTCTTAGATCCATCCGTGTACACAATCGGACCATCGATTGTTGATACTATTGACAAGTGTATTTGTTCGTCGTGCTCTAGTACCCCGTTATAACTCGCATACAAATTACGATTAAATGTTCCCTTATTTATGTGTTTTAAATTTATCATACAAACGAAATAAAGAATTGAGAAAAATTAATGACTAAAGGAACTAACATTAAAAATGATAAAACAACAAACTTCTCCAATTGTGTCCATTTGAAAAAGTTCCCAGAACTTATAAAATAACTTGAATTACGCTAAATAATAAATAACAAGATACGAAGAATGGCACACGATTTTCAGTAGGGGAATTGTTTGCCACTCGGCTCGTATTCGGAAACAAGACTTTTGATCCGGCTCATATTCAATAGCACTGATCCTTGAACTCGTAGAAATCGATTGGCGAAGGTTTGACATCGCTGTATCTTTTCGTTCTCGAGTTACACGGGGAACAGACAGACGGACATCACTTAAGGGGAATTTTTTTCTTTCGAAAAATTCTAACAAGTAACCGTACCGCATTTTAATTGTTTCCCATGTAAGCTACATCATTTTATTTGTAAAAATTTACATTTGGGACACCAAGCTGATGCATTTCTCTATTTTTCCAACAAAATGAACGCATAAATAACGATTCGGTACATGAAAAAATACACCGTGGTCAACACAAATGCATTCCGCAGTTTCATCTACCACAATTGAAATGTATCTTTTGATGTGAGCAGGATTTGGCAGGTCATTCTACTTTGCTAGTTATGCAGCGATTTAATTCTGTTGTGTGCATTTGACACCATAGACCACATAAACCTCGCCATAAACTGTAACATAGACCATGGTCAATTTTGAGCAGAATCCAATCCGCACAAGCAGACCCTTATGGCTGTTTAAATCCGTATTGTATTAAGAATATATCTCCTGGTATATCTTAAATAAAAATACAGAAGTTAGTCGCATTGTTTGCCAGTCCAAAACCATGAACTTCCTTGTGTGTCATATAAACATAGATCCTTGAGATTTGTAGTTTTTTCCTTTTACATTAAACTGTATGAGACAAGTTTACGAGAAATCCATTATACCCTCAAAAAGAAGTGGATAAATCACTTTCAACTTCTTTCAGCTAAAGGGCGATATGTGAAAGGGTTTAAGGCGAACTTTACCTTTAAGAAGGAACAGGTGTCGAGATCTTTTGACATAAGTTTGGCTCAAAAATGAGTAAATTAAATTACATACGTATTTATTTTGTTATTTAGTGGCCGCTTACATTGTTCTGAGAAGAACACTTTAGGTATAGATGTAGGAAAGGAGAAAGAGACGTCGAATGCGGTAAATCCCATAATCAGTACAATATAAAATTGTGCTTACAGCTAATGTGCGTGTTGTAATTTATTACGCACTTATTGTTGGGAGCGGATTCATCATTGATAAAATTTCAAAAGTTATGTTTCTATTAGGCAATCGCGAGACTGGGAATCTTATTTATCGCCTCCCTTCTAATTTCAAAAATCTCTTCATGCTTATTGTGTATAATGGCGCCCTTTGGGGTAGTCTGTTAATATAGGAACTCTAAAATTGCACACCTAGAGATTATCATAGGCATCACCTACTTTTCTTATATGAGAGTTCGTTTTTATTAGGTTACGCGAGTAATGCGAGTGCGAGCAGCTATGTACTTTTATTTATTTATCAAAATCGTCCGAAAGCCTTAAACGTCAGGACGGCCGGCCTTTCGCACGATATCTCTTGATCATTATTGAGCGACCGAATGGCCCAAACCAAACAGAATCCTTTACACAGTAATCACCAAATGTCTTACATTTCTAATAAAGCGAATTTCATAGAGCATACAATGAATACCGTATCAATTAATTATCCGAACATACAAATTTGAAGAAATTTACTTTTAGTCTAGTCAAATTATCATAATACCTTGCATCAGATGTGTCATTTCTAATTTTTTTTTAATTGATAGGCTGGGTATGGATGTCAAAAATCCAAGTTTTCGACATCCAAAGACCTGTGCGAGCAACGCAGCACTCGAAAATACGCCATTTTTTCTATTATTTGTAGGTTTTGGTTAGTTTTAGTTCTGTAGGACAGATTTTAAAGCAATTACTATCGTATACTTTTTTAAACTAGACAAAATTTGTGACAATTCAAGCCCTTAACCGGCTCTGTAAGTTTAATAGTTTTGGAGATACAGCGTTTCAAAGATTCGTAAATTCTTCAGTTTTAATCAAATTTGCCTTTTTTTCGCATAAAAACCTCATGAACATTTCTATAATTTCGTTCGTTGGGGGGGGGGGGGCTATGGGGGGAGGACTCTCCATAAATCCGCACAGAAAGAGCTAGAATGTTGATATCCTCTGGATCCCCAGCATCTCCCATGATAAGAAAGTTGTCATCTACTTCTTCAGCAAGATACACTACCTGTTGCGTGGATTGCGAAATCTGTGAATTTTTTCCTTCTGTCTGACCTTGCTCGACCCTTCAAAAGGGACACCTATTATAGAAGATCTGTGACAGTAGCAGAAAGCTTACTCACAACACTATGGTTTGAATGAACAACGCATCATTATATAAACATGGATATTTTTCGACAATATTTAATTTGCTTTCATTATCCGCAATTTTTAGCAATTCTTCAACAAGTTTATTACGACTCACGACTTACGACAATTCATCGTGCATATTTTGCAAGTTTACTTTCTGCGAAGAAAAAACGCAAATTTTGATAAAACTTGTTAAACTATAATAAATTTACCAATAGTTGAAGGGCCGTATCTCGGAAACTATTAGACTTGAGGAGATCGTAAAGGGCTTAAATTGTCATAAATTTTGTCTAGTTCAAAAAGTATACGAGAATAATTGCATTAAAATCGGTTCTTCAGGAGTAAAACTTACAAAAACCAAAAAATGGCAAGAAAACTTGGATTTTTCACATTGAGATTAGAGATGACATATCTGATGCACGGAATGCTCATTTTTTGATCTAATTTGACTGTACTATTTCTGTAACGGTCGTTTAAAACTTGTTTAAAATGGAAAGATTATTCCATTGAAATTTTCGAACATTTGCATGGGGTTCATTGTGTACCTATTTATTACAAGTCATAATACAAACCTAACATCTTACTTTTTTGTACCGTAGCTCTCACACGTTGAATACATTTCACTAATGAAAATCGGAAATATACATGAAGGTAGCAAAAGAACCAAACGAATATTAAGACCGTTTACAAAGACGGTTTCAGCCTGTATATAGAAAATCAAGTCAACGATCCATTGAGACGCACGATGCTTTCCCAATTGTTGCTTGGGAATTATAACGTAATTCCCATGATATAGGTAGCATATAATAAGTAAAAGCACAAGGAATGTTTCGTTGATGAGAAATTAGAAGATCATTGATAAAAATTGCAACAATAGGAAGACGGTGAGTAATATTTACACTACATTAACTTCAGTCAGTAAAGGCATTCATTCTGACCTCTGTGGGAGATTTGGGGTTACAACTTAAAATTTATAAGAGGAGAATAGCGCCATGATAGCGGTTACTTTTTGTTGACACAGTTTCATTCCCAGGGAAATACGTAAAGAATTTAGTCAGTGCCTATACATTAGGGAAACAAATTAAGCTTCTATTTGCTGTAAGCAAAACCGTAATTTTCCAGTTAAGGATCGTTTGGTAAGTTTCCTGTTGTGAAATATATTTTTGACGTATTCTCCCCAAAGCTGAACGCACCAAGCCAGCGTTTCTCCAACCCCGCGCTCTCCGTGCGGAACTGTTCCTTAAAGTATGGGTGTTAACACGCTTGTTCACCTTGTCATTCGTCACAAATTTTTCTTCAGCTAGATAAATCTGAAAGAGCTCTGGGACACAAAACGGCACGCGAAAAAATGAGAGATATGACATCTTAGATCATTAGATGTCATTTACTCGTTATCATTGAATACTTTAAGCAATGCATATTTGATTTATAGTTAATAATTGGGGGAGCGAGCGTTTTTTTTTATTTTGCCGCTTATAAGCGACAAAGTGACATTCCTCAAAAAAGATGACGTTTTGGCCCGTTAGTCTACGTAGCTGAAAAACAATAGCGACTTTCTTATATCCTTAAGAACATGTGTACCAATTTTCAAAGCGATCGGACGTTTCCATACAAAGTTATCGTCCACACGGACAGACGGACAGACAGATGGGCAGACAGACAGCAATACAAAATTATAAACGATAAATCGTGAACGAGATCAAGATGTGTCCCAAAAAATTATACCAAAAAAAGTAGCAATGTCAAGAATTTTATACCACAGAAACAAGGAAATAAATTATACAGTGAGGTTCCACAGGTTACATAATTACGATTGCTGTAAAATCTTTGAAAAATGTTTTACAGCAATCGACATCTATTATTATAGATTTATTGAAGTAGTGAATTGCATATAGTTTTTGAATTAAGATTCAGTGTAAGTTAAAAGATGAGATCAAATCTAAAATTTGGGGCTCGATTAATAACAGAATGTTATGCACAGTTCAGTGTATCGCAATTACAGAGCGATTTCAAAAACTAAACTTTTTTGTATGCGAACGTTAAAGTAGTAGATATACAATGGTAGTAGCATTGAATAAAAATTTTTTTATTGAATGGTAAACTGTAGTAGACTTTGTTCTTATGACGCAGGAATACAGTACCTGTATTGTAATTTGGTTTGAAAAACTGCTTCCTTTTAAATCACGAAACATTTATATGTACGCCATCTACCATTACTCTGACGCGGAAATTTCATATCATTCATATCTTGCGCTTACGCGCCATCTGATACATTCTTATTTGAGTTACACAACTCATAAAACAACCAAAACGTGAACTGTATCTTACATATAAAGTAGATTTACTTCATAAGCATGTCGTAAGATTAAATCAAATGAAAGGAAACTTTACACTTACATTAAATAACGTAAAATATCAACGTAAAAGCACGTAAAAGGGTTAGTAAATTTCCATCTCTGTGATAGTATATATGGAAAGAGGAAACGTTTTTCTCACGCAGAATGCAGATAGCAAGGCCAGACCGGTCATTCACTTACTGTCGTTTGAATGTTTTTTATGTAATTAGGTACCTGTTGGATTTATTTTTAATTAAATAAAGTAATTGATAAATAAAAATGAAAAGGGTTCCTGTTAGATGAAGTGATTTATAAAATTTCCATGCTACATCTGTTACGATTCTTTGTCAGGTTTTAAAATTCGAAAAAGATTGCTGTTACAGTACAGAGTATAGAATCCTCTAAATATGAAATGTAGAGGTGCTACTACAGAGCGCAGAGCAGTAAGGCTACCCAAATATAGAGGGCACGTGCATATTCATTCTCACGAATTTTCGTAATTTACCGAAACGTTACTATACTGTAATTAATTAATATTTTCCATTATTGTTATACATAAAATTATCCGCCTACTAGTAGCCTATGCATAGATTTAAAACATAATATCAATATTGCATTTTTAAAAGTTGCTTTTCCCAATGCGTTTTACGTACTCACTGTAAAGTGCCCTATGCGATTTATTATTAGTGTAGATGATTTATCTACATGGAATTTTACCATATTTTATCTTTACTAGATTATGTGCAGAAAATGATCTTAGCTTTTTAACTAGATGACATTTGCGCTTATATCTATCTTCACAAGATAATTAGATGAATTAGGAAATGACTAAATCACAAATCCTCCGCTAAAATTTTAAGATTGCACAAATAAAAAACTAGTAAGTCGGAGTTGTAAATGAGATGAACCATTATTGGAGCCGGAGTACCGCATGCTGTTGTAAAACGCATACATTGACAGCAGCCCTATCGGCGTCGGCGGAGCCTTATTAATTTAGGGCGCGGATTTTTAGGTGCTAAAAACTTCCAAAATATTTATTTTTTATGTGCTTAAAAACATTAAAATATTTACTAAAAACTTAAAATTATTTTGACAATTTTCGCGAAAAAAACGGAAAGAAGACAAGTCTTTTATTCACGAATATTAGCTGAACATTACTTACCAGGAGTTTCTTTAGCATTGCAATGTACAACAAAAGGCATCTCCAAATTACCTATCGATCACAAGTGATTGTCGATTGTCTCTGAATAATAATTTGTACTGCGAGAAACACCGTTTCACGTCACAGGAAGTAAGTCTTGCGTATTTTAAGAGAGGGTTCATGGGATGTCGTTAAAATTTACATGTTTTTAAATTCAATTGTATATTGGCTACTGTTGAAGAGTGAAGACGCGAATTTGTGCTCGATTTAACTTAGGACATCTTACGCACGGTATGGTCCGGTCCAACTGTACAACTGTCTACTTTAACAATTGAACAAATCTGCAGTGTTGAATTGAAACAGTACCTACCTACCGAGTCAGATAGATAAGAAAGCAGCCAGTCAAAAAATTACGGGTAGCCGCATGCAAAAAACAGAACTTGTCAGCAGGTCTAGAATTTTTGGAAGTGACGAATGCAGAAACAAGATACCATAGCACACAGAAATCTTGTGTAAATAAATATGGGGACAAAAATGTGGAATATGATGCACGGGAAGAGAGAAAAAAGGGATAAAATAAATTAAAAACGTAGTATTTATGTGTTTTTTATGAATATCTTTGAAATATGTATTCACATGAAAATAAACCAAAAATATGTGTTTTTATGTGAAATAAAACTTCGTTTTTGAGTTACTTTTGGTTCATCCGAAACTTTTAACACAGTTTGGGCCTTCTATTGATACGCAAAAAAATATTTATTTACCTAAGAATCCGCCCGTCTTTTCAATTCTTATTTGCTCCTGCGTTCTTGCTACAAGAGGTCTTTTGAAACATATTGTATGTATTCTCAACCTCAACGAAAGTTTCATTTCCATTTTTAATTTCTTAAAAAACGAACCGATTTTGATGAAATTTTAGCAGCATTCTTTCCGTAAATTTGCATTACTCTTCCCCTTTCTTTCCCTGAGCGGCCGAGACCCGAGAGCGTGCCCCCATAAATTTGTGGGGAAGGTTTTGAGATCCGATTTTCTTAATCTTTGATATCACTCAACCCCATTTAGAGGAACGATGGATAATGTTCAAAAATTAATTTCTAGAGTTGTGTTTCAGCCGCCGCCGCTACCGTATAAATAAATACTGCAATGAATTGACCGTTTGCAACCGTTCCAGTACGGATATTACAATTTTCTTTGTTACGCCCGAAAACTCTTGTCCTTAGAATATGAGGGTGAAGTAATATTTTAGAATTTCAGTTATTTGAGTTATTGCATAATTAACTAAACAAATTTACAAAACGATGCTTGGTCTTTCAAACTGGATGACTCCGAGAGCGTTCAAAATTTTTTTTACAGATGCTGGAATCCTTAGGCAACCATTTCCAAAAATTGCCCAGATGATTCTTACAAATTGATGGACTGTCGAATTTTTTTAGTTAATTAACAAATGGCTCGAAATATAACAAGGAAGGTAACTTCATAATAGGCCCTTGGCGCTCTGATTAATAAAAATAATACATTTTGGTCAAATAGAAGCATTAAAAAAGTCACGCTTTAAAGAATCGTTCGCTGAGACCCGATTTGCAAAATCATTTTTGGTTGTGTCCGAAGTCTGAAGTCAAAAGCTGATTTCTCGTGAACTCGGATTTGGACGTATTTTTTTTTTAATACAAGTCTTTCCGAGATCTTTCCATTTGCCTACTATATATTTACATTTTTTGTGGTATTTTGGAAATTATTTCATTTAGTAACTAAGAAAATTCTTCGAATTTTGAAAAAAAATTGCACAGTCCGTCGATTTGCAAAAATCAACGGCACAATTGTTGAAAAAGGTTGTTTTAGGGTTAACTAACCGTAAAAATATTGAGAACGCTCTGGGAGTCGTCCTCTTGAAACGCAAAATACACTTTATCGGGAATGTTTCTAATAGTGTTTTTGCACTTTTGTACAAGACAATCCCTATAAAATGGTTTGAGCTTTTTCCATGGTCTGAATAGCTATTACACCTGAAAATCTGTATAAATAACTCAACACTAAAAGTAAACAAATACTGGTCGTGGTTTGTGACGTCATCCAAGGCCCGCTAGAAAATGTGGATGCGTTCAAATACATGGAATAAAGTCAACGTTTTAAATATTATTTTACAAATTAAATTGAATTGTTCTAACAGTGTTTACTCTTTTTACTATGTAAAAAAGCGATTCAAAAATTTAAAAAAATACATGTATATTCCCTATCATTCTTTGTTGTGTTTGATAATATCAAGACAAGGTTTGTATTAAAGATTGTTTCCAAAAAAACGTACAGAAAGACGTAAGAAACATTTTGTTTACGGTATCTACCTATTCTACCCTTCCCGAGTTTACAAACAATTTGCAACGAACGATAAATCTAAAAAAACACGTTTATTCATTACTAGCATTACAACGTATAATTAGTAGGGGGTATTCGATGCTAGATTTTATTTTTCTCTACCTCGTGGATTATTTCTCTCCTAGTAGGAGATAATGAATTTGACATTTGGGTTGCCTATAATTAGGGGCAATAAATAAATAACTATCGTTGTACGTTATGTTAACGAAGTAAACAAGGATTTTATTGAACTGAACAAACAGAACTTAAAGACCTTACTTTTGAAAATTATAATTAATCCCACAATTATTGTACGCGATATTCTTCGAAATACATCAACATAACATTTTCACTAACTTGTGGAAAACATTTTGTTTGACGCCACTCTTTAAAATTTAAATAAATTTTATTGTAATAATGTTTTGATTTTTCAGGCAAGAGGTCGTTAGCGGCTACGCTTTTTGCTGTATGTCTGGAGGAGTGCACGAACATTCACAATCCATATTTATTTAACAGAAATTAGCGAAACACGCAAAATGCGACTTGCAAATAATGTAATATCAAAGTCACAGCCTTCTTGTAAAAGTACCTACCTATTATAGGTACTTAAAATCACCAAAATCGTGTTTTCTAATGATATTTAAATATGTGTTCAAACAGTTCCATCTGCTAGTAGTGAATAAAATAATATATAAACCACGGTAGAGAAGACTTTTCATCGCCCCGCTTCTTATTTCCCTCGACGCGAAGCGTCTCGGGAAATAATACCGCTCGGCTAAGAAAATCAACTTCTCTACCTTGGTGTATAATTACTATTATTAACACACAAGATCAGATCACCAAGGATTTCGTCACCAAGCATAAATCCAGTCTTGAAAACATTTGTCAAGACCCTGCAAGGATTTATAATGTGACCGGCATGATTATGTTACTAAGTACAAATCCAGTTTTAAAACACATTTGTTAATGACCAGTAATAATTTCAAATGCGCCTGGTATGAACTACAACACAGTAATTCCTTTATGTTCTAAGGAAATAATATTATAATACGCCACACACCAGTGAAATGCCGGGAATGTCAGTTCGCATGATCGGTATTCTACTGTTGGCTATCTCTCTCACATATGTTGGAACCAGCAAGTCTCGGGTTGGAACACATTTAGTAACTGTAGGCTGTATCTAAGGAATATATAATACGATTTAAGCATACCGGCATAATTTTTAATGTAAGTGTATAGGATAAAAAATATTGTGTGCATCGCGGCACGAAAGTTGTTTTCCGTATCTTAGGAAGTGGCCAGCCTCGGCTAAAATTAAAAGACTTTTTTATTGGACGGTTTTAGATAAATAATTTTTATTCTTCCATTTCTACCTTGATTTATACCTATCTACAGAATAAATTTACATAATACATACAGTGTGCAAACTACAAGATAAAAATTATTAATTTTTATTATCTTGTTGATAAAAATAATTCCTATTTGATAAAATAAAATAAATCTTTTTATTTGAATCCGAGTTATAGATAATAGAATTTAAGTTATCAACAAGATAATAATGAAAAAGAAAATAAAACTTGATTCAAATCTTCATGTTTGAGAAAGATAATTACCAACATGATAGAGAGGATTATAATCGAGATAAAAAGATTGATTTTTACGTTATCATTAAGGCACAAATAATTACATATTTAACTTTGTCATTAAGATTGTTAACTGTCCTGCAAATTATCTGTTAACACGGAGTGTACGAATACGTATTACGTAATAATTTGTAAAACAGATCGCATATAAATTCGGTAGGTACGTTCCAGTCACCATCCCGCATAATCACTTGAAACCATGGTAAATTATCTCCGTGTTTATCTTGGTTAAAGACAAAAAGCCAATATTCAACCTTTCCCTTCTAGCAACTTTCGATTAATTTTGAGTTACAACATCAATCAATTCTAATACTCTGCTTAATTTGCGACCGCCACTGTCGTTTTTATCACACCTCCACATTACTTTTCTGCCGTCTTGTGTAGTCTCATCTTTCACGGAGGTATACATATCCACCAAAATCGCACTTTGTAGCATTTTTAAGTGATAGAATTTGATTCAATAGGTACACCTAACTTAGGCATTACGAATACTCGGTAATGAATAATAATTAAAAATACGCCAGTAACATCAGGCGTGCTCGTGAGAGATTTAATAGTGACCTACCAGCTTTGTAAAATTTTTAGAGGCCATCAAGAGCTAATGTTCGGTACTTTAGAAGCGGTTACCAAATTAGGTACCGAAAGATGTTAATAGGTATACAAATTATAGTTATTCGGAGACAGAGGAAACCGAAATAAGTAAGGAAGCCCAAAAATAAGCCGTCTTGTATAGTGTACATCGGTGCAGTAAGGACTCAATTAAATTTTATAAAATTATGTTTTGCCCATTTACCTACGCCCCGGTGGTAGATACCATAAAACTTTACCTACATATAAATGGTAAAATTTCACTATGTACTTCTTTGGATTTTAGGATTTTAGTATCCTCAAATTTTAATGTTGCGTGATTTTTAAATTCAAAATTTCAAAACGACCTGTTAATCTAAAAATCAAAGTGGTACCTAATTGAGCTCTGCTCGAATCCTTGAAAAATTGAATATTTATCGGCAATTTTGGGCTTTCAATCCTACTATCCTATTTTAGTTTATGTCATTTGGACTAAGAGCACTACTGTCTATATGATTATTTTTTCATTGGCAACTGGGTTGCTTCTTACTGGGTTAAAACCATTCTTTCCCAAGTCACATGCACACATCTACGGATTTTGAAATAACCACTATGGACCAAAATGCAGTTACTTTGTATGCATTTTATAACGGTTTTTACATCTTGCGTAATGGTAACTACCTATATAAGCAATCTATTAAAATAATTGATACATTACTATGGAATGCCGTTTTAGTAAAAAGTACTAAATTTTTCAACTATAAATATTTAGCATTTTAAAACATTTATAATCACATTACTCTAACATATATTCAAATATAATTAACTTCTCCAAATGTTATACCGAATAAAGAAAAATCTCGAAGTGTTATCGAATTTAATTTTGTTTCACAAAAATAACATCATAAATATAACACTTTGTATTCACAACACGGGTTTAATATTTTTACATTTTGAAAGATATGATTTACATATATACAAATTATTGTACGTATAAAATAAAGAGTTGATGAAAAAATGAACCTTAACACAAAATTTGATGTAAAGTAAGATTTAGAGATCGATGATACGCCAAAAAAATAACACTGCTAAAAATGAAGTTCAAGTATGAAAGTTTCTTTAAATGTTATTGAAAAAAATTTAAGTTTAATTTGTTCGAGTGTTATAAAAACGAAAATTGTAGAGTTAAATAATTTAAGATTATAAAAATATTTAAGTGTAGTGTTTTTACATTTCAGGAAATTAAATTGTAAAGATATACAAAATAACGTTTATAGTTTTTTATTTCAGTAGATCTTAAATGTTGTAGATTGAACATTTGAGAAATATAAAATAATGATCTTAAAAAGTTAAACTAATATTTTTTTAAGTTCAATATTTTAGAGTGTTATAAAAATAACAGTCGATAATTTTCAACTTGCATTTTCACTAAAACGGCGTGGTAAGTATCGACGCCATCTACCGTTACGAAGATATGCAGACTTCTACCACCGTTGACCGTAATATACTGAAATAATATTACAGATTCCTTTGATTTTCACCCTAACGGATACACATTGAGCTATACGATCAGCCGTTTTTTTTAAATTTAAATTTTGTAAAGGCAGCCGTTAATTGTTTTATTTAACTTCCTTTATGAAATTTGGGCAAAATGAATGAAATTAATGAACGTGACATTAACATTCTGTTAATAAAACGAAGAATTAGGCGGGAATTGATGGAGATTTCGCGGCTTTACAGATTCTTTTGATCTTAACCCTAACGGTCATAACCACTATGCGTGTAACCAAAGCGGTGTCTTTAGATAACGTGGACCTTTACCACAAATAAGTGTAGTAAACGATAACATGTGGTAAAACAATTTTGCATTCTGCATTAAATAAATTGTTTAATTATAAATTTGTATTAAAATATGTCAGAAGATAAAAAATCACGAGACATTATGTTGCTATCCCGTTTCACGTAATATTAATATAAAAAGTAAGTATGTAATTGAAATAATAGAAATTTAGAGATTAATTAAAATGCATCTTATTGCAATAGTGATTTTGTCTGGGAGCAATGAAATTAGAAAATGGCACTTCCAAGAAAAGCATTATTTGTGCCGTCTGTTTTCATAGCTAATGACGCGTTTTCTCTTTGCATCTACATATAATGAAAGTTTATTCATTAATTGTCAAGAGTAAATGAGATTGAGAATTTAATAAATGTAGACGTTCAAGAGTTCTTTTTATATTTATAGTATCTATCAATATTTACCTACTTTGTGAAGCTCCATTTTATCCTTTGTAAACAAGAAATAAAACCGATATTTTCATTAAAATTATTTAATTGCCACGCGATTCAAGTACTTGATTGTTATATAGAGTTGTCGAAACGCGTTAGCAATTAAATAATTTTTTAGTGAAGATTTGACTTTCAGTTATTTCTACTTTAGAAAGGATTTGTCGTCAAGTGGATTTAGCATACTTAGAAGGCCAATTGTTTTAGCCATTTGTTGTTTACATACTTATTATTATTTCAAAAATCCACAGCAACAATATATCTACCGAATATACATTTGATCGAGACAATAAACACATATAAAGTAGTAGCAAAAAATTAAAAGCACAAAGATAAACTGCTAAATTGGCGACTATTTACGCAACAGGATACTAAAAAATATACGTATAACGCAAGGATAATTAAACAAGTTAAAAAGTAATCGTAAACGATTTACATAAAGCGCATTTCCACTTGCATTCATTTCCCATTTATAAGATGCAACTTCTGTTATAATCCCTAAATCCGGGGTTTTCACGCTTCCTGTCCTAGTTCGCAGAGTTTTGAGATGGCAACCCTACCCATTTGTAAGATGAAACTTCTGTTAAAATCGTTAAAATCCGGCCACAAATATGAAAGATAGCGTTGCACATGGGCAATCCATTTTTGACGAGTTACTTCAATTTCAGTTTATGAGAAGAATTTCATTTCAATGCTTTTCGGTAGATGGCGTCGATACTTACCACGCCGTTTTAGTAAAAATGCAAGTTGAAAATTATCGACTGTTATTTTTATAACACTCTAAAATATTGAACCATTGAATAATATAAAAAAATATTAGTTTAACTTTTTAAGATCATTATTTTATATTTCTCAAATGTTCAATCTACAACATTTAAGATCTACTGAAATAAAAAACTATAAACGTTATTTTGTATATCTTTACAATTTAATTTCCTGAAATGTAAAAACACTACACTTAAATATTTTTATAATCTTAAATTATTTAACTCTACAATTTTCGTTTTTATAACACTCGAACAAATTCAACTTAAATTTTTTCAATAACATTTAAAGAAACTTTCATACTTGAACTTCATTTTTAACAGTGTTATTTTTTTGGCGTATCGTCGATCTCTAAATCTTACTTTACATCAAATTTTGTGTTAAGGTTCATTTTTTCATCAACTCTTTATTTTATACGTATAATAATTTGTATATATGTAAATCATATCTTTCAAAATGTAAAAATATTAAACCCGTGTTGTGAATACAAATTTTCTACAAGTGTTATATTTATGATGTTATTTTTGAGAAACAAAATTGTATTCTATGAAACGTTAAGATCTTTTTTTAAGTAATATTATATTTGATGATCCGTGTGCCAAAAGTATGCATTTCAAAGCACCCCAAACGTTTTTCTACAACAGTTTAAAAAATATGTTCATATGTTTTATTTGAACCTATTTTTAACTTAAAGCTTTGCGATATTTATGAAATTTTCAATCGTTTTTATCTTTTCCAATAAATTAAAACACCAACATTTTGTAGTTGGTCAATTTGTGTTGTTTGCAATTATATTCAGCCAAATCCAATTTCTAATAATTTTACAGATAATACTTTGGAACGCCGTTTTAGTAAAAATCCCAGAAATTTAAAGAATGTTATAAATTTGTATTTAAATATTTTACAACTCACAATTTGTTGAAATGTTCGAATATGATTTAACAATTTTTTAATATGTTTTATGAATGTTGTATAAATTGTTTTTTGATAATTTCATGCCTTTTTACTAAAACAGCATTCCATACATTACAACAAAATGTAGAAATGCTAAATAATATACAAAACTTAAAAAATTGCTGCATCGACCAAGAATCGAACCCAGACCGCCCGTCTAACAATTACAACGATTAGGATTAGACGGACGACGACATCTAGCATCTTATTGATAGATTGCTTTATAGCTTCTGCGATAAAGTAAAAGGATTTTCCTCATTAGATTTTCACTTCTCTATATAATTACTTGATAATGGAACTAGTTAAGCTCCGAAACATGTCGTAATCACTTCAACTATAGCATTTTACATAAGCTTATAGGGAGATCCTGAAGTTGTTATTCATTACATTTTATGGAGTCCGAACCTACAAATCTCCAAATCCACTATCTTGTGAAAGTTAATTCATTCAATGGTTTTAAAATACCTCTTGATCATACCTTTTACTGCAAATGCCTCTAAACACCATTGTTTCACTAATTCCGCCGTATTATTAGTCTAAAAAACGCTATATGAGTAAATCCTTTACACGCACATACAGTGCGGAACGCAATGTACCTATAGTGGTTTCGAATGTTGCTGCACAGCTTTAACATTCAATTATCAAAAGAGGTGTAGTAGATTTCAAACCAAGAGTGCAATATGTTACTTCAAGTCATTTGCCAAATTAAAAATAAATTAAATTGGCACATGAGGTGCATAAACAGTGGACTATATGTTAAGCCTGCAAGAAAAAATCGAAGCACCTGTTGTGTAGTATACGAGATCATAGTCAGTGAGGGGTAGTAAATGTTTCGTCTGCAGCACGTGTAGGTAGACCAGTTACCTACTGCCATTGAAGAAAGTTTATTATTTAATGCTACTGCCAAAAAAGCACAGTAGGTAAGCATGGGCATGTGCCAAATGGAATGCGATATCCTTCACAAGAATTCCAGAGATTTTGTACAACACCCACTGCAGCCTGCAGCATGTAAACGTTTGTTGTATGGTGTATCAATATTATTTCTTAATAACCGTTTGGATTATTCAAGAGTGATATGTCATTTGCAACATTATCGGGCTGTACCCAAATATTTCGGGCTTGATGTAGACAAATAGCGTATGTGACATATTGCGTGACTTCAGAATTCAGATACACTTTGCATGGGTAATTCTATACTGCCATTGTTCTTCTAAGTTCCGACCTAATGTACGTTAACAAGTTTGAAGTAGAGGTAGGTATACATAATTCTCGTAATTAGGATAATAAAAGTAGAATTTCCGAGGCAAGATTTCTGTGAAGAGCTAAATTAACTATGCATGTTTAACATAACAGTATAGAAATTTTCCGAAAATGACGAGGAAAACATTCAACAAGCTAACGTTTTTTCAAGAGGACACATATTTAGTAAGAAATCACTCTCAATTAATTGCTCAAAGTAAACATTATATACCTATTCGAAAAGAAAAATGGAAAAAAAACTAAAATTGAAGCTTATCGAGACATATTCTTTCAGCCTTTTGACTGTACGAAATGGCCATATCAACGTACAACGAAATTTAAAATGAGAGAAAAGTTAATTCCATAAAGAATACTGTATAGGAGAATCAAATCAAAGTGAACTTATTCTACTTTTGCCGAACATGGCGCCGTGGTAAATTTGAAGCCACCTTTACGTATTTTTGTGTGAAATATGGTTGTTCCCAGACAGTGCTTATAATTACGCTAAAAATAAATGTAAAAAATATATATCATTGAAACGAATGTTCCAGAAATTTCGATAGACATCGAGCGATAAAGAATGATGGTGCAGGTGACGCAATCTTTCCGGGAGATGTGACGTGTCTATGTTCAAGAACATTCACGAACACTGGGGAACACTCGAGATATGCAAATAAAATTGCGTTATAGGGTAGTTCCAATTTCAACATATTCAATCTACTGTAGGTAATCCTGGTTACAAGTGCAACTAAGCAGGCACAGAATTGAATTTGCTGCAGGATGGTCCTGGTGTAAATCATGAAGAGGTGTGATGAGAAATTTCATTCCTTATAGCACAGATACATACAACAGATTGCTTACCGTATGCATTTTATGGGAGGTATGAAAGATATGGATTTTATATAACCTACAACCTTTTATTTGTTTACTGCCAATATTTTTAACCGCGACCAAAAAGGCTTGGTATAAAATAGGTACAAATGCGGCTTTTAATAAGTTTGTACCTATTTTGTTTATGAGAAAATAATGAATTTTAATTCTGATTGGTATTTCAGGAACGGTTTGGAATTTCGATTCGGGACCCATTACCTTTTTTGAGTAGGTAACCTATCAAAAGGAATCATTTAAAAATATGTTCAAAATGGCCGCTTTTCCGGTTGTTTCAGAACTTTCATTTTCAAATGTGATTCTAAAATAATACGAATAAGCGTTCAAGATGACAATCGGTTTTTGGTCAAAAACCCGAAATTTTCAAATAGAAACCATATCGTTGGTATGCATCAATGGAAAGAGCATAAAAAACGGATAAAAAATTGTACCTACATTTTTCTAAAAAACACTAAAAATACTGTCCACTTTAGAAAAACTTTGCAAGTTGTCAGACAACAGTGATATAGCTAATTTACTGAACCTCTGAAACTGTCAAAAAATGTCAAAAATGCCAAATAACCTCGAAACCATGTCAGTTAGCATCAATTGACAAAATCATACTGATTTTTATGAGGAATTCAAAAATGGCATCAGAAAAGATAGTGCCATTTGAAATAAGAAAGTTCCGGTATCGTTCTGATACTACCGGAAAAGCAGACATCTTGAAAATATGTTTAAATGATTATTCAAAAAAAGTAATGACCTACGTGTCCCGAATCAAAAATCCAAACCGTTCCCGAAATACTTCTAATGGTCCACTTAGAAACATCACCCGTAGGTAAGTATACCTAGTAGCTAATTTAGGTTGGTATCTATACTCTATTCTGAATGTAAGGTTTAGTAGCTATCAGTATAAATAGTATCGAGATAATTACACATCCCTTATGCAACACAGTTCCGTATAAAAAGCGTTTATTGTCGACTAAAACCTTACGTATACAGTGTCAATTTTAAAACTTGCTGTCGGCCATATTTTCCAAACTAAAGCAGATATTAAAAATCGCGCAAAACCGTTACCTAGGAGGAACCAGAATGACGTTATGAGTGACAACCCCCACTCCCTTAACCCCCCAGCCCCCACCCTCTTCCAAAAATCTTAAATGGCGACCCCATACTTGTGACACATCGTTGGAAAGCTACTGAAAAATGCTTTCCAGTGGTACCAATATTCATATTCATTAAGAAAATGTAACAAAAATTTAATAATTAACAAAAAAAAAACTAGGTGAATGTTCACAATGAGTGATTTATAGCAAATTGGCCAAGAACTTCAACCTGAGCTGCTTCATTAAGCAATATTGGTTGCTTTCTTTTTTTATTGATAACAGATCCCGTTTCTTCGAATTTAGCGACCAAATCTTGAACATAGGCATGACACATTTCCCCCGTGATGTCTCTCATTAAACCGAGCATTAAACGTTCCAGCTATTCTAAAAGATGATGGATTTTCGGAGCCATAAATGAATATTATTTCTGTAACTCAATAAAAAAAGAAAGCAACCAAGATTGCTTAATGAAGCAGCTCAGGTTGAAGTTCTTGCCCAATTTGCCATAAATCCCTCAATGTCAGCATTTAGTTTCTTTTGTTAATTATTAAATTTTTGTTAAATTGTCTTAATAAATACCTATTCATCTTATTGGTACCACTGCATTTTTAGTAGCTTTCCAACGATGTGTCACAAGTATGGGGTTGCCATTTAAGATTTTTGAAGAGGGGGGCTGGGGAGGTTAAGGGGAGTGGGTGGGGGATTGTCACTCATAACGTCATTCTGGTTCCTCCTCGATACCCCTGGAACGGTTTTGCGGGATTTTCAATATCTTCTCTAGTTTGGAAAATATGGGCCGACTGCGCAAGTTTTAAAATTGACACCCCGTATAATACCTAGCTACGCATAAATGTCCGGATGTTGCTGTATTCTTGTTGGAATATTATTGCGTTTATTATTTCCCATTGATATACGATTTATATGCGTAGGTATATTAAAGTGGTATTTTATACGTTTTTTGCTACTTATTAAATTACCGGACATTTTTTAACGAAAAATCGTACGGAAAGTGATACCTACTTTTTTCACGATTTATATAGGGACTATGCGGTTTCCATTGCGTTTAATCCAGGCTACTTAGGTATCTACTATACTATACATATACTTAGTCGTCGTGGACAAAATGAATTATACCTAATATCTACCAGAGGGACTTGATACCTAAAGGAATTTTTCCAGATACTGGACCTATATAGATATATTGTTTATATCTACCTATACCTATACGTAGTATCGTTTTCGAAATCTCTGAAAAGGATTTTGATACCTCTAGAAATTTTATAAACTTATTAGGTTATCATTGCTATATGTACCTATACCATTCAATAAGAAATCTTATTCAATGGCAATACGTTATAGGTATTGGTATAAGGTATACCTACTTGCAAGTTGCAAGAGGTATTATGTACATAGGTATAATTTGCAAATCTAACTTCTAAGTAGGTAAGGTAAATGAGAAACCAAAAGTTTTGATAGAGACACTCTGGATATATAGCATTATTAGTGCACCTCTACTGCTCAACCACTCTTTCTACAAGAGCTATTACTATCAATTCCTTAACATTTTCAGGTAGGAGATAATATAGGTAAATATACAACATTCAGAATTGTTTATCGAGTAACTAAAGGGTTAAGAATTGCACCTTTATAGGAGTTCAAAAATGAGTCATCGCAATTGAAATATCTACAGTTATTTTTTCATTGATTTTATAAGCATTAAATAATTTACAAATTACTGGTATCTCGTACTGCAGAAATTAAATATTGCAGTTATTAATCCAATTTGTGTGAAAACATAAACAAAAACACTTATTTCAATAGCAGTAAACGTTAAATAAAGCGTACATAATATAAGAACAGGCATGGCTTCCAGAAAATTAGTTTGAAATTTCCACTTTGTAACTTTTTCAACTGCATCCTACGTATGCTATTCGCCAATTCGGCAGCTTTAGAGCAGCTGTGCTCCTGATACGCTTTAGTGGGGAATAAAAGAGGTGGAGCCGACATCCCTCTCAATTTCTTGGCTTGAGCAACAGTGTGTTTATTCAGATCGACAGTTCCGCTTTGGGCTTAGACTGTAGTAGTTGTGTTACGCTCCGGAATAGAGATTAAGTTCGCTCGTATTCGATGTTAACGTCGTTAGTGCGCTAATTTTGTGACATAATGATTTTGTTAATACTACTTTTAAATGCAGTGTTAGTGTGTGGTCGAACCTTAACCAGTTTGGACGAGGCGCCAAAAGGATGCGAGTGGCAAATTCAACCATTAGAAGATTCGTTAAGTAGCGAAGAACCCGTATTATCCTGTCAATTAAGAACGATCGCCGGTGCCGACGCGTTATTAGGAAATTTAACACAACTTCAAGCGGAACGAGTAACGTCTCTGAGGTTAGAATGTAGCGATGTTTTATTTTTCGAAAGTACTCTGGAACCGAATAAACATCAAGGAAATTTCTTGTCGTCTTTACGTCGGCTTAAAGACTTACGGATTGAATATTGCAAAATTCGTAATGTACCCGCCGCGGTTCTTTCCGCTTTAAGAGATTTAAGACGATTTTCTCTACGATCTCATAACTCCGACTGGTCCGCGATGACGTTGGAACTTCATCCTGAAAGTTTTCGTGGAATGGGAGAACTTCGAAGTTTAGATCTTGGGGATAACAACATATGGAGTACTCCTTCGGAGCTATTTTGTGCGCTGTACAGCTTAACCAGATTAAATTTGACGCGGAACAAACTTCAGGATATATTGGCGTTGAGTTTTTCCGATTGGGGTAACGGCCCGTTGGCACCTGGTCATGCGTGCGTTAGCGGTTTAAAAGTTTTAGATCTCTCTTATAATAACATCCTAGTAGTGCCCGATAACGGTTTATCTGGTTTGAGATCATTAGAAGAGCTTCATTTGCAAGACAACTCCATCGCTACGATTGGAGATCGGGCGTTTGTAGGCCTGAATTCTTTGCAAACACTCAATTTATCAAGTAACAGCTTAGTCGCTCTGCCACCGGAAATGTTTTTATCTTCCCGAAACTTAAAACGGCTGTACATCGAAAATAATTCACTTAGTGTTCTTGCACCGGGTTTATTAGAGGGGTTAGATCAATTAGAGGTGCTTGATTTATGTTTCAATGAACTGACGACGCGCTGGGTTAACCGCGATACGTTCTCAGGTCTAGTTCGCTTAGTTGTGTTAAACTTGGCTCACAATGCGTTAACGCGAATCGATTCCAATGTGTTTCATGACCTTTACAGTTTACAAATCCTCAATTTAGACCATAATATGATCGATTTCATTGCGGATGGTGCGTTTGTGGAATTAAAAAATCTACACGCGCTGACTTTATCTCATAATAAAATGGTCAGGATTGAAAACTACCATTTCTTCGGAATGTACGCTTTGCATCAATTATTACTTGACTTGAACAAATTAGAGTACATTCACCCGCAAGCTTTTGACAACATAACAAATCTCCAAGATTTAGGTTTGAATGGAAATTTTCTCGGAGTTGTTCCATCGGGATTAGGTAAACTGAGATTTCTAAAAACCTTAGACTTAGGCAAAAATGTCATTGATTCGATAAACCATACTTCGTTTGAGGGATTGGATTCATTATACGGATTAAGACTAGTCGACAATCACATTGTTAACGTTTCACGAGACACATTTTCAACTCTGCCCTCCTTGCAAGTTTTAAATTTAGCATCTAATAAAATACAGTATGTAGAGCAGAGCGCCTTTGCGAGTAATCCGACACTTAAAGCCATCCGACTCGACAGTAATGAGCTGACAGATATAAGTGGGGTGTTTACAAACTTGCAAAGTTTAGTGTGGTTAAATGTATCGGGTAACAAGTTGCTTTGGTTCGATTATAGCCACTTACCCTCAAGTTTGGAGTGGTTGGACATGCACAATAACCAAATAGCCGATTTAGGTAACTACTACGATGTTCGAGATTCGCTTAGAATCAAAATGTTAGACGTTAGCTTTAACTTTATCACCGAAATTCAAGAAAATTCGGTACCGGACAATATCGAAACATTATTTTTGAATAACAACAAAATAACCAGTGTGCAATCGGGTGCGTTCTACAAGAAGCCTCGTCTGCAAAAAGTCGTTTTATATGGCAACGAAATTCGATATTTAGATCTCAAAGCGCTTAGTTTAAGTGTTGTGGACGATAATCAAGATTTGCCGCAATTTTATATCGGTGGGAATCCATTTTACTGTGATTGTACGATGGAGTGGTTGCTACGCGTCAATCACATGAGCAGCTCGCGGCAGTATCCCCAGGTCTTAGATCTCGACTCGATCAGCTGTGAATTACCGCATTCCAGAGGAGCACCACCGCAGCCCCTGCTTGATTTACAACCGTCCCAGTTTTTGTGTCCATACGAAACGCACTGTTTCGCATTATGTCACTGCTGTGATTTTGATGCGTGCGATTGCGAAATGACCTGTCCCACAAACTGTACGTGCTTTCATGACCACACATGGACATCAAACGTAGTCGATTGCAGCAATGCAGGTTACACTAGCGTCCCTACTAAAATTCCCATGGACGCTACTGAAATTTATCTCGATGGCAACAATTTGGGCGAGCTCGGCAGTCACGTATTTATTGGCAAGAAAAAATTAGAGGTTTTGTATTTGAACAATAGCAACATCGACGCGCTTCATAATAGAACCTTTAATGGTGTAAAATCGCTAAAAGTTCTACACATGGAAAATAATAAATTGGAAGAACTGCGAGGGTTTGAATTCGATCAGTTGGAAAAGCTAAATGAATTATATCTCGACCACAATAAAATTTCGTACGTCGGTAATAAAACTTTTACAAGTATGCGGAAATTGGAAGTGCTAAAGTTAAATGACAATGAAATCGTGAACTTTTCACCTTGGCAACAACTGGTGCCGCCAGTCGATTCGGGAATTACTCCGCGCGTAACTTTAGACGGCAACAAGTGGTCGTGTGACTGTGCTTCTCTAGGACGTCTGTTATCATGGATTCGCGAGACGGGTGGCAACCTAGAAAAGATGTTTTGTGCTGACAAAGGTAATCAGCGTACGCTTTTGGATGCAATTACTCTTTGTGGAAATACAAACAGCAACGCTATTGCGACATCTGTAATACAAAGGGAAATTGTCACGACAAATCCGCTTCTCGGTGGAAATTACGTACCGCTCCTGGCAGCAACTCTAGTTGCCGTTATAATCGTGTGCCTTTTTGCAGCCGTTGTGTTTGTTTTTCGGCAAGACGTTCGCTTGTGGGCACACTCTAAATACGGGATTCGCATTTTTCAAGAGAGCGCCAATATAAATTCCAACGACGATCGCGATCGCTTATACGACTGTTACATGATCTACAGCCACAAAGATGAAGACTTAGTTACACGAGCAATTGCTCCAGAACTCGAACAGTCGGGCCACTCCCTATGTTTACACTACCGCGACCTCCACTTACTTAACAGTGCTTCCTATTTAAGTGACGCGATGGTGGGTGCGGCCGACGCCTCGCGACGGGTTCTTCTGGTTGTATCCCCAGGATTCATCGCGAATGAGTGGTTACGTCCCGATTTCCGATCAGCACTCCAAGCCGCCTTGCGCAACATACACAGACATAAGCTGGTATGTTTGCTCAACGGCGACCCGTTAGAACCCATGGACTCCGAACTGAGAGTGCTCCTCCGAGCCTGCTCAGTTACGCGATGGGGAGAGCGGCGCTTTTGGGAGAAGTTACGATACGCCATGCCCGATGTGGTAAACAATAGGTCATCTAGAGTTAAGAAATCGTCAGACATCAGGTGCAAGGTAAACGCCCGATACACCGCAGCACCCACCGTTCCCGATTCGTGGTACAAATACTCCACCATGCCACGCATCCATGGAACCGCACTTACTCCAACTCCAACCCAAAGCACTTACGTATCCGGCGAATCGGCCCGAAGCACAGAAGATGAAGCCGGCTCGAGCACCAGCAGCCAGCACTACGGATCTGAGCAGCTGAATCACAGCTACGTCTCCATCGACGGGCGGCCACCTCAGTATTCGCAATTTCCAACCCAGTTCCGGGAACCGCATCACGTCTACTCCACCATTCCCGACTCGCAAACCCAGCCGAGGACTTATTTTGTGTAAGTGACTTATAGATAAAAAATTTTGAACTTCTATTTTAATTACCTACGTGATCTTACTTGTGAAGCTTATAATACCTATTCCAAATATTTCTATGTGTAAATTTTGTATATAGTAAATGATTATTTATTATCTCTTTTAATGTAAAATACGAAACGCTTATTAGTCATTATTTTTAAGACTGTACATATGCACCCTAACTTTTATTAAGTTACTTACTATATAATTCGAGACTGTTAGATATAATACTTAAAGACTTCGTAAAACTACGTCAAATAAATAAAATTTATATTTACGATTTGTTTTACTATTCGGCGTGCCGGTTGGAAATCAAAATAGATTTTTTTAAAAGAAAAAGAGATTATTTAGGATTAAGTTTACAGCTACTGTAGAAAGTTGAAGATGGATCGCGCGTAGTTATATTTTTTAAATATACTTTTTGGGTGGCCAAGTAGGATTAAAATTTTTATGATTAATAGACCAATGACTAGGTTCCTTTGAAGTTATTTACAACATAAATTTCTTACGCATACGCCATAAACGAATTGAAATATTTTTCAATAATGACACTGATTTAACATTTTATTCCCTTTAGAGTGACCAGAGCCACGTTCAAATTAAATCTAAACTTGTTTGCGCCTATGAAATGAGGCAATATTTATTTTGAGTACCTACATCACCTTTTGGTCAACGATAACAAACGTGTGGTAAGTACATAGTTGGAATCGAATGAAATACACCCGAAGTAAAAATATGGGTTTTGACAAAGTATGAGTGTCCTGCAAGGAACTAAATGCAGTTTATTTTGGTGCAACACTAAGATTACCTGCGACTTGGCCGAAACAAATTATGTCGTTCCAGGTAGAATATTTGGGAAGTTCTTATTCGATTCCATTTTCTATTCTATTTTTTTCCAGATCTATATAATTGTGTGACGCAGACACAGATTTATGTAATTACCTTACAGTGGAGAAGGTGAGGGGTTGAGCTGATTAATATACCTATTTAATAATACAACCACACAGGGAAGGACCGAGCGAATGACCTTTAACAAAAAAGTAATAAGGTTATTTGCGTCAAATGATTAAACATGGGCTACTGCCAAAACTTTTATCAAAATACTAATTTGCGTAATTACACAGTGAATTTTCACAGCAGTTTATCTAAAACCAATGAATAAAAATAGTGTTTTTATTCAATGCTAAAACGAAACAAAACCGAAATTGTTCTATTTTCAAAGTATTTCTCATTTTCAACGTTTCTGAAGGATTCCGACACTATTTATAGCAGTAAAACCGAATTGATCTTTTCCAAAATACCTTCATTAGGAAAAATTTTAATATGTGCAGGGTGAGTCAACGATTGCGCTGAGTAACTTAATGCCTTGAAGATAAGATTTTTCGATAGAGTGTTTTTGTATTATGATATGGTTGAATATTCTCCACATTTTAAAAATATTTGGAATTATACAGGGTGCGCTCACAAAGTAGGGCGCCCAAGTGGTACATTTTTTCAGGATTTTTTAAAAATAGAACCCCCTGTATTTAAATGCATTTTTGAATTCTACGCGTAATTGTACGTCTTTTTTTATTATATGGTTAATATCCAAAGAGCTAGTAGTTTTAAAGATAATTCGATTTTTAAGAAAAATTGGGCATTTGCAAGCGTCAGTAGGTATATTGTCAAAATTATTAGTTAAATTTTGATTCCAGGTTTTATAACTTTTATCCTGGGTAAAGTAAAAGTCAAATAAATACATCTACTATAAAACATTAAAAAAATAGCTACCAAGGTGTTTTTTTCTAGATCTAAAGTTACAAAACTTCGTATTAAAAAATCTCCCTTTTTTTAAATGGAACACCCTGTATATTTTTCTGGCATCTTTTAGCTCCTCCAAAAACCTTCAACTTTTGATAATAATGTCCTATACCCGAGCCTATACCTATCTCTGATAGTTTTCGAAACATCTTGGTTTTCCTGGTTATTATATTCTAATCTTAAATGTAATTTACATAATAGTGAGGTGGCCATGCAAAAAAGGCAATTTTTATCTATCTCGTCCAAAACGAAAATAATATCGATTAATTTATTTTTCAATAGAATTTAAAAAGCAAAGCAGATTAGTAATCACGATTAAATTGGCTTTCAAATAATGTGCCATTTGCCATAGGATTCCATTTAAAATTTTAGGGGTTAAGCTCCCTACGTAGAGGGGTGAAGACTTGGGTTCGTGATTTGTATTCCAAAACCCCCTCGAATACAAAATTGACGTGTTCGAGGATTTTTCGAAATTTCTAAATTTAATACCCTAAAAGCCCTCTGTATACTTCTCGTTGGGCCACTCTGTATGTAAATTAGGCAGACAATCACAGAACATAACATACATAACTCAACAAATGTCATAATAATAATCATAATAATGACTTTATTTGGACACACTATGACAAATACCCCGGGTGGTGCCTAGCGCGACGCACTCGGCGACGCAGCATAGGGATTTCAATGGTAATTTCTGTATAGTCAATTACTAGCTTCCCTAATTATTTTAGAGCAAAAGTCTAAATACGTTTTTTTTTAGAGAAAAAAATACTGCATCTGTACGTACTGTTACGTTACATAACGTAATGTAATTGTAATTGTAATTAAATATTCTCCAAACTTTTGTAAGTTCTCTTTATTACCACTCAATACGGAATGCTCCCCCCTACATCCTTATACATTATGCAACTTATCATACATGAATATAACTTACAGCTATCCCTACACGTACTATTACCACAGATCTAAAGTGTTTAGATCTGTGCTATTACTTATAATTTTCCGTTTTATTTTGTCGATTTTTACGTTTTTGAGAAACGGAAAATTATAAGTAATAGTTTGAACAGATGCAATATTTTTTTTCTAAAAAAAATGTATTTAGACTACTACTCTAAAATAATAATGAACTAGTAATTGGCTACAAAGAAATTAACATTGAAATCCCTATGCTGCGTCGCGCTAGGCACCACCCTGTATAAACAATACCAATATTATACATACAACTTGGCGTCCAAAAGGCGAAGTTCACTAAGAGGCATGCAGCCCTTTGTGCTCTTCCACTTAACCCGTTTAATAGCAAACTAAAATTAATAAAAAATTTTGATGGTCTAAATTAACAAAAAAAAATACACAAATAAAATTTAGAAACAGAATAACTTGAAAGTAGATTAGTAACTAAGATGTTAAAAAATCGTGGTAAACTTTTTGTTTAAATTTAGATGGTGTTAATTGTTTAACGTTCCACGAAAGTGAGTTATATAGATCTTGGCTATATTGTATGAAAATGACTTTTTAAATAATTCTAGGTAAGTTATGGTTAGGACTCGGGTTAGGAATGGTAATCAAATCTTTCTGACGAACATTAATATTATGAACATCTGTTCGAAATGTAATTTTATTATATAAATAAGGTGGTGATTTAAACAAGATAATTTTGTGAAATGCAGTGGCAGAGTAGAGAAGTCGACTTTTTTCCATGTTTAGCCATGGTATACACTTTAACTTGTGAGAAACCCTTTCAAATCTCCTAATTCCGTAAATTAAACGAACAAATGAATTTTGAACAATCTGTATTCTTCTTTCAAGAAATTTAGAAAGACAGGGGCCATACACTGCGCTACAAAATGAGAAATGGGATAGCACGAGTGATTGACAGAGCATAATTTTTGAATTGTGAGAAAGTAAACGTTTAATTCGATGTATATATCTAAGGCCAGCAAACGCCCGTTGTGAACAATTTTTGATATGCATTTGATAATTGAAATTGACGTTTAAGCTTAACCCGAGATTTTTGGCTTCCTGAACCAACTCTAATTTTTTATTTCCGATTCTTATATCTAAGAGTGAGGAAACTTCGGCACGAGTAGCTGTGTTGTGATGCACCATATAATAGCAACTTACATTTACTGGGGTTAATATGTAACGAATGTTGTTCAGCGTAATTTAAGAAAGTAACACATCGCAAATTAATCATTGTTGAAGTCTTCCCATTAATGTCAACTAATTGGCTCCTGTTTATTAAATAATGAAGGAGAAGTGTAATAGAATTCGGGTCAAAGCCAATATAATGTACTATTGCTAATAAGATATCATGACCAATCGTATCAAACACTTTGGAGAAGTCCAATAATATTAAGACTACAAACTTGGACTCGTTGACAGCAGACAAAATGCCGTCAGTAACTTTAAGTAATGCCGTTTCGCAACTGTATCCCCTTCTAAAGCCAGATTGATGTTCGGGAAGAATATTATTAAAATGCGCTTTTATTATCTCCAAGTGGTGCCTATTTTGGTACGTATAAAATTATGAAACTAGCGAAGGGGCACACGCGGGTAAACACACGTTCTACTCTTCATGGTATTTTAATTTCAGGTCTCAACGAAAGCAACCGTTTTCTACAAAATACCGCCTTTCTTCTGACCCCTTAAGAGAGAGTTGGAGCGGAGGGGAGGGGCTGGTTTTATCCTTCATGGTACTCTAATGAAAGGTCTCAACGAAAGGAATTAATTTCTACCAACCAGCTTCCTCCTCGACCACTTATCGTGATCGGAAATATTCCCTTATGTTTCCAAAATGAATTGTCGGAAGAGGGTACGTACCTCGGTACGTACTTACAAAGGGCGATTGGGAGGTCTGGAAGAAATAGATCCGTTGGGGAACTCAAAACTCTAATAGCGAATATCTCGAAAACGGTTTGTCGGAGGAACTCATAAAAGGCAAGTCGAACGTCAGGACGAGACAGGATGAGACCGAGGATGAGACTTATCTACTGGTGGCGTCAAAGCTTTCAGTGCAAATATCTGCAGAATGGAGTGTCGGAAAACAGGCGACATTTAAATGTTTATGTGTAAAGACTCTCCTCCTAATTATCTACTAAGAAAGTAAACATTGATAGCATGCTACTACCTTATAACCCAACCCTCGACCCAACCATTTACTAAGCTATTTCGATTTAAAAAAATGCGCTGTATCTGCACAAGAGTTGTGCACAATTTATACTTGTTTTTTTCACCTGTGACTAACGTTTGTAAGCCAACATTCCAATTCAACTGTATTGAAATGTAGGTAATTTTCTTTTAAATTTGTACGCAAAACTGGTCAGAGCTCCTAGGTCTCTTTTGACGAAATGAATATGATTTACCGAATATTTGTTTGGTTGAATACAGACGTGAACATGAAATGCAGATACCCTTTAGAAATTAATTTCCGCATTTTTATGGAATAAAAGCGTCAAACATTTACGCAAAATTGCCCACTCGTTACAATGATCATAAAAATTTGTCTTAAATTATGACGCGACTGTTATATTGAATTTATGGAAATAATCAAGTTTTTAAAACCTGAATAGATAATCAAAAATGGTTAGTTCTCTGGTTAGTTACTGCCCAGGTTACTGCATTGAGCTTGTTCTCCTAATTCGTGTTTAGGCATAATTCCTTTCCCGATATACTTATGACGAGTTACACCAACCCTTAAAGTTTGGTCGAAATCGGTTCATAATTACGAAAGTGTTTCTTGGAAGTGTTCCGCCGACGAAAAGTATGATCCCATATAAAGAACGTTTTCAGCCTAAAGCATTTCGCAGTGAACATTTTTTGGTGCAGTGCTACTGTTAGAATGCCATCCTCGATGCCATCTTTAGTAGATAATAGTTGATATGAAGGTTGTCTTCGGCACCACAGAACAATAGCATGATTCAACCCTCCCCCAGGATATGAATACATTTTTTCTGGTTTAGCCGATATTAGAACTACTAATCGGAGTAAAATGTAGAGTCCGCTGGCTTTAAACGGTTATAAAAAAAAAACTACCTAACCGATTTTTATCAAATAAAGCGTAATATAATCGTCAACTATTGCTACGTATCCGTACGTAATGTCATATTTCTTGTTAAATTTGGGAAAATGTGATAGTGAAATATGTACGGGAAAGCGCGCTTTTTCAATGAAAGTATACGAACTCAGAACTTTAGGATTTAATTACAAAAAAAGTATTCACTCAAATGGGATAATGTTTACGTATGTGATAGAATACACCTTTAACTATACGTCGATACATTTTTATGCATTTCTGTATAATTACGCAAACGTTACAGCGATAAAATGACAGGCGCGTTTATTCGCTTATTATAAGATACACTTTAAAAAGTTTTGTTCATATCGATAAAGGACAATTACAAATGATATGATCACGGAATAGAATCAATGACAAAAAAATGTTAAGGGCTGCAGGAATTAATATATTTTGAGCGAAAGAGATAAACGCAACACCTCGAGCGGAGTTGGGGGGAAGGTCATTTAATCGCAAAGTTGTACCTTGCAGCAACGTTTCGTATAAAGCGGCACACACGCTAAGTACACGGTTAAGTAATATATGCATGAAATTGTTATTATGTTTGCCGCACATCACACATGAAAACCGCAGGTTATTATTCATCTTGTTTCGTACGTAGAGTATTGGCTAATTTACACAAAAACAAACATCCACAAGTTGTTTTCAGACAATATGTACGCATTTATGGCGTTTGCTATTTTATTCATCTTATAAAAAAAGAATGAAGTCGTTTCCTTCAATAATAGCTGAATTGCAATGTTTTTGCTTTTCCGCTAATTACGCAAAAAGGGAACAAGATATTTCCATAATTTTTTCTACAATAGCTACAGCAAGAATTGGGTTATGTAATACCCGAAATGTATGAATTTTCGTGGAAAAATAAACTATTTATGGACCTGTACAGTTGAGCATCGCGACAAATCACGCATTTTAGAGTACTTTTTTGTGAGGAAAATTCGATAACGTAAAAAGTCCTGGCAGCAAAAATTTACAATTTACGTATGTTAACAACAACTTACCAATTGATACGTTCCAAAAATTTCATTAATATCGGCTCCAGCGATTTTGAGATTTGAGCCTTCAAAGTGAGCGGACTCTACATTTTACTCCGATTAGTAGGTATATCCACAGATCTACACATACACAGATTGCTAACCTTATGCATTTTTTTGGAAACAAATTTAGGTATACTTAAAAGCGCCCTCTATTGTGGAGAAGTACAAACATGTATCGTTTAAAACTGTAATATGACGCTTATGGATTTATGCGTTAGATGTCGCTGAAACAAAATTAAAGCGCTAAAGTTTGCACAATTCGAATTCCTTAATATTCGTATTATTACAGTGATATGATATGATAGGAGGTACGCTGAGCCATAATTAATAACGAATTCGAATTATGCACACTTTAACGCTTTACATTTTTTACAGCGACATCTAATGCATAAATCCATAAGCGTCATATTACAGTTTTAAACGGTACATGTTTGTACTGCTCCGCAATAGAGGGCACTTTTAAGTATACCTCAATTTGTTTCCCAAAAAATGCATAAGGTTAGCAATCTGTGTATGTGTAGATCTGTGGTATATCCGAAAACCCTATACCTATGCCGTGTACGTGTACGGCATGACGCATGATAATCCACCATTACAAATTATTGCTTGCTGATTTGTAGGTATAAGGCGGCCTTCATCTGAAATATTCCTACTGTTATTTATACAAAGACGAAAGTTATTGCTGCGGACACAGAGATTTTAATACTATGGGTGTTTTGGCGGCAATAAACTGTGGGACAAACGTTGAGTTTGTCCCAGGTATATTCAGTAAACAACTTTCAACACAATATAAGATGAAATGATATACACTACATATTGCTAAAATAAAATATTAAAAACTAGTATTTATGAATTTATATGAGAAAAGTTCAAAATAGCACTAGTCAAAGACCATTTAAAGAACCACTAAATACGATTTATTCAACTTTTGTTTTTAAATTTATTTGTGCATGTATTTCCATACCTAGCTAACGTGCAATAGGTATGTATTTCTTCTTGTGAATTACACCTACCTTTTTGAATAGTTTAAGATTCTCCCTCCGTTTCTCCCCATCAATCGCAACCATTGGTAATGCAAATGTTTTGGTTTTATTCGGACCATATAAGTGAGAAAGCCGAGTACAAATATGAAACTCTTGATGTCCATAACAACAGTATAAAGATTTAAATTCAATACCTACCAAGAATATTTTTGTAGGTACCCATACGCCCACATGTATTGACAAAAACAGACCGGTTTTATTGAACAAAAACTCATCACATTATTTTGATGGGCGGACAGTACATTTTATATTACCCTACTTTTTGATTCCCCTTCTTAAAATCGCCATTTTAAAGACAGTGTGTGCACAGATTTATAGCGTCAAATTAACATTAACAAGTTCTTATGGATTTTGTATAAATAGAATGTTGATGTCACAATTATAACTTTAGTATTTGAGCCATCGTTTAAGTTATAAATAGGTAATCATTTCATTAATAAATCACATCGATGATACCTATCTTTGACGGTCATCTAAGAAGTCAAGTTTTAACCGTTCCCCGAACCGATCATATCAGTGCAGGAATAGTCAAAGGTTATATCTACCCACATGGAAAGACGAAGCAAGTTAAAAAATTTCCTTCATCTAAATGAATATGGAATTCCTCTTAGCGCTTAGGTAACTACCTCTTTTTGGACATACTCGTAGATAGTATAAAAGAGAGTGTCCATAATGACGTTAATGAAAATTGTCTTCATCGGTGCAATTTTTTTAGATCCCTCTGTCGATAACTACTAAACATGCTCGTTTTTGGGTCACTAAAGTTATAATGGACCTAGTGGGAAGTGGTTTCTTTCGCAAGATTTTACACCACGTTTGCCGAATTTCAATTACAAACAGAACAAAATAGGCACCTAGTCTACAAAGACATTATAAGCATACAGATTGTTAATATAAGCGACCCTAAATTTTAAATCTACATTCATTTCTGGCATTAGAAATAGTAGCGACATTTTTAGATTGCTAGTTTTGACAAATCGCAGCAGCCCTTTTTTAAGTCTTTCCACGGCCACTCAAAAAATTTCGTAGATTTTAAGGATTCGATTTGAAGAGCACTCGGTTACCTTGAACGGTTTAAGAGATATAAATTTTTGAATGGACCCTTGCATCTTCAAATTTTTAGAGAAAAATTGACATATGTCAAATACTATGACAGATAGGTACTTAAATCTTACTTGCTTTTCAGAATAAAATGGCGCATTTAGAAAAAAATAGAAAATAGTATGTTTCTAATTAAAAAAAACAAGATGGCACCACTTTCGGTATTTACGAAAGCGGCGCCATGTTGAAATTATTTTATTGTAATTCGCAATGGTTGATGATGATTATACCTGTAAATCATATTCCAAGTTTCTATATCAACTGCAAGTTTAAAAACTAGTAACGAAAGGGGTATGTGAATCACCCTGTATATGTATACTATAGTATACATAACATCCATGACACTAGCAGTAGTTCCCGCAATACAAAATTCCTTAGTAAAATGCTGCACTTAGAAGTAGTTCCATAAGAACAGACATCAATGAATGGAAATGATGCAAAATAATTTTTCGCAATTTTAATGAGTAAACTAAGGTACAAAATAAATAATTACATTTTGTACGTAGGCACCTCGATTAAAAGTACAACCAATGCCGATTCAAAAGTTTGTTTTACAAGCTATGCTGATCTGGTGGGATAGAATCAATCCCTTAAGGTATAGGTACCTATTGTAAGAATGATGTATGTATCTCGAGGATCGTTCTGTATTCAGTTGTATCGGATTTTTTAGTCCACATGTAGTCTACTTAGTTTGCCTTTGGTATCAAAAACTCTAAAAAGGGGCCTTCAATTTTGAAACCGTGACTTCCTTAAGGGGGGATTAAGAGGTGGGACCAGGGGTGGGACTGACGTGCACCGGCCGGGCCGCAACACGGCCTTTATACATTGCGCAACATTTACCTAGTGCGGAAGGACATATTTTTGTTACTTTCTTCTTTTTTTTAACAAATACGAGTACCTAGTTCAATGGCAAAAAAATCGACGGTGATTATTGGTGCTTGAAGAACCCAAAACATATGTCCTTCTCCTCCATCCACTATTTGGAGGAATAGTAATAGAAAAATGACGTCGTCTATTTTTTTATTTTAAATACACAACAAATTAATATTAATCACGTTTAAATACACTAAAACGCGTCTTTCTTTCTCAGAGAAACACACGCGCTTATACTTTAAACCCTTGTTGCACAACAAAATACCTATTGCTTACCATAAGGTCAACTTTTTTCCATGCAACATTTTGTTGCGCAAACAAAATCAACCAAATGTACCGCCGCGTAGCGAAACAGAAATGGAGTGATCACAGTCGTAAAGTGCTCAACAGTATTCACAAAGAAATTAAATTTCGCCATTTTCGTCTACCTAACACTTAAATTATTACTGTACGTTATTGAAGGACGAACAACCTATTGTTGTGTTTCAAAACTAAACTACTACCATTGAGCATTATTATTGTGGACTGTAGCTATGTATTTGATAATATAGCACCAGAGCTCCGGTGTTCATTCGGGTATCTTTGAGAGTAACCGAGATATCACGAAAAACTGAAAATGTCAAATATTGTTTCCATTTTCCCTAGTTTAAATGGTTGGAAATAGACTGTTCCCGTAAAGGTGGAAAATGCAATTTATTCTACAGTTATCAACACTGATTAATAGCTGTAGCACCCAATCTACGAAATTTATAACAACTGTTTGCTGCCTTACATAATCTAAAGTTTTCACAACACCGCGTCACAAATCCAATTTGACCGTTAGTGATGTTAATTTTGTGCTAAATTTGGCCAAGTCGGCAATAATAACAACCATTTTCACTCTCAGATCAAAATTCATCTCAAGATTAAGTTTTTACATTCGCCAATTTGAGGTGGAAGTACTTATCCATTGTTTTGTAAAGAATTTTATTTTCTAGTAAATAAATAATTGGTGTAATAAACCATTCTTTGTCACCCTAAAAGTTCATCTTATTCTAAATTTCTTACAAGAAAGAATTCCATTAGTTTTCACTGAATTACTGGTACAATAATATTGTAATACCTACCTCTTTATCGACGGATTGTTTTTGGTGGCAATACTCAGAAGTTGGAGAAACTTAAAACTTTTCACGTTGAAGACTAACCTTGTCTGCATCAAATACCGGAGTTCAATGAAACTTTTGTGTCCTCATTACTTACCATAGAGCTTCTATGCCGTATTAATTCCGATGGCACCAGCTGTTATTACATGCCGTACCTTATTTTTAATTCCAAAAATTGTCATGTCGTAAACCGTGTAATAAGGAAAACTCCTTAGAACTGTTAGGTACTTAAAAATCTACATGATTAAGCGCAACAATTTGTCCTGTATTAAGCAGTTTATCCCTCTTATAAGTAACTGATCGTATTTCAAATGAACCCTATATTGTATTCCCTTACCCTTTAATAAAGGGAGGAAACTTGTCACACTGTCAGTTAGATTCTCGAAGCTAACAAAATTAGTAATCGAAGCTGTTTTGTAACTGACTTGTATTCGCTGTAGGTACCATGTATTGATCCTCGTTTATAAATAAAGTGCATGATGTTGTATAGCAGCTATTAAACCGGCCAATTACTGCCCATTAAATTTTTCTCTTGAACCGAAAAGTCCAAATAATTTTTTGTTCGACCCTAATAAGGGCTAATTACTTACAATTTTAACGATAGTCATAAAATTTATGTCTATAAGACATTACTTTACGTGCAATAAATCACAATAAATCCAATGAGATGTGAAAGTTTCCTAAATATAATTAACTTTTGCTGCACAGGAAGAGACGTTATGTGCTCTTAATTTTTGTTATTTGTATACTTATAAATTTTTAATTAGTCACTTCGGCGAATTGCCTGAAAATTTTAATGTAAAAAAATTATACACAAAGAATTTTTAATTATCAAAAATCAAAGGACATACCGTGCGTTTGGGTAGATTCTATTAATCGTTCCCAATGTTCACAATTTTTTGTCAATCTATCATTCCCTAAACTATGACGTAGTTTTTAGTATAATTTTTTCTGCTTTATAAAAAACTTCTTTTGATTCTTTGTATGCATTATTTTGGATTATATATATATACAAAATTATCTTACATTTAGACACATCCCCAAGCACGAACGAAAAATAAAAGTACCTTGTCACGTTTAATGACTATTTCAAATACTAACGCCTTCTTCTGCTTTCTTCTTCTTAGTTTTTGATGGTCTTGTAGTTTTTAGTATAATAATATTATAGTCATCTTTATGAAATTTGGACCATGTCTTCGCTTAAAAAAATAAAAATCATTTTACTTCAGGATCAATTTCCTAAAAATAAGTGAAAACCATGCGTCGGATAAACAAAAACCAGAAGATGAAATTTACTCAAAAATGAATAAGGATTTAAAAAATAAATTTTATTTTAAGAGAAAGCAGTGGCATAATATTTTTTTCTCTAAAAATATTCAATGCAAAAGCCGGACGGACGCCACTGGTAGAGAAAATAGAAACTTTTGCACATCAGAGAAGCATCTCGATGCATAGAAGAGATGTAGCAAATTTATAATGTCTCCAAATTCCCTCTGTTATTATTAAAAAACTGATTATTTTAAAAACTTTACCACCCTGTATCTCAAATTAAAACGTTTAGGACATACGTTCATAGAAAGTTTTTTTCTTAAAACGGGTCCTTAAATATTAGCTTGACTTTAAGGAACACCCTGTATAATCAAAATTACCCTACATTTAGGCACACATCCACAAGCACGAACGACAAATAAAAGTAGGTACATTGTAACTTTTAATGACTATTTCAAATATTAACGCCTTCTTCCGCTTCCATCCTTTTAGTTTTTGTTTTTTTGTGTATAACTTAAAATTCAACGTGTATGGTCAATGAAGAAACCAAATTGAAATGATTTATAGCTACCTTATATACTGTAAAATTAACGGGTAGATGAACTGAAACAATAAAAGGTATAATTATAAAATAATTTTCTGTAAAGCAACTGGACCTTCAAACATATCATTAATCTCTGCATAATAACCACTTCGGAAGTTTTCCCGCTAATAAGAGCATTTAGATTAGACTTTTCAACGAGAAGGTTTGCAGTGGGTAACTATCTCTCCCAGACTTGGCGTGGCTTGAAATTAAAAGTGGTTTAATTAAAAGTATACATATTGGCTCGCAACATTTTTAATGGTAATTTGTTTATTTAACATTTTCCTGTAACATCAATAATCCCCCTTTTAATAGAAAGTAGGTTTGAGAGGGTTTAGGTACATTTGAAGGGTAAATATAGAAATACTTTTAGCATTCGCCAGGTGTTGTATGTTAAATGAATCTGCTGCTAGCCAAATTTTTACATTAACAGAGTGGGTTGTTGAGTATCTCAAAACAGGATAAAGGATAAAGATGAAGTGGATTACGTCAGTACGAAACCGAAACGATCTTGTAAAGGCTCTTTGGGTGCAGTCGAAGTGCGTGTGCAGTACATAGAATATGCTGCTGTCATTCTAAACTAGCAACCATTCGCTAACAATGACCAACACGAACCAAAGTCTCTTCAAATGGATTTTTACACACAAGAACTAACTATACCCGAAGTGCCATACACAATATTTTATTCCAACGGAAAGAAGAAATTAAAATACATTTTAGTAATAAATAATACCTATTCCTAAATTATTTTCAGTAATAAAAGTTATCTTTCAGTACGGGCCCTGAAAAACAATTTTTATTAATTTTTTTAACGAGAAATAAGTAAAGATTTTGAACCCTTATGAATATGCATGTAGATATACGTACTTGTAAGTAAAAGACGGGACTACTTATTTGGAAACAATTTTCATATTATTGATGATTATATTTAGTGATGTATTTCCTACATCAGAGAAAACAAGAGTAAAGCCGTCGCACAAGCGAGAATGGCTAATTGGTATTTTTCATACCTAACCTTCGGCACATTAATGAGCGTTGTTTACAAAAAAAAATGAAAATTTGTATTGAAGTTGATTTGCGCATCCTTCAGATGAAGGGCATCTTTGAAATATCCAAACAAATAGGAAGTTGTAGAATGCGCCTGCTTACACGCGAATGCCTTTTAAACAAAATTCACTCTATTTGTACACATTGCACCTTGACCCCTACTAAATAAATAAGTAAAAACTGTACGATTTACGTAAAGAGCATAAGTTTTCTGCATCTAAAGATGATATAAGTAATTATGATAATTGATAATCTTTCATATTATGTTACACTGGACAGATGGCTAAGAACATTCACTGTATAAGTACCTTGTTTTAACACTGCGTTGGATGCGTCTCGGAGAAACCCTTTGTGAGTACCAGCTCGAACACTGATCTCGAGATATTTGCATTTTAAGCGGTTAGCCGGTTATCCTACAGGCAGCTTCGTCTGCTCTATAATTTCTATTTGTTTTGACGAACATGTGTTTAGTTGCTTTTATCAGAAGAACATAATATCAAAATTTTAAAAAAATCGCTCTATAAATAACATAGTTTGTTTTGAACATGCGCACATGCGCCAAACCATTTCTTGATATATCAATTAAATTCACTTTTATTTTTTTGTAGTTAAAGTGTCCAGGACATATCTTAGTAAATAACAAAGTAGGGGAAACTTATTCAGCGTTCTTTTTTCTTTTCGCCCTCCCTACGTGTTGAAACCCATTACATAAAAAACAATAGTCTTTTGCAAAATTTGTATACTCAAACCCTCAGACGTAGGGGTGGAATTCACGCAGGTATAAGCTGTATTTTTCATTAAAAATACGTCAAAAGTACCTACTATTAACGAAAAGGATTTTCTCCAGAATTGCCGTTTGATTCCCGTCATGGTCCACTCAAACTTCCACCAATTTCTTCTGAAAAGACTCTTAAATTCCCCACAATTTCCTCTGAAGTTTCTACCAAATTTGACTCTTAATTTCTTCTTATATTCACTTCAATTTCCCTTAAAGTTCTCCTGGAGCACCTCTCAGATGCTCAAATTTCCGTCACGTTCCATTTCTTCTCAAGTGACTCTCAGGTTTTCTTTTCGAGCTAGTTGGACAGTGGCCGCTTTATCTTTCCCTAAGTTAACCTGTGTGATTATAAAGGTTCCCTATTTCTAAATTGTTAGTTCTATGCCCCGCGACAGTCTATTTTATTTATATCCAACTTTACTCCTTTAATATATACAGGACAGTTTCCATCTAGAGCCGAATGGTCTGTTTGTTGTAAATTGAGATTCGCCTCTTTCCTTAAGAGCTTTATAGCTCTTAGTACCTACCTAAATGACCCAATTTTCCCATTGCGGGTTTCTACATTTCCTTTTTCCCACTATTCTGAAAGGGGGTGGCTTCTATTTAATGTGCTTTCGACAAGCATGGCGTCGGTATATTTATTTATTTATTTTTTATTCCTCTCTTGTATATTGAAATAAAATAAAAAAATTAAGTTGATAATACTTGCTTTATTTATTAATTTATTATTCGTCTCTTATTCTGGGCCCTCAACAGGCTTGCGCCCAATTACAGAGTGACCCGCATAATGCTATTTAGAGGTGCCTCTGCAGAAGGTCTTAAGTTGGTCTATACTACTCCGGTATTTACCTTACAAATTAGGAAAACTGCAGGAAAACCTAATTCGGAGTAGCCGGTAGAATGCTCAGAGATGAGTGGCTTGTACCTTGAAAGTGTGCCAGACAGCCTTGAACTTTTGTAATCTTAAATTGGAGCTCCCCAATAAATTATTTACCGAGATGCTGTTTCTGAAAGTAAAACTTGCATAACTTTTACATGCCACAACCAATTTGACTCATACGCATACCCCTAGTGTACCAAATTAAATTTAAAAAAAACACGTTTTTACCCTTCGTGGTATTATGATGAAAGGTCTCGTCGAAAGGAATTGGAACTATAGCTTTCATTCGCGACTCCTTTTCGAGATCAGGGAGTGAAGGGAAGGGGTTGGAAATTGGTTTTATCCTTCATGGTAGGTATTCCGAAACGACACAATAATCTTGTAAAAAGTGCCACTAATGTAGGACAAATTCAATTTTGTTCATATCTACCAACTTTTTCAAGCGGCAGATGTAAGCTGTTGATAGGCGAAAGCATCAAAATTTGAAAACTTCTCTACCACCGAATTTATCGTGTTAACAGGGACAAACAGACAGACAGAAAGTACGATTTCAGAGAGCAGCACATGAACCTGCCAATAATATGCTATTTCTATTCGCCCCATTAAATGTTAACTTTCCCATTCTCGAAATTACATTCGGATTGTATCAGTTTCATTCCGAAACATGCAACAACGAATACGGTGCGAATATGTAACTTGAAACATACACTGCAAGTTTTGTTTGAATTAATGGCCAACAGATCGATCGATCGTCAGAAATAGGACAGCCACAAGCAAGTATTAATGATTCCAAACTTTCCAGAGGTATTCGTATTTATGAGGCAGTAGAAATAGGTTGGATTACTAAAGATGAACGATAATCGATTAGTCATTTAAAAAAGAAACGTGCCTCTTGACCGCATATCAAAGCCAAGGGCTACTTATATAATGTGAACATTTCTGTAACAATTTTTATTACCCTATTAAGGAAATTTAATTAGACCTTTAAGGGCGCAACGACTCCAATTCGCCAAGGTCGCTTCGTAATTGATGCCGTTTAACTTACTTAAACATTTGGAATAATAATCATCTAATTAATCCTAATAGTTATAAAAATGCGGTTAATAACCCTTCAGCATATTCGCGAGTTAACCACTATGGCGTGCGTGTTCGAAGGAGATATTCAAATAAACACGCAATTTTACTTTTTCGTACGTAATAAAAAAATTTTTTTTATTAACATGAAATAAATTTGGGAAGTTTTCGGTTCATAACTTAGTCTAGAAAAGAAGATTTAACAAATCAAGTTAGGCACTGACAAAGTACCCTGAAGTAACCTGCAATAAACATAAATAGATAATGCGCTAGGTAATGAGAAGATTTATGAGGGGCAATTCGGCGTAGCTAACTGAAAACTAAGTTATCTGGAACGGCACGGATATGCGATGCAGTTGCTTAGTCTTCCAAGTCGAAGTGAAATAGATACAGCCCGCCGTATATAATGTTTCCACATTATCAAGAGGTAGAAATTGGTTTCGTTTACTGCTTTACAAACCAATTTCGGTGTCCCAAACGATACGCTTCTTTTACGTTATTACTTTGTGGCATTTTACAGGTCACTGTCCACTTAATATTTGCAATTTTTCAAAGAATCTATATGATTTGGGGACGGAGATGGTTTGGAAACTTTCAAATTTTTTCCAGTTCGTAAAGATGCTGTGAAATCTCTTGTATAATATTTCTAAGGTGACGACCACCACAATTATTTTTTTATGCGTCTTTCCTATTATTCGCCTCATAATAAACGTGACAGGGTGATCATTTAAGTAATGTACAGATTCGCGTAATTCACCTCTAATTTACTTTTCGAAGCCCAGAAATACGTAACCCGAAAGTAATAATTTCATGTAAATTCGATCTCATTTTTACTCTCCTGAAAGGTGCGAATAACAAGGGTTAGAGCGATTCCTACAAATCTGACTGAGCGAAATTTACATACTCCCAGTTTCTTATCGATTTCAGGATGTCACATCATACAAGGTGTCATGAAAAATTTCTCTCAGTCGTTTAACAGAGAGGAATCATTTATTTCGAATTTCCAGTAAGTAAAAAAAAACGTTACATCGACTTAATAAAACTAGACGGTCTCATTTGCTCCATCAAATTAGCCCCCGCAATTAACACAAGTGAAAAGGTTTTTGCCCTAAGGCGAGTAACTTTAGCACATTTTCCATACATTGATCAGTATTTCCCAAAAGGTCATAGCTATGTGAAGTATGTGTTTCTTTACTAGAATGCATCTATGGTTAAAGTTTCAAAGAAATCTCTCCATAAATAAGAAAGTTGGCATTCCGCAGATTGCGCATGCGCACATTGTTGGTTAAGATTTTTCTTGGCTCAGGGGGCCAGAGTTATAAACTACCGAATTCAAAAAGGACTAACTATATACTAATATATATATTGAAAACGGTAGTAGTCGCGTCCTCGGACGAACGGACGGAGAAGGTGGCAATAATAGTGCCTTCCAACATTAGTGAGAAAAAATGCGCTAAAAGAATATGTAATGAAAATTTTTAAATACAGTACTAGTGTTGTGCTAAATTGTGCTGATCCAATTTTAATTTGTGCTGATCTCGATAGTCGGTTTTCCTTAAATTTAAAGGCAGGAATCAATTCAACTTTCAGCCCCCGGTACAAATTCGATTACTATTACGAGTTGTAGAAGTAGTATGGAATAGAAAATAATGATAATCAATTGTGCCCTATGCATATTGGATTATGCCGTTCAAGTGGTCATCTTGACTCTCAGCGTCCTCGTTTTTTAAGACACTTTCCTTACTGTCTTGTTTGTTTGAGTGTGTGCGTGTCAGTCACTCGCTGCGTGCGTGCAAACCAATGTCAAGTGAGCCAAAGACGAGCTTAGCAAAGCTAGGAACGCACTTAGATCTAAAGCTGTCGCGATTTTATCCCCACTTTTGATCTCTAGTTTTTTCCGTTGCAACAAAACTTTCGTGTAAAATAAAAATATCCGATTAAAAATCAAGCTCTTGTGCTAGCTCTTGTGTATTTACCCCCGATTAAAACTTCTACTCTACGTATTCGCTTTGAGAAAAAATTAAATTTGAATCAATCCCACTTCTATTGGTGAGCAATCCGTAGTTTATTAAAATGATAATTTTGCAGTGCACTATGACCGAACTTGACCGACGACAAAAACAGGAACAGGTGGAACACAAAGACTTGATCTCAAATTCTTCACAACTTTATATAAGATAAGATAAGTTGATGTGAAGTTAGCGGCACATCCTTAAACTCTTATGAAAAAACCTAATTTTAGCAATGCATAAATTCGAGGAGTAGAAATAAATACATGCAATACAATACAATCGTATGTAAATATAACTATTGCTCACGTCTAAGAAAAAAACAAACACAAAGATACAAAGCAAGGACAAAAAAAGTAACAATTTATTGCAGACTTACTGTGAATGTGAGCGACAGTATTGATAGTACTCGTTTACGTTGTAGGGGGTTATATCTATTAGTAGATTTTTAACTCTTTGTTTAAAATCTTGGAAGCTAAGATTTTTTATTTGGTAGGGCAAAGAATTAAATAAATTGCTACCCGAGTAGAACGCGCCTCGTTCATAAAGAGCAATCGAAGACGTCAACCATAATATATAATTCTGAATTCACGATTATCAAAGTTGAACGAAGTTTCTTCGCTACGTCTTTTACAAAATCGTTTATCGCATTCCAGTTCCATATTTCGGAAGATTCGAATGAGTACGAACTTCTCAATTGCCACTTATCAATTGTTTGCAATTGATAATAGTATAATCAATACAATTGATGAACGCATTGATTTGATTTGATACAATAATACGACTAATCAATAATCCTAAAAAATAATAAAATTTTACAAAGAACCTCATGCAGATTTTATTAAATTTGAACCAAGATGTAAACGTTTTATCAAATTAATTAAAGCAGTCATTTTGCGCTTCCATCTGGCCTACATCTTTTTTTAAACAAGCACTTCTGGTACAAATTAAATGCAAAGAATCGCATACGATTTTCAGTAGGGGAATTTTTTGACACTCCGCTCGCATTCGAAAACATGACTTCTAATCCGGCTCATATTCAATAGCACTGATCATTGAACTCAGAGACATTGATTGGCGAAGGTTCACATCTGAGTCTCTTTTCCTTCTCGAGATAGACGAGAAACAGGCAGACAGACAGACATACAAAACTATGACGTAGGTGGAATTTCTTTTGAGAAAATCACCTAAAAAGGATTTCAAACGCTAAAATGTCGCTAAATTTGTCGATAATACATTTTTGAGTATCATATACTTGCAGAGCGTGATGCGTTAGAAACACTTCTAACAGTTCTAACGTTTAATTTAATAATATTCTGGCGGACATAGCGTATTACCATACATCCGAATTCAAATTTCTTTGCGCAATAGGGTCTTCCTGAAAAAAAATATTGTAACTTCTTTGTGTCTTACTGTAAAGTTTATAACCTGTAATTAAACATCTCATATACAAAACTTTTTTTTCTAATTGCAACATGTCAGGAAACAACATATAATATCGTAAAACTTTCAAATTTTGTCATGCAACCGACGACATGCCGATATTGGCCGAGCGTCGCTTACGTCACTACGCGGGTTGCCGATCGGGAGTTATATTAGTGCATGACACTGATAGGAGTTTGATTCGACTTATTATGGCAATCTGCCATAAACTGAGTTCTGACTGGTTCGTAAAGGGGCAGTTAGATAGTCTGCCAAAGGTTGAAGTGTTAATGGTCGTCGCCTTTTTCTCGAAAAGTGAGTTTTTCCATGCCACTCGTTTGAGTGGAGTCAAAGCCCAGAAGAAAATCTGTTATGGTTCATAGGAAGTATAACATCAAGTTATGTGTGTATAGTGCAAGGTATAGTGTAGGTACCTAATACAGTATGCACCTTACGGATTTCAACGAGAAAATTAGGGTGTTGGATATGTGGAAGTGAAAATAGAGAAAAATGTGTGCGCTGTAAGGGCACAGATATGCCCAGAACAGAGTTCGAAGTAAATCATATTCTGAATTACAATTACAATATTATATATCGATGGATTTTCGTCGATAACTGACTGAAAGTAAATCGACATTATGTACTTTAATTAATTAGAATCGTCTTCACAACAATACAAATGGGATGTCAAACTCGGGTATCACGTCGAACTTTTTTCGTATATTTTCTGTTGGGACGTTTATATACAATTTATTAGGTTCGCGATGACTTCTGCTATCACACTCAGGTACAAATGCAATAATTATTCGACGCTTTTTTCCGTCAAAACGACGTTTTCTTTCTCTGAATCGATTGTAAGCAATGCTACGGCTGAGCGCCAACGCGCGTAGTGACGTCACAGCAACGTGGCGGTCATTCGAAACTTTTCAAACGCCGTTCATTTTAAAATCGTGTTTGCTAATCACAACGATTTCTCTTGGCAAAAAAATGAGTACCACTAATTTTTTTAATGTGCTTGGAGTTCATTTTCAAGGTTTTTGAAAAATCGCGGAAACCCCTATTGCACCGTACTATTTTATGAATTTTTAATTTTAAAATTTCCATATTAGGTACTGTTTCTTGTGAAATTTTTCTGTTTTGTGCTCTACTCACTAAACAATTCTTTTTGTAAGTCACAGTATTAATTTCACTACCACAGTATTGCGAGCTAAATCGTTTAGAACACAGCGCAGTGCAAAATTTGAAAATTTCAACGAACGTACCTACTCATAGCCTATATAAAGTTGTTAAATCAATCAGCATATTTGTTAATTCTGCTAAAAAACAAAGAAGCAGTTCTTATATACTTATGTGTAATTTCCGTAGCTAACTAATTTTTATGGTGCAAATAAGGCATATGTATTTTATATGATTAATACACTCCATTAATATACGACCAATCAGCTAGGTGATTGTTTCAAATTCTAACCAATCAGATGATTTTTTATCTGATTAAATGCTAGGTAGCTTTTTACAGCGATAAAAATGCGTGTAGGAATACGTAAAATATGTAGTGGTTGTAAAATTTACTGTCTTTTATTAATCTCCCTAAAATACACTCGACCTTGGTCAGGATAATTTTATTTTTAATTCACTCAAATTTTGTTGCCTCTGGAAAAAACTCTCGATCAAAAGCATAATATTAATAAAATCGCTCCAGCTAAAACTGTCGCGATTTTATCACACTTTTGGTTTCGAGTTTTTTCCGTTGCAACAAAACTTTCGTGTAAAAATAAAATTATGCGATTAAAAATCAAGCTCTTGTGTATTTACTATCTCGATAAATTATATACCTATGTACGTCACGTCGACTACTATCTAAAGGTGTTTTTTTAACAATGCAGATTTACCAATATTCACACAATTGACGCGCCTGTAAACCCTTGATGTGACAAAAAATTTACAACTTTTGCGCATTCATAAAGGATTTAAGTAAGTTTGTACCTGCATACCTCGCCGTCAGTTTACTTCGAAATGAAGGGTTACAATCTTGCTACTTTATATACAAATTTTAGTATTTTTATTGGAACTTTTTACTTTAAACAGAACGATCAATCCAAAAAGTAAAGGATTTCAAATTGAAATAATTTGATTATTATTTCCGACCCTAAGAGGGACAGATTTGCACATTGAGGTTTAAAAAAGGTAAAGAGTTTGACCATCCCAGATGCGGTGTCTGTCCGTTAGCACAATAGTTCGATAACGAATGGACCGATTACGATGAAATGTTGTAGTTGGATTCTTTATCAAATTTGTAGATCGAAGTTCATAAATTAATTGGTAATGTATTCCAAAAAATAAGTAAGGCCCTTTTGACATCTGCGTGAGTTTTGAACCGAATTGCATAAAATTCAATATTCGTATAGCTTAAGGGCTTAAGCTATATAACACGCAATTCCAAAAATTGAGCCTAATCTATCAACATTCACAGTGCCCTTTTCGCAGCGACGTGTAAATAAATATAGAAAACGAGCTCCTGGGTAAGGCTACAGCATGTGCAAAACCAAATTTTGAACTTGGTGTTAGTTTTGCTTTTATTTAAAGTGTATATGTATGAAATTTCATTTAATTGCTTCCATAAATAAGAAAATTGGCACCACACATCATGCACAAAACCAAATTTTGAAACTGGCGTTAAATTTGCTTTTATTCCAAGTGGCTATGTATCAAATTTCTTTTAAATGCTTCCATAAATAAGTAAGTTTTCAATGGTTTGTAAATGGTCGAGATGCGAAAAGAGCACTGTGAATGTTGATCGATTAAGCTCAACTTTTGGAATTGCGTTTTATATGGCTAAAGCTATACACATATTGAATTTCATACAATTCGGTTCATAACTCACAGAGATGTCAAAAGTGCTTACTTTATTTTTGGTCTACATTGCCAATTCACGAACTCCGATCTACAAATTTGATAAAGAATCCATCTACAGAATTTCATCGTAAACGGTCAATTCGTTATCGTTATCAAGATATCGTGCTAACGAACAGACGGACAGACACCGCAAAATTATAAACTCGCTAGGATTTATAATTGCGCTAGGTTAACTTGAGCGCTAGGTCTACAGAACAGAAAACATCAAATTTTTACCCGAAAAGACAAAATGGTGGTACCCCCTCCCCCCACACTATTGGAGGGTGATGGCAGCTCTAAAATTTGTGGCGCTAGCTGGCGCTAGGTCAGCAAAACACAAAACGTCAAAATTTTACCCGAAAAAACAAAATGGTGGTGCTAGGAAAAAATGCCCCCCGCACTATTGGGGGGTGGCGCTAGCTCTAAAATTTGTGGCGCTAGCTGGCGCCAGCTCTGACGAACACAGCGCTTGCTTTTGGAAATGATCGGACGCAATGGTGGTGCTAGCGTTAATATAGCACCCCCCGAAAGTCAAAGGCTTTTTTGTAAAATCTATAATGGCGCTAGCTGGCGCTAGGTCAGCAGAACACAAAACGTCAAAATTTTACATGAAAAGACAAAATGGTGGTGCTAGGAAAAATTGCTCCCCTTACTATTGGGGGGTGGCGCTAGCTCTAAAATTTGTGGCGCTAGCTGGCGCTAGGTCTGACGAACACAGCGCTTGCTTTTGGAAATGATCGGACGCAATGGTGGTGCTAGCGTTAACATAGCACCCCCCGAAAGTCAAGGGCTTTTCTGCAAAATCTATAATGGCGCTAGCTGAACTCAAAGTGGCGCTAGCTGGCGCTAGCCATAGAGATTCTAGCGCAATCTGTCTTTAGTCAAAAATTTGAAATGGTGGTGCTAAGTTAACGGAGCCAAAAATTCGGAATTTTGGGAGTCCTCTTCTCAACTCTTTTATAATATCCACACGTGATTACTTTAAGAGTAAAACTGTAGCAAAACTAGTTTTTCATCTGTACAGGTATGGAAAATGATTATTGCCGGTCTGACATAATTATCTAGAAAGAAACCCAATAAGCCTTATGTGAGTGCGAGAGAGACATAACATTACCGATGTGTCATTGATACTTGCTACATAATGGCATCAGCGCTTTTAATTTGTTGCGTATTCTATCTCGCTTCACACTAGTATAATTTATACTTTGGTTTGTTTCTAGTTTATTATAAGTCAGACCCGCAATAATTTGTTTCCATACCTGTATTATACATGGATGGTGCCATGCTATATCTAGAAAATCTGTATATTCGTTAGGTTAACAAATTTCTGCCCGAAATGTTAAAATAAGCCTTAAAAGTTGTTTTAAGATTTCCAGGCCTCCGATTTAAAAACACATTGTAATGAATCATAAACAAATCTCTGTAATTATAGAACAATTTTTCCAGTTTCCTTGCGAAATTATAATATTAAAAAATTTGTTTGTGCAGAATGTTAAGTATTTCTAAACAATATTACAACCATAAATTTTGGGAGTTGAAATAATTAAAAAATATTCTAGCTTTATTCTCTTTTGGATAAATCAATGTTTACGCGTAGATTCGTAGTAAGATTAATGCGGGCAATTCATTAAAATTAGTCATCCGAGTGAGTCCGTATTCCGAAGGGCGACCAAAGTGCCTTACAATAATAAAGGGAATTTTTCGCCGTATATTTATTAAAGTAAAAGCATCTATTAACTTATTGATTTGATTAAACTATGTATGTTAACCTCCGCTAGGTTTTTATCTTTAGTACTGAAGGGATGTTTACACTGTTACCGTTTTAATAGCGCGTGTACCACGTTAATTGCGTAATACAACACATCAACCGCGTACATACAGTCAATTCACTTGATGGACATTTCATGTAGATGAAATTGTGGCCGAGACCAATATTCTACACACACGGAGTTGTACCTACCTACAACCTCAAACCCTTGCCGTACGGGTTTATTTTATTAAAGTAAATTTAATGAAACATTAAACAGTTTATGCATATTTGGTATCAAGGTTAATTACTTGTTAGGAATATCATAACGCCTACGAATTTGTGATTCATGCACACATATGGGGTACTTTGTGGTGTAGAACAAAAATTGTACTACAGTCGTAAAAATTTATTTCGTTTAATACATGAACGAGGTTTTTACAGTGTTACATAGGTGGATATATAAAATTCAGCGTTATAGTGGGCGGTGATAAGGTATATATCGTGAACAAACCTCAATACACTTGTCAGATCGTTATTAATTTATTTCGAGTTGTATATAAAATGAAATAATTAAGCGAATTGTCAATGACATGGTACGTTCACAATTAAACTTCCATTGTCAACCATGACGCTGAATTTTTTGAATCGCTCGATATAACAAAACACCATTTCCATTAGCAATTATATTGACTGTTATGCAAGCTACACTAAACCTTTAAAGGACCAAGTGATATTTATACTATGCAACTACGTACACCTACTAACAAAGCGGTTACTGTCAACGTCATTTCACAAATTATTTGGCAGGAACTTACTATGTTTATGTTACTCTATTGAGTGGAAAGTAAAAAAAAATACATGTGCGTTTTGCTTTCGACTACGTTTGGCGACAAGGTAAGTTCACCCTTTTCATGGTGACTAAATTTGATGGCCCGTTACGTTACTTATACAGGGTGAAAATTTGGTCTGGAACACTGAGTATTATATGTTCAAAACAACGTTTTTTAAATAAACTCTTTATGGTATCCAAAACTATAAAAAGTTTGCTACCAATCTACGTATTTACGTCAAATGTGTGGCCAGTGGTGTATTTCTACATGGTCAAGGAGGCGTACCACTAATTTTCATTAATATTATTAAATAATTTTGCATACATTTGAATTATATTTTTGTTTTTCAATTATGTAAATAACTATGCAATAAATTATTATTATTATTAAGTACACTTTATTGGATATAGCAGCATAAAAAACGTAATATTACATAATCAAATTTAAGATAAAAACCTAAATTAAGGAAAATTGTTGTATTAATTATATAATTCTATAATTTCACTAGTTCGCGTTGAAAAAAAAACGTTATTCTTTCGTTAGCTATTACAAAAGCAATTTATTGTATCAAAAATTAAAAAAAAGTCAATATACATGCTTCGAAATAATTTACAGTGGCGTGCGTCTACGGAGGGGCGTCTACAAAAATGAACTTTTTTCAATATGACAACAAAAACATTTCCAAACTAGTAAAATTATGAAATTAGTTAGCAAACTATTTTCCTTAATTTGAGTTTCTCTCCTAAATTTGATTATGTAATAAACGCGATTTTTTATGCTGCTCAAACAAGTGTACTCTTTCTTTATGAATACGTAATGAAAATTAGAGGCTGCTATTTACAAAATATGCCCCCTTTGGCCATGCAGCAGTACCCCACTGCTTAAAAAATTTAAAGTACGCATATTGGTTGTACTGTTTTGAATATATTATATTCAGTATTCCAGACAAAATTTTCATCCTGTATAATAAAGAAAGCACAGCCCTCTCTGGGGCCCGATGCTGAGATGTCATACCCTCAGATGGACGGATGGGCGGAATTCATGCAAGTATACACCGTATTTTTCATGAAAAATACACTAAGCATTCATATGTTCTTGTTTTATGGAACCACTGAAATTTATATAAATTATAATCCGTTTTCACCTTTTGAAAAACTTCTAGTGGGCCTGGAATTAGACATTTTTAAAGATCTCTCTATAACTTAAAAACGAAGTTTCCATGAAGACTTTGATTATGGCATTGTAAGTTTGACAAAAATGTAGGTAATGAAGCAGCCGAAGTTATGACCACAGCGTATATTTGTGAAGTCGACCAGCTTTACTGAACACCCGGTGTCTAGAAGAATTTTAAGTTGGGCGCTTTGTTACTAAGTAGTTTCTGAATTTATTTATTCGCTCTAGGAGACGAGAAGTGAGCACATTTTGTTTAGTAATTGTTTGTTACCGCCGATAATGCAAGTAAATTTCGTAATGAATCGATCTTTTTTGCAACCGTTCCTGTGGGAATATTTAAATTGTTTTTACAGCCACCGAACGCTCTCCTCCCAGGAAAGAATAGAGAGAATCAATCTTATAGTTTTAGGGCCGTTAATTATCGATTAATCGATTTTAGTTTTCTAATAGTACGTATGTGAAAATCCAGGAGTGAAACCGGCAAGGTCGTGCAGTTTAAGAAAAATATCAAATATCGATTTCTGGACTGCCGAATTTGAAGGTTTCATTCCGACTAATTGGAAGTATAATTAAGGATTAACATTTAAAGTTACAAAAAAAACTGCTAGATTGAGCTGCCTTTTTTCAATAGAAGCGCTCTTAAAAATGCGCGAAATTTGACATCGGTCCCATATTTTTCAGATGCCGGGGGAAAGGAGTAGTCAATTAAAAACAGTTTAATTTGTTTGAATGTATCGAAAGTATAAACGTGCGACATGAGAATTCCAGTTACTCCCTACTCGGAATGGACGTTTAGATGAATAGAAAACGGCACTATGCATTTGGAACTTTTTCCATTTTGCTTGCTGTAAGTACGTTAATTTATCGAGCTAATTTTGCAGACGATGTGGTATTACTAACAAATAGAAAATACAAAATGCAAAATTTGCTAAACGCCTGAACTAAAGAAAATGAAAACATGAAAATGGAAATAAATACCTACAAACAAAACAAAAATAATGATCATAAATGAAAAAGAAACATAATCGGGCGGTTTAATAGTTATGTATTATACAAGACGATAAAGGGATATTTTAACCATTGAGTGAAAGATGTGAATTAACTTTCACGAGATGGTTAGTTTCCCTTTATCGTCGTGTATAATACAAAACTTTATTTTATAGCAGAAGTCATATAAATCATTGTAATGCTTCCGACAATTCTGAATTTAATTTAGAGAAGTAAAAAGAAATAGCAAGCTTAGGTTCTGCCGTTGCGATCGTTTCTATAGAAACAGAATTGTCATATGTTCTGAACTCATTTTATATCGTGCATTTGAAATAAGAATGACAGATGTCATTAGAATGCACAGTTCTGTTTCACTTTATCTACTCTTACTATTAAAGTGATCACTTTATCTATCCTTCCGGTTAAAGAACGACGCTTAGCCTACTCATTCAAACCTATTAAAATGTAATTTAGCATAGACTATAATATAAACAAAATTACCGTACTCACAGAATCTGTGAAAACCACCATATAGCTTCGAAAAAACGCGGAGAAGAATGTACAAAACCCGGTATTCACAAAACCGTAGGTTGAAAGAAGAAGAATTGCAATTAGAACCATATGGTTTTCACCTTACGTGCTTAAGGTGTGCAAGTACGGCCTGCTTACAGTAAATACGCTGGAAGAAGAAATTGAAAAAGTAAAGAATGGCTTAGACTGCTTAGAGGCCAGCGCGAAAAACCGGGAGGCGGCATCAACTAATGCAATGACAAATAATCTTTTAATATGCCAGCGACTATCAAACAATAAAACACAATCACCATAGATCAGATGCGATTGTTTATATAACATCGAAAAAAAACTGTTACAGCGGCTTCTGCATGTTTACATCGTTGCCTTTCCTAGAATTTTTTTAAATCTTGTTTTTCTATATTTTGTTGTTTGTTAATAACTTCGATTTTTCTAATAACCAATCAATAATCGATAACCATAAAGGGAGTGGATTATGTTACCGAATTCGCGCCAACGGACGATGAGATCAGACAGATACTTTTCAAGATACGAGGTTGCGAAGAAAATGATAAAGAAATGAATAATTAATATTTTATTTTAAAATAAAACGAGACGCCTGAATTCAAACTAAATCTACGTTGACGATTCCTTATTCTTATGGAGTATCGATTCATATTAGCCCAGAGGATGACCATTTTAATAATTGAAAATCCAAGCAATACATGAAATAACACCAGAAATGATAAATAATGCTAGTAGTTCCATATAGTGGCTGGCGATAAATCACATTTGCTTTTCGAGGTAAAGCGGAACCTAGAATTTGAATCACCGGGTTTCCTTGAATGCTGGTCCAAGATCTTAACCGTTATCTACCAACATGTGTCGTTGTAAGGACAGTCTTCAGAATATAGTTTGAAATTTAAGGATCAAGAAAGTGGGAATTTGAGAATGGAAATGAATTACATGTCTACAAAATTCCCTTTTTTAGACTACGTCTAATACCTAGGAAAGACAGTGTTACACTGTCACCTAGACTGACAGAACTGACAGAAGAAGAAAGGAGATCCTGAAGTACTTCTATGAAATGTCTTGTAGTAAATAGTAACATTGATAGTACGAGGCAATGGGCTTTTGCAGATCTTCACTAGAAATTAAATTCGCACTTGGAATCTGTATGCCGGTATAGATAGGATCCATTTGTCAGAAAATGTATAGGTTTCCTCACCCAGTACGTCTAAAACAAGATACGAAGAATCACATACGATTTTCGGTAGGGGAACCTTTGGACACAGCTCGCATTCGGAAACACGACTTTTAGTCCGGCTCGTAGAAATCGATAGGCGAAGGGTTGACACATATCTTTCGAAAATTTTCCCTAAAAAGTATCTAGGTGGAGCATAAATTTTGGATCATCATGTTAAACCATTAAAACGTGCAAAGTTCCTTTTTCTAACAGCCTTCTGTTATTTGTAAATATTGTATGCGAAATTAATTTCCTATGATAGTTCCAATCATTTACCCAGTTGCTGCTAAATGTGCCTAGGGTTGTTATGAGCCGACAGTAAAAATTCTAAGACAGATTCCTTTCAATATATAATTTTGGCTTAATAACATATTATGTAGGTTGAGAAAAAGAATCCCTCCAGTAAGAGTATTATATTACAAGAGGGTAAACAATTTTTGAAATCACAGCACGCTAGGCGATTGCACGTTATAATTCTAATTATGCACACCTTTAACCGGTATTCTCAGTTCATACCGCAGCGTTATGAGCTATCAAATTTATATTAAAATAACTTCATTAGCGAGCGGTAATTTATGAGTATAATATTACTAAAGGAAACCGTTCCATTATTTGATTCTGAATTCAAAACTTAACTTTATGTTAATCATATGGATTTGTTAATCGGAATTTTAATTAGATGTAATGCTATGGTATACACTGTGAATTTAAAGAAGGTGATTTATCTGCTGACACTATATTATTAGTAGTCTTGTTATCCCAAAGAGAGAATAAATTATTTCGGATATTGGACATGCACTTATTGTGATTTCGAATTAACTTATTTCATTTCGGCATACCAAATTTTGAATTCAAGGAAATGTTAATTTACACTTTCATACGTGTGTAAATTTCCCATTTTATGTTTAGAGATTTTGTAATGAAAATATTTACGTGTTGCCTTAACTAGTCAACAACCTTTAATTGAACTAATGCGTCTATTTTTAAATCACACTTGTTATTTTTTATAAGATACGAGTGTTTTATAGTAATAATTTGATATGTAGGTATATTTAAACTACGAGTATATACGAATCGTATTCCACTTGTAGGTAGGCATCTTGGATTGTAATCGCTATCTATTTAGGACATTTTGCGGAATATTTATCATTACAAATAGGGAAACAAGTTGAATAAAATAAAGGGATATTAAAAGATTATTATTACGGTGAAAATTCGATGTTTGGCCAGTCAACGGTCTTCTTAACGGCTTTTGTAACCTGACCAATGTTTGACAAAAAAGTTTGTCTTTCAGATTGATTAGCTTCAAAAAAATTTAGTAGAGATCAGAAGTTTCTTCGCATACCCGTTAAGGGGTTGAAATTTTGAAGTTTTTTTACAAAACACGAAAGGACATACCAAAAAACCTAGGTAAGTTGCATTCTTCTGTACACCTCTGTCATGTTTCTTAAAAATAACATTTAAGAAGAAACGCAAATTTTTGGACTTTCGGGGAAGGACATTTTTGAGTTTCAGTTTATACACAAATACTTGTTTTGATCCTCTGTGCCACCCAATTTTTTTTAGCATACCTACTCTTTGGCGGAGACTTTGTTTGCTCGATCAAAATAAAGAAAATGCATAAATAGACGCGTCCTTGCTTGGAGTATATAAAATCATAGCATCTTCTGCATTAGGAAAAAGAACAAAAAAATGTAATCCATTATATTATGCAGTAAGTAGGTATACGCGATTTCTTGTTCTTGTGTATTTTTTTGCGCAATATTATACTATTATACACCTCGGATTTAAGGTAACCTCAAGAAAGAAATGATTTGGAGAAAGATCTAGGCCAAGTTAAGCAGCCAAACCTTCCCATCCAACAGCCAGGGTATAGGTATGTTTCATTTAGGAAACGTATAAATCCTGTAGAATGTGGAGGATCCCCATCAATTTGGAACTTATACTTTCTCAACATTCAAGTTCTGTAACTCAGGTACAATATGAGTGCGGAGGCGTTTTAAAAACTTGGTGGAATTGATATTCCCCTCAAAAAAGAACATTATTCTACTTTTACGTACGAAGATAAAAAATCAGCATGTGGTTTCAATATCTGACATGCCGCATGCGGCAAGCTTACTTTATTGAGCTGCATAATGTTACAGTCACAGAACGATAATGTATGGCATTGTCAAAGCCATCTAATCATTATTTGTTCATAGATATCTACAGGGAAATTGTTTATATTTATAATTAGTAATAACCAGGGTAATAATTAATGTATATAAATTGATTGATGAGTAAAAAACAAAATTTGTCGTGCTTCCGATTTGCAAGGTGCTCTAGTAAAATTACTTGGCGAAAGAAATGGTTTTCCATCAACCCCCAACCCCACGTCCATCCCGAATCAACAAACTCGCTCAACTTAAGAGTGAAGTGGCGTAATCCTACTCCCCCCAACAGCAAAGTAAGCATTCAGGGCGAGATGTACAGTCGTGGTCAGAAGTAATGTCCTCCCTTAGAAACTGCAACTGTAGAAAAAGTACCAATGTGTCAGTTTCTTCGTGATTTAGTTCAATTTCATTTCAATCTTAGGCATTTTCCTCATGTTGAAAAGAAGCTCAAATCTCACAGGAGATCCGGTATATTAATTATGTGCTACACTTGAGATAATCGAGGGACATTACTACTTCTGACCAAAACCGTACCTGCCATTATAGTAACACAACACTACTATGCATTTCGAGAAGTACATTAAATTGGTGTATGCATGGTCATTTTGGTAAATGCAAAAAATCATTTTTTGGACGTCGAGTTTGAACTTCTCCTTTACCTTTAGACAATAATTTACGATATTGTTGTCGTTTTGTTAAGTTTCGAGTCGTTTGTCTTCAGTGTTATGGTACTTAAGTAATGCGATAAATAATATCCATGGGCGGAACATCCGACACGTAGCTGGGGAGCTATACTACGCGGGTGCAGAAATTCCTGAATCGAGAAGAAAACATATTTGAACGTTTACTATGAGATAATTTGTTGTATTCGGTATTATTCTTCCGTTAACAATATATAGCTCTAAGTTACAAAAAGTAAACCGACAAAATTGGTACGAAAAGAATCGCCATTTCTTCCGCCTGCGTTTCACCGGATGTGCAATTGCTTTTCTGATTCGACCATTGCAATCGTACTTTATATTTATCCAATTTGTAGCTGCAATGCAATTATAACAAAGTTAGGAATAGGCACTTCACTTTGAAGACATTGTATGTAGAGAAATTTATGTATTAAAACAAAAACTGTAAGAAGAAAGGTCACCATCAATTTTATTCCAGACAAGTAGTTTTATTTTACACCACGGGAAAGGGAAATGCGTTTTGCTGTCTAGAGCGAACATATTTTCTTCCAAAAGAAGTAAACCTGCATATTGCTCGCATTTTTTGTGAAACGAAAACATAATTTTTTGAAGCCGGAAGAGGAGACAGAAAGCAGCGCAGAGAGAGGACAACAATAAGAAGGGAGGGAACAAGGAGGAAAGGATGGGAGGAAACGAGACCAAACTATGGGGAAACTAACGCCCGGAGAAGAGGCTATCACCAAAAAGCAGAGTTCCCTCTAAGGCAGATATTCCAGTGACGAAGCTGTGGCCGTATCCTTTCGGGTCGGAAAAAACTCAGTTAGCAGCCCTCCCATAACCTCCCCAATCCACAAAATCCACCATACTGTTTGGCATATGTCGCGCCCTAGCGCGATGACAACAAAAGTATTCTCTAAAAAGCATTTTGCGGGTTACTCTGTAATTGGGCGCAAGCCTGTTGAGGGCCCAGAACAAGAGAGGGATAATAAATAAATTAATTAATTAAATAAATAGATAAATAAATAAAAGCAGTGAAGATGCATCCCTGTTAGTGCCTGCCAGGGACGCATCTTCTAGACAGTTGACTAAATCCTGGGAGAGGCGGTGACGGCAGGCATATGTCAAAGTATCATGCCTACTGTATTGAGTAGCATTTTTTATTAAGAATACAACGCACAAACAAAAGTTGGAAACTGTGAGTTTCAACAGGATGGTGCACACTCCCACAATATTCTAATCGTGCATGAATAACTATCGGACAGTAGACGGAGCAGTTTTTAGTTACTGTACTCATTGTTGTAATTGCTTTTTGATTATGATATTGGGTATTGCTTTATATTTTTTAATTTGTTATTTTGTTAAATACCAATTCACATACAGCTTGGTTTCGATTCCTATTCTTATTAGTTTCAGTCGTCATTTTTAGTCGATAGAACACAATTTTATTTGATGTAATAAAACTTTCAACTTTGAAAAAGTAATTATTGTACTTCCTTGACCCAGCAATACAAGTATAACATTTCGTACATGCGGCCACGATTAAACTTTAATTAAAAAAATTCAAATTTACGTAGAAACATAGTGCCTATTCAGAATCAAATCGATATACATATATATTTTATTGTATTTTATGGAGTTAACCTATTGTATTTTATGAGCAAATTACGGTTTACCAACGATAGTCAATTATGCACCTAACGGAAAAAAATCAAATTTGTAGGTACTGAAAATGCTTTAAAATAGTCTCACCCTAGTTTCAAGAGAGTTCCGTTACAAATAAAGTAATTTTTTAAAGTAGAAGACATCAAACCCTTGTTCTTTACGTCTAAATGCTAACGCGGGGGTAGTTTAGAAAAAAAAATGGGTCGAAAGATGCCACTTACTCTCATACCTTCCAATTCACTTCCGCAGTTTTTTGCCCAATTTAGGAAGGGATAAATTGAATCTGCTTAATTTCAGTTTGATAACTGTACATAAAGACACTCCACTTGTACGCATAACGAGGGCATTCCGGTATCTGCGGCAATGGATGTTGACAAAACATGAATAGGAAAATTCGTTATTAGGTATATGAAAGAAGTGAAATGTACATCTAAATTATCAAAGTTCATTTTGAATACACGCAAACCCATTTAACATAATCTTGTTTGAGAAGAAAGTTTTGATTTCCTAAACAACCAAAATTCAAATTACTTATTAAGAAAATTAATAACTAAAAAGGGAACTTAATCAAATAAACCTTAGTATTTTCATAAAGTGGGCAAATGCACATTACACTGATTTATAAATTCCAGGTAAGGGTTATAAAGAATAAAGGATTAAACGAAGTCCTATGAAAGGATTTAATGAACTTTGTTGGTAGCGTAAATTAAGAAAAACTTTAAGTTTTTTCAATTTGTATATCCAAATTACATTTTAAGTAAAAGAACATAAATTTTGTGAATCCCTAAAGCATATCTCATGTATAATAAATTTTAATAAAGTTTTTACTTTCGGCCTCTGTTTTTGGTTACTCTAGAACAGAGCGTTACGCAAGTGAAATTAGAAATATGTACTGCACAAATTCCAGTTATTGCTTCCTTGTCTTTGCTGTTGATGGTAACACTGCAGGTGAAACTTTACGTGCTCTGCATACGAGATAATACCGAAAGTGACAGACAATGAGAACACATTTCGAGCGAATCGCAAACTGGTTGATATCAAAACTTGTTACCACACTTACTACCTGTACATGTTACTCAAACTGTTTGCTTAAGACGAATTAATGATAGACATTATCTATCATTATCGTTTTTCCGGTTGTAGTGTCGACATACGCCCGTTTCAAAAGGAGATGTTAGCAGATCGGTGCAGCTGCAGGTATGTTCTTCCGAAAAGCCGCACCGTGTTATTACGATAATTAGCGCAAATCAAATACGGCTTGTGCAGTCTTGTCTTGTCTTATGTGGTAGATTAATTTCCCCTTACGTAGGCTCTCCTTTGCGGTACTTTAGTGACCATTTTAGGATCGTTGCAAATTATCCGAAAAATCAATCATTCTGCTTTTTGTAGAAACACCACAGTTTTTATATAAATGTCGCAACAGAAGGTGTCAAGATTAAACAAATTATAAGTACAGGAAGAGATAGTGATGTAACATTAACAGGATCTAAAAACTAAGAAATTTGGTCACAAAAAGTGGCCAGCAGTGTGGTCAAGTAATTTACCCAGGATATTAAGTTAAGGGTCGCGCTAATGCTGTTTTAACGTACTATAAGACGTATAATTCAAAGCATCGATAATTCCTATAATGATATTATGTAACTTAACATTTGTAAGTTCCTCCTTACAACTAATGGCATTGTAATAAATCCTATATAGGTCTATTCAAATTCGAGGGCTACCATAAGGATCTCGGAAACTGTAAGAGATAGGTAGTTAGTTTAAATTTGTCAAAGTTGCGTATTTTGATGCTTAACAAAATGCCGGTTTGCAACTGGAAAAATTGCGACTACTTTCGGTTGATGATGGTTAAGCGGAGACGAAACGTCAGACATGAAATTAGAACTAGCATCTTGTAGAGGGAAAAAAGTGGCCATAATGATGTGTCACTTATTTTTTTAAATAACTTCGGTAAAAAATAAAAACGATTTTGCAAAATTTCGATTTTTTCAGGATGCCTCCGAAAGTAATCAGAATTTTTTCAGTTTCAGTAAACCGAGGCGTAGCCGAGCGTGGACTTATTTACTACCAAAGTTCGTGGCAATTTTAACTGTTATAAATCAATTCATTTCTACACTTACTGTTAATTAGTTGCAATAAATAAATCATGTAGTTAAATTTACCTTACAATATTCATGGATTTGTCGATAATTTTTCCATAATATTGAAAACTATCATTTATTAAGTAGTTCTTTTTTTTAAAGCCCAATATTCATCGTCAAATGCTAATTACAAGTATAAACCCAGATTTCGTTCGGTTTATGAGAGGTATTTTTAGTTTCAAATTTTCTCATTAAATTCATTGCCATCAATAACGAGTTCAATTAATAGAGTAGTAACTGTAGGGTGTAGTGGCCTACTAGCAATCGAACTAAACCTATCATTTGCGCCTAGAGCGAGTTTCACTCATCTCTTTTTAACACAGTAAATATTTCAAATAACATCAAATCAGCAAGGAGCTTGTTTTGTACCTACCGAGAAACACGCCAACGAACAATTTGAACCATTCACGAGGAAGTGGTTCCACATCGGTCGACCGACCCGCAACGAAGAGAACAGCAACCATTGGATATATTATTGTGTAAACAACGTCATCTAGACGTTACCTCAGTCTAAACGCCAGACAGTATGACTGGACACCCTGTATATGAGAATGATTGCATTTTATTAAGTGTCAATCTGGGGGATTATTTAATAATAAGTACAAAGTTGGTTTATTCTATTTGAATTTGTTACCTCAATGCCTATTTTTCCTTTTAGATGTTTCGTAAATGCATAATTCTTGTTTATATTTTCTCGCCTTTGTAATTTACTCAATTTAGATAAGATGTTTTAAGTAAGCCACATCACCATAAGTAATGTAATATTCGCTCGCGTTGTTAAAAGACAGCCTTTACATATTCGTTTATTGAACCAAAACGTACACAATACAGTACACCCAAAATTCATGCGTCTCCAACCGGCTCATAAATACGAGTGTCCTAATCTGACGCGATAACTTAAATATCCTACGTACAATTACTACAAGTAATTTTTTTATCAGCTGCTCTTTCTTTCAGGGATTTTGTTTTAATTGTTTCGAAATAAATTTTTGTAATTTTCGATCAATTAATTGTGTGCTTATTCGAATACTTTGTGCGACCCGGATAGTTTTCAAGGCAGATTTTTCTATTTGAGCCCAAGAGTTACCATTTGCACACAGCAATATGGTAAACAGTGTAAAAGAGAAGATAAATGAAACCAAATGAAAAGTATTTTTATCGCATTTTTCAACTCATGTTGGAAGGCGCTGTTATGGCCATTCTCTCCGCCCGTCCGCCCGTATGTCCGAAGCCTTAACTACTCCTACAGTTTTCAAGATATTTAGTTCGTTCTTTTTGCATTCGGTAGCTAATAGCTCCGGCACCTCAACCAATCTTGACCATTAAGGTTCGCATGCGCAGTTTACGGTAGGTATATATTTTTTGAAATTTTAATCACAGATGCTTCTAGTAAAGGCAAGCATATCTAAAATTGTAACATCAGACGTGCGCATGCGCAATGTCAATTTTCTTATTTATTCAGAATTTCTTTTTGAAATTTTAACTAAAGGTTCTTATAGTAACATTTTAAACATCAGGGACCAGGGTGTGCATGCGCAGACTGCATAATTAATTTTTCTTTGTACACATAATTAGTTCGTTATATGAGCTTTCGGGAAGTACTGATCGAATAAAGTTTGTTTAAAGTTGACAAACCTTATTCATACCGCCCCATTTTGAGAAGAACCTGATTTTCATTTTTTATCTTCAGCCGAGTCCTTTTGAACAACTGAACTCCTGAACCTCTAATCTTGCATGTCAAGCTGACAAAATTTTACATTGACGCTCGAGTATTAAAATCTCATACAATCTTCCTAATAAATTTAGTTGGGTTATACCTATGACAAAGATCTCCTGTTTCATAAAAAGTAGTGTTTATCGAACCAAAACTCTCCAATTATATCACGGTTAGTTTTCATGACCTACCACGAACCAAATAGCGAAACGCGAGGCAAGGGTTAAATACCTACGTAGAGGAAGTAAGGCAACGTAAAGCTATAATAGTGAACTTCCGGCAGAACTATATTCCGATTGGTTACTTTAAAATGTCGGGCTTGTCCAAGTCTAATCTAAATCTAAAAATTCATCATGGCTGGGTTTTACATCCGGTTTTCCTTTAAAAAATGGCCGAATTATTGAATTAATTACGTACGTTAGTTTTGTTCTGCGTTAAAATTACACGCTTACAGTTTTATATGGGTAATCAGTACTGTAAAAGGTTAATTTAATTAAGCCACCGCCTTTCATTCCTAATTAATGCTACATAGTAAATTGTTGTAGATTCATCTAAAGGATTTTGTGTCAAAACCCAACTTTTTTTTCAAATTAAATATATAATTAACCGCTCGGAAACGTTGAGGATTTAATTTCAATTCATTTATTATCGCTTATGTCACTTGAAAATTTTATACAATTGCCCGATGGGCCGCACAATTTTTAGCAACCTCTTTTAATTAGCATATTACAACAGATGATGTTTATGCAGTTTATGAACTAAAGACGTATACTAAAAAGCGTTTCTAGTGCGTAAACGTTGTTCACAGTCCATTACGACCTCAAAGTTCACTCGCCATAAAAATGAAAAGTATAAGGAGCACGCCAGATATTCATTTAGATACGAAATTTTAAGCAAAAGTTTAATCAGCAACTGTGGCATGGCCATTCTTTAAGGGTACTTTTCATAATGAGGAGCGTGATTATGCATTACTATTGCCCATTTTCGTTCAATCTTTCCGTAGAGTGGTGCAAATTACTGATCATTTATAATCGGTGACTTTAGTGCGACGTTAGTTGCTTAAGAGATACCCACGATATTTACTGCAAAAAAAGTATCTCATACTGTGTGTATAACATTTTACTTTTCAACTTTTATCTTAATTTGTTTCAACTTCGTCAAATATTTAAAAGAAAGAAGCAGTTTGGCACTTTCAGACGCCTTTTTGCTAAGAATGCAAAGTACACGCGAAGTATCTTACGCCGGAAGCTAATTTCCTAAATGCAAAGTAAATGCTACGTAAAAACTCTTCTCATCCATGTTTGTAAATATTTAGATTCCTTAATTTATGAAACTTTCCAAAGCGTTAATTGGGCATCTCCCACCTCACACTGAGGAACGTATTGAGTATTTTAATGGGGTTTCGGGGTTCTAACGATCTTTATTTAACATACTTCTATTTAAAATTTATATTTCCATCTATATCGGAATTCATAAAGTGGAATTCTTAGCATTTATTATTTCTTCATTCATTCTCATTTATAGCATACATTTTTCACTTCTCTGGTTATTCACGCTCCAACAAGACTTCGAACTATTTGATTTGTAGGAATTTCGGCATTTTAATGTTTCAAATCGTAAAGTGTCTATTAATATTTCAACTTGCAGATAAATAGGTAATTCTTCGATTTTCCCTGTCCATTTAACGCGTTCATGCTAATAGCACTCAGAAAGCAGCCACATTTTCATACATAAATCAGTGTACATCAGACTGCGCCAAAAATCTGGTAACGTTTTATGCGTTCAGTTTATATAGTCAATCTAAAAAAAGCATATAAATGTATACCGTAAACTATAGGCTCACAGTCATCACTGTCACTTTTTCAGAATTAGCAGTATGCATGAATATAGAATTTTGATTGGTGATTTTATAAGCGAATTTGAAAGCTCGGTATTTTTTATTTCTTTTTCGGTGTGGCCGAAACTAACTCTAAATTTAGAAATTTAATTGCACAAGTAGTAATAAGCCTACCATCCCCTCTACTTTTTTATGACATCACACGTGCTGCGTTGTGATTGACTGGGTCATTTTGTGACGATACATTTTACTTTGTGCGGTAAATTTAAATTTTTGAATTTCCTGTTGTGGAGCTACCTAATGGGGATTTGTTGGCGGTACAAGAATCGGTAATATAGTTTTCTATAATTAACATCCGATAGTTATACCGGGTGATTCATTAGAAGTGATGATCGCTTGAATTTCGCGCGTAAGGTTTTAGTATTTTTTGCATTATTAGATTCACGGTTTGAATTTCGTTAGTAATTTTTTTCTGTCATGACTGTCATTTAAGAAACCAGTGTCGTCGTTAATTGTTGTGTGCCATTTGCGGTTTATTGCTTTTTCCATTTTGAACAATTTTTAGAGTTGATGCACTAAAATATGTAAGAAACGTGACTGTGTCTAGTGTTAGTTTTATAATTTGTGGTAAAACAGAAGCAGTATTTGTAGATTATAAATAAGTAAACAATTTACTGAAAGCATGATGATACACCACTGCAATTAAATAAAAGATCATCAGTTAGTACCAACTTCATAATTTTTTTGATTTGCGGGAAATTCAAATTGTCCTCACTTCTAATGAATCACCCGGTACATATGATGTTTGTGTTCGGTCATTTTGCGGCGCGGGTGTCATAATGGCAGCTATTCAGATCTGTCGCGAATATTTTGAGAACAATAAAATTTATAGTTATTTACATAACAGGAAAATGTCAGGTAATGACATTTTACAGAAGAGTTTTGTATTAAATTTTACCCGAAATCACCTTTCAATTCATATATTTGATTAATGTCAATCTGTCCGTGATGACAGCAGTCATTATAGACATTTGTAAATGTCAAAAATGCGGCCGGTAAAGTGACAAGCGGCAGGAAATGTAGTCTGCTCTGCCTCTGTCATGGAAACTAAAATTTTCTGGCAGAAAGTAGGCATGAAAATAGAGGTTTCAGGATGATTTTGGGTAATATACGAGGGTAAAAACATATCATAGTAATTACCTATGTGACGGAGAAGGTGAATTTTCCTTGGAGTCGCTATCGAAACATCTCAGAATGCCAGAAAAGTGCTTTCCATGAGGCTGGTTATTCATCAGTCATCTTAGAACCTCCTCATCTTTTTGGAAGTGATAAAAAACGACTCGATGGGAGAAATTTAACACCTCGGATGGAAGGACGATGTCTGGCATGGGATTTTACTTGTGTTGATACCTTATGTTCTTTATATCTTTTCTCCTCGGTGAAGAAAGCAGGTTCTGCAGCCGCTCTAGCTGAACGCAGGAAGAAAAATACTTACGCTGCCTTACAACCTACATTTATTTTTAATGGATTCGCTGTAGAAACCATGGGTCCCTGGGGAAATGAAGCCAAAATCATTACAGCGGCAATTGGTAAAAGACTCCGGCAAAAAACTGGAGAGTCCCGCTCAACTCAGTTTATTTACCACCGAATCAGTCTAGAAATCCAAAAAGGCAATGCCGAATGTATTTTAGGAACTTTACTTTTTTTTTGTAATTCTTTTGACGAAATTTATTATGTTTTAAAACCCCGTTCTTATATGTAATTTGTTCCTCTTCTATTATTTTCTTTAAACGTTTATTTATTAAAAAAAAATTCGTTTAATTGTAAAGAATCAAAATCATTTAGGGAAACCTAGACATACATGATTACGCGCTGATTACTTTTATTTACTTGACATATTTTATTTCTATAATTTGCATGTTTCTTCAAGCAATCAAAATCCTCCTTCTATTCGTCTCCTAGCGCGAGCTGGATGGCTATCGCGATCACCGTTTTTTGGACATGTTTAAATTTCATCAAATGTCGACGTTTTAGATCATTTTAAACAACTTTTAAAGAATAATTTTATTTTCGTCTGTGTGTATGTGCGTACGTGCGTACGTTGGCAATTTTCCGAAGTAACGACTCGACGTATTTTGTTCAAATTTTGGATATGTATATTAGGCATACTGAAGCGTAAATAACGAGCCGGAGTTTTGAAACAAAATTTTGGAGCGCCACAACGGCATCGAACTTTTTTTTTCAAATAGCAACCTAAAATTTTTATTAAGTTATTCGCAAGACCTTATTTTTCTGTGTACAACCTTCAAAAATTGTGCCAGGTTTCATTACAAAAAAACTGAGGAAGACAACTTAATGAGGGTGTCGTACCCTCTTAAGGGATAAGTGTTGTAAAATGTCATTCTTATTCTTACGTGCCGATTGAATTGAATAAGCCTTATTTGTGTTTTACATACCTATGGCGTTATACTTATACGGTTAGCATTTCCAATGTTTCCGATGGTTGCACGAAATCTGTAAATTTGTTTATTTGAGGTTAGCTACTTTCTTGACAAATCCATGTTTTTTGTCTGTTGGCAGACATGTCGCAATTGAAATAGAATTGCACCATGTCAAGACAATGTAATCCTTATTGCATGCTTTGACCTTGCATTTTCTTCTTGCAAGTCCTTGCGCGTTATACTGCTCCATGCCAAGCGGCCTTAATAAAACTGTCAAAGAGTACCCAATAAATCATAAACAATCCCAATAAAGTAAAACAACCACACATGTTTGAATTTTAAATGCAGAGTAATTCATCATAGGTAAAAAGGGTAGGTTCATTATTTCTTGTTTTTCCTATTTACCTTAATTCAGTTAAAGCTTTTCGCTTAATAAGACATGCAGTTCGGTTGCTAACTTAAAATTTACAGATTATGTGATCCATGCAACCATCGGAGACATTAGAAATGACAACCGTGCAACGACGCCAAATGTAAAACATAGATAACCAATGCAAATAGCATTTATTCAATCGCATCACCCTTCTGAATAAGTAAGCGTCGTGGATGCTCGTAATACTATCAAAGGAGATTTGCGAGAATTTTAGATTGGAATTAACAAAACAATTGAGTACTCTTAAGTACCGTATTGATAGTATCTGCGACTTTTCTTTCACCTACCGATCACGGTCGAGTACAGTACAGTTAGTTGAGGCGACAGGCGACACCGTTGTCTTTTCTGCTTGAACGAAAATGGTAACTTTGTACCCATATACCACATACCCTATACGAAACGATAAACATTTCCAATCTTATAAGGATGTCTATAGACAATATAGCATATAAAACAACCGAACAAGATGTGAATATCTAAGAAAGTGAAACAATACCTAAGGCGAAATAAACATTTTGCAAGCAAATTTTCAGTATCTTTAGTTTTGTTATTATTGGCTGCTAGAACTTGAGAGAATTGTGTGTCTATCATGACTCGGTTACAGTTACACAAGTTACTTGATAACCGAAAACTTTGATAAAAAAAGATAAACCAATAAACGAAATACATTTTTCTTAAGAAAATGAAAATTACCTTGGGCATAAATCTTATAGGGGAATGAAATGACACGCCTCACTCTCCTCATCGTCCCCATCTTCTAAAGAGTTCACATTCATAAAAATATTAGTTAGCATAGATTTGCGTGCGCCCCTAACTTGCCACTTGCATGTAATGCGAAGCTTCACTATTTTTTGTGAACTGTGTATGGTATGGAATGCTTGCTACGCTTTTGTATAAGAGGAATGTTAAAATAATATCGGCACTAATGATTAACGTGCTCATTCAATAAAAATACAAATGAAGTAAATTGATTCCAAATCTTGTTTGGCGCGGATAAGGAACGAACATGTACTATAAAGAGCAACAATTACGAAAGGAACTTGGGAACTTGAACAATGAACGAAAGGACCAGTTGTTGATTCGAAGTATGTCTTCTTTAACGAAGGCCCAACAAACAAACTAAGGCGATAAGCAGAGATGACGATGCATACCTTTTTTGGTAGCGAAAACGTCGATTGTTCATTAAAACGACCAAGGGGATGATTTGTAGCGACAAGAACGACGAAACTTTGCGTTGCAGACGATGAAAGCCTTCATGGCAATGTAAGAATTAAATTCAGCGAAATGACATGGTACTTTTAACAACCACGTTCATTGTTGACGGTTGTACGGCGGTGTCTTCCATTCGATTAATTTGCGTACTAAGGATAATTTCTTTGAAGGAATTTCACAGGAATAACTAAAGGTAAAACTTTACTTTGGCAACGCAGCAGTATCCATCTCATCTGATTTTGACTTTTGAAGAATTAACTTTTTATTTCGCTTCATGAAACAATACTATACTTACGGGCAAATCTTCGCCTTTAAAGTGACGGGGTCGCTCCTCGAAATGGAAATTTTCGCGGCCGATCGGCAGAAGCTTGAGAAATAGAAGGGGGGGGAGGCGGTAACATAGAAAACCTAATAATACGTACATAAATACAACTATAAAACGTAACAAAAATAAAATGTTTCATTTTTATTGTGTCCCTTTGTGTAGAGACAAGTGGATCTGCTGGGTTCCGTGTGCTTGGACGATTTGGAGGACGCGTATTTGTTTCCAGATTAAGGTGGATTCGCATTTTACGGAACGTCAACGTGACGTCACCGACCGGCAACGTTACACCAAATATTGCAATATTTTTCACCAACCGGAACCAGCTCGTTTCGCTCCGTTTCGATCCCTGGACGGGGTAACCCCAAACATGTCAATTTCGTTTACCAAAGACAGAAGACTTCTGCCTTCCTGTATCGGAATCATAGTTCATTTAACGCTCAGCTCCATTTGCTCCAATGGGCTAAAGACGGAAATAATAATATAAATAATTAAATTAAATTAAATAACGTATTAAATACCTTCACGTCAGTGGCGTACACAAACCAATACGACCAACTGTTTCTTCGAATGTGAACCCTCTATTAGGATGTACTCCTTCAATCACTGCGCAAAGCTAGGACTTCAAACGCAATATTCTATTTGTAGCAGCGCCATCTGCGCCGCACTTAAGAACTTTTCACCTTTTCCCAATTCTCTTGGCACAGTCGACTATTTCTGATGCTCCAAACGATCTTTGGTATGATGCGAAACTTTCACCTTTTGATCAAATTTCGAGTTCCTTTCGTTGTCATATAAAGATTTCCATTTTATCGCTAGAATAAATTAGCAGGCTACCTGCACCGGATGTACTTCTCAAGATTAAATAACCAAATCGTAATCGTGATTCCCTGCAACCGAATTTTAAGTCAATGAGCAGGTGCTAAACGAAGCATCTTCAATCTGTGAGTTAATGTGTACGATGTAGGTACGGTTCATCGATTTTCGGAACTATACAAATTAGAATGCAACCGCATAAAGTGAACTCACAGAGAAATCGAAATTTATACAATCTGTGCGGTTTACGAATAAACACTATGTATTCTAATTAAAAGGTCGCCTTCAATAGAGTTTCGACCAATTTTGAGAAGTTTTTGTACGCAAATTAGTTACAGGACTATCGAATGTAACCTCATCGTGCGTGACGATGTTCCTAATCGTCACGTTTTATAATCCAACGCCAAATTAATCAATTTGAACCAGATAAGGTAAAAGGAGCATTCTCTGCTTTGATTTACGCCGACAAGCGCACTGATCAAATTAAATTTTATATTTTTGGGACGTAAACTTGTTAAAAAATTGTCGGTATATCAGCTCGAATTGTATCGATTGTATTACTTACTATCGATACTTTTAATCTTTTAGGATGACAAATAAAGTGGTCAAGATCCATTCTAGTTCCCAAACTTCAGATACAGGAAATTGTGTGAAAGGAAGATTGTAGATTAGTTTCTACGTTTTGTTCACAATAAAAAAGAAATAACAATGACTATTTGATATATTTGAAATAAATATCTGATTTTATCTCATAGATGCAAGTGATGTCGGCTGGATATCTTCAAATTACACGGGTATATTCGAGGGAAACCCTCCCCGAATGTGCATCTGTTTCAACGATACCTACTTCTGTGGGCAAAGCCCCGCGCATAAGGGTTTAAACGAGATTTGAACAATGCACAAATAGATGCATTGTGGGTATGATAATATAGTTTATTCTATTCTCAACCCTTACACATTATCATTTTATGTATGTACGTATTCTGTGCCATATGAGCTGCGTTTTCAATCTGGACTTCACAGAAATGATACGAATAGGTAAAAATGGGTAGGTATTTGTGATTAAAGCGAGTAACATTAGACGCAAGATTTTTATCTGTGCTGAAGAAAACGATCAAAGCAGCTTTTGAAGTACTTTTAAACAAAATGAAAATATTCTTGGTAACTTCTAGAAAATTAAACGAATTGTACAAAAGTATTCGAATTTTAGAACTCAGGGGTGATTCTGCTTATAAACCAACCACCTCAATCGCGATCTTGTAAAAAATTAATTAATTTGTACGCTCCCCGAGAATATATAGGCGTAGCAAAAATAAACAACAATTTAAATCGTAATCCTAAATTAACAAGTAAACAAACTCTTTTAGTTAAGCGTAATTTATATTTTCTCCCTGCAAATACCTGCAGTAATTCCGCAATAACGCAAGTAAAAGACAAACAAATTATATGATATAATCCATATTACAATTATTTATTGGCAGCGCTCTTGGCGCTAATAAAAAGAACGGAATTTTGGTTAAATTTAAAATAGGCTATAAATCTATATTAAAAGTTAATACATTGTTATAACAAGCCAACAAATCCTATAAAAAAATACATCTCCAAAGAATGATAAACCGTAATCCGGAACGCTAGAGAATAGAACAAAACGGGGGATGAGCAGCGTTGCAGTAGTAAGGGCGGGTACGGCATCAAATGAGGGGATTAAATGTAACCCGCCAGTTTTAGAATGACTGCCTGGACGAGTTGTGGTATATAAAATGCTAATTTACATGAAACGTCTGCTGCAGTTCAACCAGAAGTATTAAAGAGAGTTCTGGTAATCGGTGTTACTGTAGGGTTGTGTCAACATACAAAACAACTGCACTAAAAAAATACTTTTTTTAACTTTCAAATTTACATATCTATCTGTTTAAATATACTCCAGCTCCTGTCTATAAAGGAAAGTTTTATATTTTGGAACCAGCTGTTACAAAACAAATTGACTTTTGTTTGCTTTGATGTCAAGTTAACTTCGTTTCATTTAGCCACAATACTAAAATAATGAGACTATAAAAATGACTTAGGTTATTTTAATCACCATGACAAATGTCTTTCCAGTTTTTAGTACCGATTGGTTACCTACTTTATTTATTTATGTATTCGCACTGGGTTAAACTTGGAGTTTATTGCTTCATCTCCCGCCATTCTCATTTTTAAACTCGCTCGAAGGGAACTACCACATTTCACGGGGTGTATATATACGCCTGTGACGTGACGGCTGGCATTGCAATTATAAATGCAAAAGGTAAAGAATTGCAATTAGTGTGAGCGGCGAACTGCTGTAAATATCCGATCAATGAAAATTAATATTGCTCCAAAATAAACAACACATAATTATCTAACTTATACAGCGGATCTAAGGAAAATATTTTCCTGAAGCAATAACTTTACTTAATGCTAACCTCGAAATAACCACGATAAGTTATTCGGTTCTCGTAGGAACCAGGGTGATGAATTCATGATGTTTTGTATCATAGATAAACAGTGAAAGGTTTTATTTTTTTGTGAAACTAAGACAAGACAGGGCGATTCCTAAAATTACAGAACAGAAAGTAGCAAAAGGCTTACCTACCTTGCGATTAAACGTAGCAGCAGAAGTTACTGTGCGAGAAAAAGCAAAAACTGTAAATACGGCGCGGTAAACGTAAAAGTAAAAATTAAACGGTATGAAAGCAAAATAAATGTACGGAAAGTATCAAAAATTAACACGGTATACTTACAAATGTATAACTAGCAAAATGAAAAGGCAAAAAGATCATACGTTTCGGTTAAAACACCAAGGCAGAAAGTTCCCCACTAAACAAAAGCTTTACTGTTTATAAATTCGGTCATGCCATGGAAGGACCGCCGGTTTTTCCAACGAGGGTAAGAACGTCCACAAATGCTGGTGGCATTGGTTCATCTCAGGTATGGCAGCTCGCAGCCTAGCCTAGACATCTTGAGTGAGTGAGTCAGGGGGGTAGTACAAAGGGCTTGAATTTGAGGCCTAGGTACGCGTGGACCCTGTCCACCTTCCCATCGTCATCCAGAAGCGTTCCCAGTATTTCTATTGCTGCCTGCATATTGGTTACTATAGAGATTCTCTGGCTTTCTCCAATAGAACTTAAGCACAGACGGTAATTGCAAAAACCTCTGTGGGGAACACTGTTGCGTAATATACGTGAGGGGTAATAACAAAAGTATTTCGATAGTAATAGATGAACTTGGTTTAAGGAGAAATTGAAGAAATTATGAAGTGAACGTGAAAGTTTGAGGAAAACTTGAGAACAATTTGATGAGAACAGTGTGAGGGGACTATGAAGGAAATTTGGTGCATTAAGAAGGTTGTCAGATGCTCAGATGAACTATACGCACACATGTGGAGGATTTTAGAAACATTACAAGCGGCCTCTTTGAATCCTCGTACGAAAAACATTATAATATGTTTTATTTCATTTTTATTATTCTAACCAAGATGCACTATTATATTTGATTCTCGGTCATAAATAATGAACTATAAAGCCAAAGACTAGTAGCGCTAAAAAGAAACAGATCCTAGTAACACGAAACACCTGCTCATCAATGATTTGTGACAAATCAAGTAATTATAGTGGACTGTATGAACTCGAGCACAAAAAGGAAAAGCGGTGACATCAATAGACCGTGAAAATATACTGCATGATCTAAGTATGTGTGGAGCGCATTAAATAGGAAAAGTCTTAAAAGTTGAAAAGATATTCGAAGGAATACAAAAAGTCCTGCTGACCTTATGTATAGGTTGGTTATTGCAATTTATTGTGTCTACACAAATGTCTATAATATAATAAACAGCAGGCAGTATCGATAGAGTTATTGAAACATAAGTTTTCAGAGTGAAGGTAAAAAAGACTAGCACATGGCTTGTATATGGTATTAGGGATGGTCACGTGGCTTCCTTTTGATGACTACATTTGTGAAATTATGTGTAACTAAATTAATTTTTTACTACAAATTATACTTCACTACGAATCTCACTAAGCTTTTTAACTCGATTTGCCTATTGACTACGTTATACATAGCGGAAATTGAATCTGTGCAAATGGTTTTTAAAATAATGTGTATACGCCACGTGAGTGAGCAAACCGCAAGCTAGACAAACAAAGGCACGGGATGCAAAGGTGTCTTGGTTTTAAATTTTGTGGTTGCATGCACAATTTCCTCTCGTTGTTCTAAGAAATCAAAGCCGTTAATAAAGCTTGAATCAAACTTCAAAGAAATGAAGCAGAATGATGCTTAAGGTTTTAATCGGCTTTGTTTATAATCTATACCCTTCCGTTTCGGAATTAATTTTTAGAAGGATGGATTTTGTAGCTTAGTTATAAATGTTGGTGAGAATTTAAAATATTTCGAAACAAAAAACGCCACTCCCGCAAGATCTGCGAGTTTAATCTTATTAAATTTTATTCTACGAACGTAATTTGAAATGAGAGAAACGCAAAGGTGAATGAAGCTTATACATGAATGCAGAGTAGTTTCATAGAACTAGGAAATTGTATAGCCGACCAGGTAAAATCTACAAAGTGTAAACAGGAATTATGTATTACTGCGGTATCCATAACGCTGAATGATTAAGAATGGCGAATTTGATTATCTCAACCATTCATCTCAGCACAAATCCGTTCACTTTCATTTAAACCTTTTAACAAGTAACAATGTATTCCAAACTCCCAACTTCTGAAAAATTACACGGTTGGTATAGAGTAGAGCCGGTCCTGGTTACAGTCTACCGGGAAAACTTTTGGTTCGGGCCCACCACATATAGTTATATGTTACTAAATTGCAATATATGTATAACAGATATGTATATGTTCCATTTGCAAGGCGCATTTGGGAATTTGAAAGAGATAGTGGAAAATCACAAAATAAAACGGCAACCAAAACTATTTCGTAAATAACGATTCTAACATCTTTTGGACAAAATGCACATGGTAATCGAAAATGCGCAAAATCAATATCTGGGGCATCCAGGCAAGACGTTGGACATTTTCTTATTGAATCGGATCTAAAATAATGATGTTGAAATTTTTTTAACCATAACTCAGGTAGTTAACATCAAGCGATCTCCAAGATTTTTCTTGGCTCAGATGACTAGCTTAGATACCAAATGCAAACAGCACGAAGTAAATATGTTGAAAATGTTAAAACCAGTTATGGCACGAGGCGACAGACGAACAGAGAGCTCCATTAGCACAAACTAAAAAAGTGCGATTTTGAGTGTCAAAATCTACAGATTCGACAAATACTAAAATTTTTAAAACTCAAAGAAGGTGTATGTGTGTGACAATCTCATTTTTATAACCGAAAATCCTTTCAACAGAAAAACACGAACTTTTCAGAATGTGCCTTCCTTATGATGAGAATATACAATACGCACTTTTTAACTCGTTTTCCAACAACATTAGATCCTACCATGTTTCAGCGCGTCCGCTTGTCCGTTGCAAACTACTTTTACAGTTTACAGTAGACGGTAAAAGGGCAGTTCAGTAGAACTCCAATTATCCGAATCAACATCTGTGACCGGACCGGACTGGGTCTAGTTCGGTACTTATTTCTATTCTATTTCAAGAAATTCGGTAAACTTCGATTCTTAGATATAGCATCCCCCCCCCCCCCCCCCCGATATATTATACTTCCTATGGAAGTAACTCAGATAGGATTCCTTGGGGGATGTTTTTTTAATTATTTTTTTTCTTTCTTTTTTTTTGAGAGTTCCCGTTGGAAGTTAAAAAGTTAAAGGTTTTCATGAAATGCTAACAGTTTTTTAGAGGTGTAAGAGCTTTTAATCGCCTTCGTAACCAAAACTAAATTTTTTCCTTTAGGCCCCCTCAACTACTCACTCCTATTTCTAACACATAACTCCTGTTTTTCCATGTCCTTTTCACCTCCTTGCAATTCTATAACAGGTGTTCTATGTTTCCTTTTTCCTCTCCACATATTGTAAATTTTCCTTCTTCTTTTTGTCTCCATTTCTCTTTCCTTCTCTGCTCGTTTCCACGCCTGAATTTCGCCACTATTTTAATATTTTTTATACCCTTCCATAAATATTTCGGTAACCACTCTCTCATTAGATCTTTGTAACTACTACTTCCTCGCGCGCTCTCTTACTTCACCCCCTGTTGTTGTATTAGTGCATCCAGGTTCGCGTTAATACAGTCGATTGTTCCCCTCCCTTTTCCGAACCTATTTGTGTTTCCTCCAACATCCTCTTCTCTTTCTAATCTTCATTCAGTAGCATTGCCGCTTTCCTTTTCTTTCTCTAATTGTATTTCCCTCTCACTGGTTCTATTTTTATTTTTTCGTCTGTTAGTCACCTTCCAAAACCCCTTCGCCGTTTTTATTTTCCTGACTTGCTCTTCGTATTATTTCTGTTTCTCCGTCTTTCTTCGTTTACATTTTCTTTGGTATTATTTTCTGTTTTCCTACCTCTTTCTCCTTTATTTTCCTTCTTCTTTCTTTCTCTCACAGTTCTCTATGTCTTATTTCCACGTTTTGTACATCATCTGTCCCACCATTCCTTTCTTTTTTCTTTCCCCTACCATTGCGTGTATTTTCCACGTTATTGCTTTTTTGATATTCTCCGTTATATTCTTCCACTCCTCTTCTGTACTCTCTCTTATTTCTTCTCCTTGTTTCTCTTATTCTTATTTTAGGTATAAGGTATATATTTGCTGTTCCCAAGCTCTGTCATGATTGCTTTGAGTTAATCCTCCTGCTCCTCCTCCTATCTGTAGGTCTCTTTCTAATTCATTGAACCACTGCTGCAGAATTTCAGGGTCATTAGTCCTACACGACGCCATTTCTTCGGTGGTTCAGACAATTGTCCACCGACTACGTAAAATAACTATTTTTACTAACAATAATGCATATGAAAAATAGTAATAAACTTACGAGAATGCTTTTCACAGGTATGCAAAATTAGTTACATCGATAGTCGCGTGGACTACCATTGTAGAATATACCGTCAAAACGGCACTTACAATTCCGTAAATCGACTAAACATGAAGAATGGTTTATTACCGAGAGGTAGTGAAGAGTGTGCCATGGGTCCAAGGTCAAAGTAAAGATACGTGCTACAAACTGCGAGTAACGAAGGGTTAATGCCTATTCTGGCATTAAAATCTCCCCCCCCCCCTCACCAATATTAGTCCCTCCTTCCTTTCATCTGCTATATCCTTCTCTGCTGTATATCGCTATCACTGTCATTTTCCTTCCTTTCAATTCCACTCATCTGACCTGTACTCCGTCCTCCTTTTCCGTTTATCCCTTTTTTTACCATATTGCTCCTTTTCGCAAATTGGTTCTCCCAAATGTATTCATTCGGAATCCTCTTTACTTTCTCCCAATTGCCACGAGATCATATTATCGTCTTCCAAACTCCCAGAATAGAGCGTCTTTACCATATCTACCCCCGCTACATTTCAGAATATCATTTTCATGTTGCTCTTCTCCATTTTTCGTTTTTCTCTTTCCTTCTGTCGTTTGTGCCTGTGGGGTCCGTGAAGTTAGCAGAACATTGACGGCACAAATCTCGGGACTAGGTGGATTGGTTAGTGCTTCGTTTGGGCCGGTTTGTGCCGTAAAAAGTTTGCCAGCAAAACATACGGTTTGGAAATTATTTCGATTTTTGGTAGTTCTGCTAATAGGCCAGTCATTGAGGATTTTTATCTGGAAATAACTCGGAAAGTACTGAAATTTTGTTTGCTTGAGTGCAGTGCGTAGAACTAAAATTCATAAAATGCACAATTCGAAACTTGACGCCGGGGCCGCCATCTTGCCAAGATGGCCGTCAAAGTCGGTTTCCCGCCGATATCTCCAAAACTGTGCATTTTACGAGAAAATATGCGGTAAGCAAAATTAAAGAGACGAAAATTTCCTACAAAAATGGAGTTAGAATATTTCCATTACAGTTAGCCCTTACGCAGAAAATCAGTAAATTTTTAATAACCAGTGGCGTACATTTTATCCAAATAATTCATTAATCATTTAATTAATTAATCAAATTGATTAATCAATTAGTCTATGATCAATTAATTTTAAGTAACATTAGATTCTCTATTTACGCAGACCTGGCGGTTCGTTAATGTCACTGTTTTCAATGCCGAATACGTTTATCCCTATTTCGGGATCAACGCCGGCTTCTTTGAATTCATCGGATTTTTCTTCTTCAGTCGATAAAAGAATATCCATACATATTAAACAAATTCCGTTTGTGCCGGTTAGTGCTGTATAAAGTTTGCCGGGAAAATATACCCTTTGGAAGTTATTTCGATTTTTAGATGTCTGTAGATGTTTGCTATAACTTCGCACACTTTTGTCGGCATAAATTTCGAGACTAGATGGATTGGTTAGTGCTACGTTTGTGCCGGTTTGTGTGGTAAAAGTTTGCCAGCAAAGCATTGCCTTTGAAGGTTATCTCAATTTTTAGATGTTCTGGAAACCTTGTACACTTTTGTCGCTATACTGTTGAAACTAAGTATAATGTTAATGTCGCGCACGGGTTAATGCTATCTTTGTGCAGGAATGTATAGTAAAAAGTTTGACCAAAAAAGGGACTGTGTGAAAACTCCCAGCACGTTTTTAATATTATAGCTTTCACACAAGTGTAGGTAGTGTGCCTTTGATGGCGCTTTATTGTCGAATTTGTTGGCAATTGTATGCCATACATTTGCAGATCATCCTTGTGTGACTTAAAGTAAGTAAAGAACGTGTGTGTCTTCGTTTTTTCAATGACAGCCTTCCGCGGCGTGTTATACCTAATGCAAAATAATTGAAGTTACAATTAGCATCTGTCTGTGGTGTACTTAGTCATTCGCGAGATTGGGTCTCCAAATGGTAAAGAACTCAGGGGATAACTGTTATATAAGTCCAAATTTGCTAAATCCGATTGCACTACATGAAATAGGTAAGAATCCAGAATCCCTAAGTTCCGCCGTTGTATGTTCAAGATAAGTGTAAGGAGTACGGTAGCATATTAAATATTTTATTTTATTTTTGCTTTTATTTTTGAGTGGGCGGGGTTTCATCCAAGGTCGCTACACCAACCCAACCCACTATACATTTACAAAATTTATGTCCGAACGCCGATTCGAACCAGGGACACACAATACCGCACTCCAGCCTAAACTGAATTGCGCCACACGGCCTGATAAAAATATAACACACCATGAATGATATTGGTTTTCTATGCGATTTTTTAAACTTTATTACTTTAAGTCACAGCAGGCTATCAAAAACAATGTTTACTTCGTTCTCAAGTTTCTATAATTTTTTTATTTACTTTCTTGTGCCAGACTCTTTGTCTGTTAAAATGTTTCCAGCTACAATGCCAACACAGTTTAATTTCTAGATGAGCTTTTGTTTCATATCGCCTACTGTGGTTTAAAATTGTATATAAAGTATATATACTTATCATCTATGATATTACTTTTCCGTTAAAGTAAAGTAGTGTTTTCATCACAGAAAAAAGTCTGTTTTTTTGAAAAAACACATTTTTTGATATTGATATTGAAATGATTAAAGAATAACTTCAAATTCTCATTTAAAAGCTTGAAACTGGAATCCAAACTGTTTGGTTTTTTTGACGGTGGATTACAGCATTACACATCAAAATAACCGTACTTAAAAGGACTTTACACCGAAGGTAATGGGATTTTGCAAATAACGGGCAAATGCTTTGAAAGAATTACTTCAAATTTTTTTACTGTCATTTTTAATTCATAGTCTATCATGGAAAGTGTTTATTCTGACCATTCTATGCTATAGTAATTTATTTTGGAGATTTTAGTCCATAAAACAACAACTTCAAGGCAGTATTTTATTATTATTAATGGAAAAAAGAAATTTTCCTTTCAATCGACTGTGAGGTGGCGCCGCCTAACGAAGGTAATCAAAAGTAAGTGCTAAGTGGGCATTACATGATACTACAACTTAACAAGTATCATGTGGGCATTAGGGATACAAAGAGAAACAGTGGCGCATGGTTTTCTTGCGTAGGAGTGTGATGGTGTGGTTAGAGCTGCATATCAATTAGTCACGTGCAAGGTCACGTGCTGTAGGTATGGTGCTCTTAACGTAAAATTAACATAAATAATCACAAACCAAACAAATAAAGTCCATAATGCTGGCTTAAAGGGATTGAATATAACAATATATAACTGATTGATTTAACTAATAAAATTTGAAAATTGATATGTCTTACCACTGAAGATGGAGACGACTAAAATAAAATCTTAAACTTAATTGATCATAGACTAATTGATTAATCAATTTGATTAATTAATTAAATGATTAATTAATTATTTGGATAAAATATACGCCATCTGATTATTAAAAATTTACTGATTTTCTGCGTAAGGGCTAACTGTAATGGAAATATTCTAACTCCATTTTTGTCGGAAAATTTCGTCTCTTTAATTTTGCTCACCACATATTTTCTCTTAAAATGCACAGTTTTGGAGATATCGGCGTAAAACCGCTTTTGACGGCCATCTTGGTAAGATGGCGGCCCCGGCGGCAAGTTTAGAATTGTGCATTTTATGAATTTTACTTCTACGTACTCAAGCATACAAAATTTCAGTACTTCCCGAGTTATTTCCAGGTAAAAATTCTCAATGACTGGCCTATTAGCAGAAATTCTAAAAATCAAAATAATTTCAAAACGGTATGTTTTGCTGGTAAACTTTTTACGGCACAAACCGGTACAAACGAAGCACTAACCAATCCACCTGGTCCCGACATTTGTGCCGACAAAAGTGTGCGAAGTTAGCAGCACATCTAATAATCGAAATAATTTCAAAACGGTATGTTTTGCTGACAAACTTTTTACGGCACAAACCGGCACAAACGAAGCACTAACCAATCCACCTAGTCCCGAGATTTGTGCCGACAAAAGTGTGCGAAGTTAGCAACACATCTAAAAATCGAAATAATTTCAAAACGGTATGTTTTGCTGACAAACTTTTTACGGCACAAACCGGCACAAACGAAGCACTAACCAATCCACCTAGTCCCGAGATTTGTGCCGACAAAAGTGTGCGAAGTTAGCAACACATCTAAAAATCGAAATAATTTCAAAACGGTATGTTTTGCTGACAAACTTTTTACGGCACAAACCGGCACAAACGAAGCACTAACCAATCCATCTAGTCCCGGGATTTGTGCCGTCAATGTTCTGCTAACTTCACGGACCCGTGGCTGTGCCCTCCTCCCCCTCTCTTCCTCCCTATATCTTCTCTTTTGCTGTTAGTTTTTTCCTCCGAACCTCGCTCTTTCCTCTCCCGTTCTTTTTCATCTTCCGTTCTCCCTAAACCTGTATCATGGGTACTCTATCTGTATTCTCCATTAGTTTCCTATATCCCAATCTTACTTTCTTCCCCGTTCTTCTTTCCCTTTCTTTGTTCTTTTCCCAAGAAACCGCATGAGCATTTTACGAACTTTCAGGTATTTTAACGGTCTTGAAGAACCTTTCAGAGCCCCTGACGGATTAACCCCTTCTTAGTAGAATCTTTATTTAGAATTAAAGGCTAATATTATCTTGGAATTCGCATTATTAATTAGTGCCTTAATTAAAGGTTTGTGCGTTTTTTTCAATTCCACGTTTTTCAGAAATATATTTTTGGAGGTAGGTGAATTTCAGTTTTTGACAATATTTCATTTATGGTAGGGTGGTTTTGTTGTTTCAAACTACTCTGTTATGTTTCATGTTGCTTCTTCTGTTTTTCCTTCGTTGCTTATCATGTAATCTGCATAGTCCATTGTAGGATCTCGTGGTTGTTCTTTTAATAATGGTACGCTGCAGTGGCAAATCTGCGTTGTTGGTTTTCCCACGGGCAAAAGTAAAGTAAAATGCAAGAGCGGGTTTTCCAGAGCCTGTTATGTTAAAACAGTGGAAGGTAGGGAGGTGGAAAAGGTTAAAATAAGATAGTAACGCAGTTGGGATGATGTAGAGCAAAATGTAACCTTCCCTATAAGAATGCTATGTCAAGTTGCAATTGATCTAGGATTCCATGTCATGATTTGAGGGTAGCATTTCTATCACCACCGTGGAGAATCTGTAGTTAGTAATCGAGTGAACAAATCGGGGAAGGGGGATATATTACCTTACAAAGTATTTGAGGTTGAAATCTATGTGAGACTATCATCCATATTTGAATTTTCGTGCCTATAGATATACTCGTACCTAATACAAGCATACAAGAATTAAAATTAAAATGACGATAAGAAGAAAACAACCGAGAAACAGGTCAGAAGACTATATGTACGCGAATGTAATATTTAAAAATGATTGACGTTTACAATGCGTACTAACAAGAATTTTATTGCTCACAAAATTAAATTTTAAACATACAGTTATCAAAAGTATGCTAAGTCTATAAACGGCATGCACCTAAATGAAAAGTTGGCAAACCACAAAAAGAGAAGCGCTACTCGAACAAATTAAGTGTCACTACATATAATTCCGGCACTCAGATTGACCGACACAGCGGGCCTCGCACCTAATCTCACATTTTGTAAAGTCAAGGTCAGCAGGTATGATAGATGAAACACCAAAGTAGTTATTGTTTAATGTCTCCGGAGGGGGTCTATCATAAAAAGTCAAAAATTCAAATCGAACCGCGGCAGGTAGGTAGATGAATTTCATTGGGACCTGTCAGAGAAGGTTATGTTTGACGAGATTATGATTGTCGATTTTACGGTTAATTTTTTAAAAGATTAAACCCGAATATAAATCTGTATAACTTTATACATTCACAAATCATCCAATAAATGAATTGTTAATATAACGATGTCAAGGGTGTCGTGAGTGCAAGGAATAATATTTATATAACGAAAACATCGGGCTTATTTATTGAACAGATTGTTAAAGTTAATGGATGGCTTGTTACAATCTGGGCCATTTAGCAACGGTAGCCTAACGGTCTAAAATTCGCTTCCTTGTTGTCATTTGCTCATTGGAGAAATAATATTTTGTTTAGGCATGTTTAGCGTTTGTCAGGTTTCCGTAAATTAACTAACCTGGTGGCTTTAGTGCGGTCATGATTTTCAGATGCTTACTTCAAAAGACACTGAACTGCAATATGTCACCCTTTCCAAGAATCCCGTGAGTGCCTTTAGACATTGCTACGTATAGTACAGGTTTTTTAACTCTCTCTTTTGTGTATTTCATTCATCTTTATTCCTCGATCTAGTGCTACTGCATTTTGCCTATTTTGCTAACAGTAGGTACTTCGATAGGGATCTATTATGTACTTATCTCCGTTTAAAATAACTGCAAAGTGAATGTTGGTTTTTGTTTATTGAAAAGTATTGCTGGCTTTCAGCTCTCATGCATATTTATTAAGTACCGCATGAACTAGGTACCCATCAAAAAGCAGCTGTATCTCAATTGTATTTAAATTAAGTGTAATGTAAAGGGTACGAATTAACGAATTAGCATGGGTTTTGGGACTAAATTTGTTCTACCTGACGATTAAAACACAAAGGTTTGTGAAAGTTAAGTGAAATACCAATTTGTAAAGAAAAAAAATGAATGCAGTCCGACCCGAAAGGCAAGAATCCAATTAATCAATTAAACAAGCTTTTGTTGTGGAAAATGGTTTGATTAATAGTCTGTAAACATATTGAGGAACATATTTATTTGATTGAAAGTATCATATAAGGGAAAAATTCGTTTGTATTCTGCGTGCACGTACTTTGCCCCAATACTTCACTTCGGATCTGCAAACTAATTATAATACCAAATATAAGTGTTGTAACCATCTTCTATTCGCCGCCGAATACCTTTCGCTTTAAACTTTCTTAAAAACGTTTTCCAGAAAAAGATAACTTTTTTATTTAAAGGAGAAGGAAACTTGCTAATATTAATGTTGGTCACGAACGTTCAGCGAAGTGACCATTACATATAAACCGATCCATTTATGACCCTTTATAAAACTTCTGAAATTCTAGACACCGTTTTTTGAAAAGAGTAACTTTAAAGAACGTTTCTTTTACTACATAAAACACTTTTTCAGCAACTGCAAAAATGTAAATTTAAAATTGTAATTCAAGTCTTGAACTTCTGTAGCGTTTAATGGTACATTTTACACTTAGCGGCGCAATAATTTTCATTCCGACTTAATTTCGCATCAACATGTTTTTAATTTTTGTGATCGTGGCTTCAAAGATGTTCTCCCCGGGAGATCTCGAGAACTAATTCTATTCCCGATTCATCAGCTGTCTATGCATTCAAATCTGACACAAACCAATCAGTTTTAGCAATCAGTCGGTTATTATTAATCACGGTGAGCTGTTAGTTGTTTTATCATCTCACATATTTACGCTGTTTTAGATACATATCTGTGTTAAAAAATAATAAGAGGCATATTCGTATTGCGTAAGTCTTTTTAAATGAAAAGGTGTGGCATATTATACGAATTCATTAGTTTATTAAATTTTAGTTGGATAATATCGGACTTCAACAATGGAATATTTATGGATTTCTTTCTCATTTGTAAACACGTGTACAATCTGTAATAAATAAAAGAAGCTTCGTAGACACTTCATATCTTGTAGGAGTACATTCGATTATGCATGAATCTAGCCGGTAAGTTTCAGTGATTGGTCCAACGTAATCGCATCATAACTTTATTTGATTTAGTTATTTTTTACAGCTAGTTTACTAGTTATGTAATATGTAATATGTAATTTTACACCTCGGGGTGACAAAAAAAAGGGAAAGTGCTGGAAGGATGGCGTTGGCGTTTTTTTCGTCACCCAAGCACGTTTGTAGGTAATATTTGCCATGAAACTAGTTACAAGGCATTTACTGCATTGCGTTACTGAACTTATTTTAAATAAATTCAATATACTAATAGAAGAGTAATAGGAAGGTCACTAAAACAACAATACTTATTTATTAACGAAAATTGAAATTGTCACTGAATATTTAATTCTGGCATCCACGCTCTGGTTAATTTTCTTGGGCTTATTCATCTAGTTTTTCATTAATAATTCCATAGCTGCCTCTTCAATTTGGTTTCAATACGTTTTCTTAAACCTTCACTTTTTCTACACTAACTTGTCCTCTACTTTTCGTTGTTTTTCTTCACGCCCTTGTGTTGCAGATCTATGTTTCGTCTTTTCGTTTTCCTAATTACTGTATTCTCGTAGGTATTAATCAGAACTTCGATGGGCTTTCGACTGTACCACTTCGGTATCACCCGCTAATACCTTCTTGTTCCTCACGATAAATATCCTCATGTACTTGTTTCACTTGATTGATATGGAGTAGAAGTGAGACACCCTCCTCACCACTTTTTTGACCTCACAAAGTCATGTGATTGGTTTACCCCAGGGTTTTCAAAGGTCGTCGTCTACTTTTTCCCAAGGTCATGCCCTCGGGCTTTGATCCAAGGTCAAAGCCTTTGATTCTGGGGCGAGGTTATGACCTTGAATTTTGAACCAAGGTCTGGTCTTCGGATTTTTGGCCTCGGGATTTCCATGGTTACGATAAGGTCGTGGTCTTGGGATGAAAGGGGATTTTTCGGTTGCGTAACTAAGGAGTGACCTTGTTTATGAACCTAGGTCGTGGCCTTGGTGCTGCAACTAAGGTGTGACCTTGTTTGCGAATGAAGCAATAGTGTTCAATAAATAGAATAATATGAGAGAAAGGTGCTGTGTTGCAAAATATAAGCTCCAATTACAAAGAGGGAAAGCAGTTCGTTTAAGCAAAGCAAAAAAGGTTCTGTACTATCATTATAATTGCGTAAAAGGTGACGAGAGGCTAATAAAATTGGTAATGCGCTAATGCTAACGAGCAGAAAGGCAACTGAATACTAACTGGTATTAGAAAGGATCACTCTTGCACCGTAGAATTAGAAACGTGGTGTTCCCCAGATGTATTAGGAAAAACAAGTTAACCTTGAATAATCAAATGCCCTTCACCCTTCAAATCAATGACCTACACCCTTGCAAATTTTAAAAAATCGCTCGGTGGCCTTGACGAAGGGGATTCTCCGGTTACATAACTAACTAAAGAGTGACTTTGCTTTATTGTGCAAGATCGTATTCGAAAATTTTCCTCCGTTTTTGAGTTTAATTTTATACAGTTCAGGCTGTCTAAAATACACAAACGAACGATAAAGAATATAGAAGATAGAGAGACAGAAATGTTTTTTTAATTAATTAGACATTGAATGATGTTTCCTGTACAATTTCATTAGACGGTGTTAATTAAGGTTTTTTTTTAATATGGTCTGTGTATTGGTTGCTGTTTTGCTTCTAATGGGCATGATGTTGACGAAAAGTTATAGTCACTCAGAAATTTTTTTAATTGATTAGAAATTAGCTGATGGTCTTTTTGTGTACCATTCTTTCAGAGCTTACACGTACAAGATTGCAAATTCTAACAACTCACGAATGTGTAAAATGGAGTGAACTAAACTGTTCATTATAATTACATATTTCAAAATGCAGAATAAGAACTTTTTTTAGAAAAGCTGCGCCGATGACATATGATTTCAGAACAAAATGCAGCAATAGTTCGAGCATCCGTTTTTTAAGGATTTAGGGATTCACTACGACACCAGTTTGTCGTTTAAGCATCATTTCTCAGTGACAACAAGATCTGCTTAGGGATTCTAAGGGTTAACTGCACAAAGTTTTATTAACACCTGACACAATTCTGGGACACGAGAAGAAAAACTCTTGGTCGCACAATGGGTTCGAATAAACACACAATTAATTGACAATGACAACATTTTATTCCGAAACACAAAAAAAAACGCCAAACAAAATTCCTAAAAGAAAAAGAAGAGGAGCAAAGCTTTTTTGGGCAAATGACTATGCACTCAGGCGTTCGACAAAAGAAATAAGCGAATCTTAAAATACAGTGATGCTGCGGCGTAGTTCCACACTAAAGAGTTTGTTTTTTGGCATCGAATTGATCTCAAAAAAATATATCGAGACTGCGAGGTTATTTTTTTCTATCACATACAGTTTAAAAGTGACCCCATACTGACCACCTTCTACAGTCGTATCTTATTTTCGATGCTTTTCCTGTTAAAGAGTCAGTACAATACCGATATTGTGTGACCCTTTTGAGTGTAATATCTGACTGAGCATTCTACGTTAGCGTTGGTCCAGCACGACGCAAATTTACTTCGCTCCCCCACGGAATGGAATTTGCGAAGATTGTGAATTTCCTCTGAGATTCGTGCTTTGTTTTCGTGAAAAGGGCGGTCGGGTTCTTTTAGGCATTGATAGTGATCTTCCATCTGGCTTACCATTCTTTTAAGTCGTCCAGACAGCCCGTCTGGAGTCTCCCAGGACTGGCCGCTGACGAGTTCAGGGGCCCTCGAGGTACTCCGCCTGTTGCTCTGTGCTCACGCGACCACCTCTCGTAACGGACGCGAAAGTGTATGTATTTATGATATGATCCAACGATCTGGACGGGGGCTAAGGGGAGACGGGACTCCAATATCTTCACCAGTGTCCAACACGACTTATCACTACTGCCTTTTATACTCTTCATCGACTTTCTCGTTATTAAGAGGGGTACCTCGTTCTCTACTATACTGGCACGATGGTAATGTGTGCTGAGACGAGTCTTAATATGGGAATGCTTCCACACACCTATCCGTGACCACAAGTATAAACTGGTTTCCGATGTTAGGACTATATACCATCCCTAATGTTACCATATTTATAGGTTGTCAATACGGGACACCGGGTGGATGTCCAGGTGGACAATCCCGCTCAATGCGGGACGAATGGTAACTTTAACCATCCCAAGGTCTACTGAAACTATTTCCCATGGACGGATGGGTTCAAGGCGTCTTATACTTGGAAACTAAGTAACCTCATAATTTTCACTATATGTACTATTGTAATGCAATTTGGAACACTAGTCTTCAAATTTATACCACAGATTTAGAGAAATGCAAATTAGAATGACACAAATCCGTCACATTCTTATGAAAACTGTGCTTTTCATAGCTTGTACAATAAATATACCTACTAGTAAATTTATGATTCTTGTCAAAACCTCTCTCATAGGAAATAGTAAAGATGATTGATTCATTTAACGATTTACCTACTTTCCAACGACAGCTTGTGTAAAGTAGAAGCTCTTAAAGCATTTTACGTTTGTTTTCGCGTATTTTCAAGACGTCGTAAAAAATTACTAAACATAAACATATTTTGAAGGGTTTTTGCAGTATGCAAGGAGATATTAAATGTAACACGGGTGGTAATGTCACGCTGCAGGAGTTTGCACATTGCAAATTCTATTAGCTATAAAGTTCAAAACTTTGGAATACAACAATAAAAGCAAAGGTCGAAATAAACATGTAAACCCGAATTTCCATTAAATTTACATAGTTGCATTCTTATGTCGTTACGTCTGACTAGACTTCGTATAGGCGCCAAATCATCTATTATATAGAGATTTTTGTTTTCAAAGGCGTTCCCTTTCAAACAAGAAATGTCAGCTAAGTAAATAAAATTATACCTTTTCACCTGTATATTAATACATTATTAATGTTGCAGGTACGGATGCTGTCAGAAACTGGAGTGGGTTGAAGGTAGATGTTAATCTATTAAATTCTTAGTATCTAAAGTTTCGGACGGCAGGAAATAATTTTTGCAGAGCATTTTTAATTCCTCTCGCTACCCCCACTTAATGTATATTAACATTTTTCAAGTAAATGTGAATTCATTTATATATAAATAAAACAGTAAAGAGGGATGTAGAGTAAATATGAAAAAAACCATCAAAATTTATATAGGAATTCCGAGGTTTCACAAAATAAACTTTATGCTATGCAATACAAAGGAATTGAAAGCCTAACCAAAATTAATTTGTAGTCTAAACTTAGACTTTATAAAATTGATTACTAAGTAGCAATACTATACAAAATATATTCCAACTTTAGAAATCTGAAAAGTTTTCAATTGGGGTACATCGAAGTATCAAAGGAATCGTAACAAACCCATTAGGAGGAAATCAAAGCGGTTCCTATAAAATACTTAATATATGAAAAGGACGAAACAACATTATGTATTTGACATAGCTCTTCAAAGCGAAATTAATGCAGTCTTTGCGGAAGCTTCTTTAGAAACCAATCCTTTTCGTTTGCGTCTTGTATTTAAGAATAATTTATTCTTACCTGCAATGCAAAGTTGTGTTGATATACCTGTTCATGACCTTATAGCAAGTATAACGTGCAATTGCTCCTATACGGAACGAGTTTAGTGTTACTGAAGTCCGCCAGCTTCTGGTTCTGTTCTGAAAGTTCTTTAAATTTATGCTGAATCAACATGAAAACAGAAACCTTAGATTTGCAAAAAACATTTTCAAAACGAGTGTTCGTCAGTTTGGGGACCGTTATCATGCCGTGTTCAATGAAGTGCAATTTGTTCCCCACGCCATAATGCTCTGTTCCATTGCCGAAAACTCGCTGTAAGAAACCCAAGCTGTGTCTAATTCGTTACAGCTGTATGAACACATAATCAAATTTCTAACATTGAATTTACAGTGCAGTGAGTTCTGTTGAAAACTACGAATTTTCCAAAGTTAAAGTTTCCGGGGACAATTTTTTTGAGTGTGCATACCCTGCCTGAAGATTTCTCGTGGTCGAATATTTCAGTGGCAGATATTCCTAAAATAAAAAGCTTTTCTGGGCCAATTTTTCCTGAAAAACGTACCGCATAAATAACGAACACCTGGAAGTAACACCAACACGCGAACCCTAGATAGATTAGGTGAGTCTAATAGGGTAAGCTTGATATGGGTGCCGGGGCACTCTGGAATAGGGGGCAACGAAAGGGCGGACGAGTTGGCTCGCGAAGGCAGTAGTGGGGTCCTTGTCGGGCCTGAGCCCACCCTTGGAATTGCTCCCTCAGTTGTCAGGGTCAGGATTAAGAACTGGGCGACCAGTCAATTCCAGGCTCAATGGCAACAGGCAGCTGGACTCAAGACAGTCCAAGACCTTTTTAACAGGGCCTCTTAGCAAATCTGAGTCTTCTAAGCTTCTAAACCTAAACAGAAGTCAGATTAGGAAGATCGTCGGTGTCTTCACGGGACACTGGATGGTCAACTATCACCTGCACAATATTGGGCTTGTGGAAGACCCTGCGTGCAGGTTTTGTGGTGAGGTAGAGGAAACTACCGAGCATGTAGTCTGTTACTGTGGCGCTCTGATCAGGGACAGACATAAACTCCTCGGTGACAGTTACTTGGAACCGAGGGAGGTGAGGAAACTAAGGCTAAATAGGGTCTTATCCTTCATTGAAGGGAAAGGGCTCTAAGCTTTGGTTGTTTAGAGAGGGGGTTAGCACAATGGGCCGTTGATGAGCCTAAGTGCTGCCTGTAAAGGCTCCCCTGATAGAATAGAATAGAATAGAACACCAACACGGAATGACACACTCAAACAATTTGTTTTAGAACGAGTACGAAACGAGTATTATCTCTGATGGTAAGGTCTGGCAATAAGTTTGTAATTATTACATTACGACGCCAGTTTAAATATACGATGACTCAAACAACAACAAATGGCGAGACGACGGAAAGTGGCAAAACTACAACGCTATATAACAAATTGTTCATAATAGTTATTTATTATACAAAATGATAAAGGGCTATTTTAACCACTGAGTGAATTAACTTTCACGAGATGGTTAGTTTCCCTTTCTCGTCGTGTATAATACAAAACTGCATTTTATACCAGAAGCCATATACATTATTGTAAAGCTTATAACAATTCTGAATTTAATTTAGACGTAAAAAATATAATTAATAGCAAGCTTAGGTTCTACCGCCGCGGTCGTTTCCATAGAAACAGCATTGTCATATGTTCTGAACGTCATTTTTTATCGTGCTCCGCGTCCTATTTGAAATAAGAATGACAGATGTCATTAGAATGCACAATTATATTTACACTTTATGTACTCTTGCGGTTAAAGTGGTCACTTTTTCTACCTTCACGGTTAAAGAGCGACTTGGCCTACTCATTTAAACCTATTAAAATGTCAATTTAATATATACTACAAAATAAACACCTTTAACGTTTGTGCACTAGGCACAAGATTATGTGTTCGCTGGAAATGAACGATTTACTGTCGAGACGGTATCGGTTAAGATTATTTCATTTTAATATGTTCACCTTTAGATTTTGACATAATACGTTAAAGATCAAATTGTACCATCAACGTAAGTTGAATTATTCAATGGAAGTATAAGGAACATCTGTTCAATTTTTTTTAATAAACACGGGGTCGTGGTCGAAGTTTTAACATTTAAAGCGTGTGTCGTGCTTATCGTTTACAATTCAAAACAGATACTGACTTCATTATACAATCCAGTAAACCAACAGACGTCATTTGCATTACTTCGCTACTGATATGGTAGTAATACTGTTAAAACCTATTACATTATTTACGTTTACTTAAATGTAATTCGTCATTTTTAAAGATGACGCTAAAATATGTTGGAACTGAAAACCTTTTAGTGAGAGGTTGCTAACTTTTTAATTCAAATGAAAGGCAGGTAGGTGCAGCGGGTGCAGCAACTAAGTTAGCCGACCAAAACCGGCCATTTCCTGCATATTTCATAGGGCCATTTACCATGACAATGGGCCCGAAAGTTATGAGATATGATTCCCCGACTCTCCGGTAAAGTGGCAATTACAAAAAATAAAGTCGAAATTATTTTTTTGTGGACGCATATATGGAGACCGACCGTCATGTTTATTTAAGTATGTAGACAGAGCTTAGTTTATAGTTATTGGCCTTTCTGTTAAGAATTTCAATTTGAAAATAAGCGCGGCTTCTTTTAAAGGAAATATTGTTCTTGAATACATTCAATTTTACAAAATTATAGTATCAACTTTTTAAAAAAGACGCTTGTTTGGCAATCGAATTGCTAGTTTAGTGCCTTTTAATTTGAACAAAGGAATGTGCATCGTTACCGACTCCAATTAAATTTATTCAATAAAATAATTGTGAATCATTATTTCAGCATTTTCTGTTTAATTTAATATTGAGCAAATTGCCAATTAGTCCGGAGAAAAATATCAGGTAGATGAAAGGTAATTTTTATGTATGGATTCCTTTCTTTTGATTAATCTTTAGAAGCGGAAAATGACGTTTAGGTATTCCTGCTTCGAAATTTTGGAAGAATTTATTTTATGATTATGGTCGTAATTATAAGCGAATAAACACGTTTTTAACTACATGTAGATTATAAACAGAGTTTTTATAATAATAAAACGATTCCGTGATAAATAAAAAAAATCCGGTAATGAATACCAAGTATTATAAAACCACAATAAACGCTTAAATATACAATTTACAACCGCATGCAATAATAACCCTAAGTATTCCTTATTAACGGAAATACTTAAATAGTTTAATTCAAAGGTAATCGCGTGGCTTGCCTTTTGTGTATCTGTTATACTGGTAACCCTTATTTGTCGCTTCTAAGCTTTATTCAGGTCATTCCCTTTTTACACTACTATAAGAGCTGAAAATACATGAAAAATAGTTTTTTTTAATGAACATTATTCACATGCATCGTCCTACTTCTCATTACGAGAGGATGCGTATCATTAAAACTCACTCGTCTGTCAAATTCGTACCTGAATGAGTAATTTAAGCAACACATCAACTTTGTTAATCAAACGAAAACAACAATAAAAGTATACTTTCGGTAATCTGGGTTAAATAGGAGTTTCTTTAATAAAAAAAACATATTTGTTTCCATTTTTACATACCTTTTAACAACTTCTGCTTTTTTTATTATTCCACTAATAAAAAGTTATGAAATTTACGTTTTGAATAATGTAAAGTTTTATGGTTATGTTTATTCAAAAGTTATAAACTTTATAACAGACGGGTATTAAAAAATCAAAATTTATCGATAAGATATGCCACCATCAATCTCTTCGGAAAATTAGTTAGGAAGGTACGTAGCGATTTAATTCCATTAACAGCATTTTATTTATTAAATTGCTACAGATTTTTTAAAGTTAAGTTTACTCTCAATTAAATGAGTCATTTATGTTTTGTATACGAGTATAATATGTAAATTTATCGTTTAACGGCCACACACGTAAATTACGTCAATAAGAGGTGTCCGCCTGATGGTAAGAATATACTACAGAGGTTTTCTAAAAGTGGTCAATAAAAGACTCACATTTTAGTTGATTATATAAATGTATATACGTGTATGCTTGAGAAATTATTAACAGGTTTTATTATGCTTAACCACTCGTGGTAGTCGACTTGGAGAGATAAAGGTGATTGTTACACGGAATCCTGCAGAGAGCACAGCGCCGCGCGGAATGTTTCACACTTTTCTTAACGATAAATTAACTACATTTCCTTAATCAACCCTTCACTTATGTTTAGGTAATTTGAATTAATATGTTAATTAAAATTAAATTAAATTCTTTGAATTAACATTTATGGATGCATTTACATTTCTCCCTTTCTTTGTTTTATGTCCATTTCTTACATTCGTGAACTTCGCCACAATCGTAATGCATAAATTGAATAGGTACATCTTGCGAATACTAAATCATATGTTTTTTTGAGCATAAATCACACGAGTTTCGCGCACCATTGGTGGCGAATTACCATACTTACCGGTCACAATCACATCTGCTCTTAAACCAAATATACATTTGAATTGTATTGTGTTCAAGACTCTATCTGCAATGTCAAATCAGAAATGTTTATTAAGTTAGATGCAAATAATTCCTAAAGTTACACAAAACTAATTAAAAATTGTCATTATGCAAGCTCTTTCATACGTGCGTTGGAAATTTGGATCTTAAAACCTGATCAGAAAACGTTTTCCCTTCCATATCATCATAGGGGTGTCAAAAAATCAATTTAAGTGATGTATTGATAACAAAGATAAAGTTCAAGAATAAATTATAGCTTTGGACGCACGTACAGGGTGCTATACATATAAATACGTATGTCAAGAAAAAATTGGATGGTAGAGGAGATCAAACCAAGCACTTTTTCCAAATATACCGAGGGTCAAACGTGTTTCGTTTGAGAGCCACTCTCAAAAAAGTTGTCAAATGCGCATTTTTTAATTTTTTCCTCAGCAACCATAACAGTTATAAAGACATCTTTGAATAGGTTTTGAGGTATGTTCTTCCCGATTTGCAAGTTTTTTTCCAAATTCCTACCACGAAAGAAAATGGGTGTGCGAAGAAAAATTCTAATTTTGACGAACTTTGGTATCTGGGGGTTTTTGAACATGAAAATCACGAATCAGAAATTAGTTTTCGAAAATTCGGAAAAAAACCACTTGTCACATCTAATTCTCCATAGTAGATCGAAATAAGACTGACAATTTACAAATAAAGGGGATATGGTTTCAACATCATTCGCTACTTTCACTGACAACTCATGAATTAAAAAAAATGAAAATGAAGCCTTTATTGACGCCATTTTTACATTTAAAACCATACAAAACAAAACCTAAAATGTCTGTGTTTTTCTTCTCTTTTTCTAGTATCATCCTTATCCATTGCTCTTCTCTTTTCCTCTCTTCCAGCAATTCACTCCTCCTTTTGCCCTTCCCATGTCTTTGCATTCCCATAGCATACGCTCTATGCCTTCCTCTCAAGAGATTCTAAATATTCTTTCTTCTTTTCTGAACTTCTCCTTGATCAAGAACGCGCAGAAACTGTATACCTTCACACGGCAACTCAAAATCTTCCTGTTGGCAAATTTATTTTATTCTGAGGAAGATTTCATCAGTTAAATGTTAAATTTCAAATGTTTGTCTTATTTTTGTTTAATTGACTTGTCTTATACACTTTGTTTGTCTTACAGGATGAATATATATTTATTATTATTATTATTATTATTACAAAAGATAAATTATTTAAAAAATGGAAAAGATGCCCGACCAGCACAATCTATAGAGATAAATACAAAAAATATAGAAACGAACTAAACAACGAAATTAAGTATGCTAAGCTTAATTACATTCAGGACAGATTTATGAAATGTGGAAGAAATATTAAGATGGTATGGAATGAAATTAATTATATTTTGACGAAAAAGAAGACAAAAGAAGTCGATGCAAAAATTTTGAAAACAATTGGGCAGAGATATAATAAAAAAGAAATTGTCGACAAATTTGCACAAACGTTCAAAAAACAAATCGATGACCTGATAGCCGAGTGTCGATGCAATATACAGGAAGCTAAAACAGAATATGAGCCTAACAGCTTCTTAATAATACCTCTGGCACAACAAAAAGGCATTGAAAAAATTATAATGAACATGTCAATAAAGAAATCACCAGGAGTAGATGGTATTAGAGCCGTTGACTTAAAAAACAACATAGACATTTTTAAAGTTTTAATTACCCGTCTTCTTAACTTATCAGTAACACAAGGAATTTTTCCAACACATCTCAAAACATCAACTATTAGACCTATCTACAAAAAAGGAGATCCCTTAGATTTCCATAACTACCGCCCTATAAGTATATTGCCTACAATAGAAAAGGTTATAGAAACGTATGTAGTCAAATATCTTAATCAGTACTTAACAGAAAACAGGATCGTCAGTGACAGACAATACGGATTCCAAACTGGTAGAAGTACAGAGCAATTATTGGTCCGTGTAACTGACTACATCAATAGCCAAATGGACAAAAATAACTTTACAATAGCCATATTCCTAGACATATCCAAAGCATTTGACACAGTTAATCACCATCTTTTAATTGAATGTATAAAACAAATAGGAATTAGAGGGAAATATTTGAGTTGGTTTAAGAGTTACTTGAAGAATAGAAAATACAGCGTAAAAATAGAGAATGAAATGAGCTGTGAATATAAATCAGAATGCGGCGTACCTCAAGGAAGCAACCTTGGCCCAGTACTCTTTTTGATATACATAAATGGTATTTTTAATGTACTGAAAAATTCGGAACTGCTGATGTATGCTGACGATGCCGTGTTATTATGTTCAAATAAAAATATACAGATATGCCAAGATACAATACAGACTGACTTTAATAAAATAAACAAGTGGATGCATGAACGAAATTTAGTTTTAAACAGAGAAAAAACAGTATGTCTGGTTTTTCGTACCTCACATATGGAAAGACCAAACCCTATAAAAATAACTATGCATTCCCATAATTGCTTAAATAACAAATGCAAATGTCCCACATTAAAAAATAAATCGGAGACTACATACTTACTTAGGCTTAATAATTGATTCCCATTTAAAATATAATAAACATTCTGATTATTTATACTTAAAACTAAAAAAAATAGCGGGAATTTTCTACTTATTAAAACAGTACACAGATGAACAGACAACCAAAATCGTATACAAATCACTGGTAGAATCAATGTTGAGGTATGCAGTACAAGTCTGGGGCTGTGCAGAACAAGTCCATGTAGGTAAAGTTGAAACACTACAGCTAAAAATTATAAAAATGATCTACAAGGAACAGAACCTAGAAAAAAATAAACTTTTAGAAAAAACTGACACATTAACACCTAATCAGTTTTATAAATATAAAAATATACTTACCTACTACGGAGAAAATCAGTATAAAACTTCATTATCCCATGATTATAGAACACGTAGAACATATTATCGAGTTCCGTATTACTACAATAAATACGGAGAACGATCACTAAAATGCATGGTACCAAAATTATATAATTCTATTCCTAATGAAATATATTACCACGACAGAATTAAAGTATTCAAGGAAAAAATTAAAAAGTGGTTACAATATGTTACTTAATTAACTCGACTTAGTAAGCATAAGAATAAATACTAATTTGTTAACTAATTTTTAATACAATTATTTATTTATTTTTTTTTCCTTATTAAAAGTACATAGTTAATTTAAGAAACAGCTTATTAAGTTTTAGTTATAGTTTAAATCATATAATCTAAATATTTCATGTACGCATTAACGTTATGGAATAACTCTTTTATTTGTAACGATAAGAAACAAAACCTATTTATTTTCTATGTGTATGTTAATTATGGCCTGGCCGATAAGTCGAAGACTTGGACAGACCTTTACATGGAAACATTTCTTTTATTAATAAACCAACCATTATTTGCTCCTCATTTTCGCATATGAACCTCGCCATTATCTTAATATTTTTTCTTCCCTTCCATAATAATTTCGGCAACCTGTCCCTGATTAGTCCTTTGTACATACTGTTTCCTTGTGATCTCCTCATCTTCACCCTCTGTTACTGTGCTAATGCATTTCTCTTCTTTTTTGACCTCAACCCATCCGTATCCATTTTTTCTTTTATTTTCTTTGTCCTTCCTATAATACCTTTCGATTTCGTCCTTGCTAATAAACATTCTTCTACTAATGCACTGTTTTTTCACCTTTCCTCGAACCTTACTGGCCATACGTCTCGGCGCTATCCACATATCTTCTTCATTTTTTGGTTCCTCCTCTAGTATATATTTTAGTGTCCCGTTTGACCGCAATACCGATTTATAGTACCTTCTTTGTATTCCTTAAAGTACATCCTATTCCTTCCACCTCCATATCTCTGTTCAGTAAAATAGCACCCCTCTGTCACCATTGCATCAACAGGTATTTTCTTGTTCCAAGGCCATTTTTGAAACTCCTCCTGATGCCTTATCGCCAGTTCGCCCCCTTTTTTCTTAGTTCTTTTATGTGCGCATTTGCCCCATTATTGCCTGGAATTTGGTAAGAGAAGTTAAATATTTACATAACTTCCTCTACTCTTTCCTCCCTCCATTTCCATTCTACCTCTCTTTTCCTTCCTTCACCTTCCTAAATCTCATCATCATCGCCGGATTTACAGCTTGTTGGGCCCCCAAGCACGAGGTAGAGACGAGGCCCCTATCTCTATACCCATATACACTAAACGTTCAATTTGCCGTTACTGAAGAAAATGTTGCTTCTGTTCGGCAAATGATTGAATAAGATGATTGTGTGACATATCGGATCAGAAGGCCTTGGAGACTGGCTGAACTGCAATTAAACAAATCAGTCTCGCAGTGTAGGTAAGGAACCGATTGCCTGTTTTTTTCGGTAAAAGTGGTCTAATTACTACACTTCCTGTAGAGGATAAAAAACAGTTACCCCGGTACACGACAACCTGCCTTTTGTTTTCGAAAGAGTTCGACCATCGCGCTCAGGAAGCAACATAGTTTTGCATCACGACAATGCATTTTTCCACAAACCAGTGCCACGCGGCTTTTGAAGCAGTCCAAGGTGAAGTTGCTGGGCCACCCACCTTATAATCCCAACTTATCCACTTGTGAAGAAAAATTACGCGATCATCGTTTTTGCGTTTCAAAACGTATCGGCGGTTGCTCAAGAGCTGGTTTAACGATTGATTTTATCGAATTGAGCTAAAAGCAGGATATTTTGAAAAACAATGAAACACTCTCAACTGAATAGTTTTTGTCATAGTTTGCAGAAATATAAAATAGTATCCTTGGGGACGACATACATATTATATTATAGGATCCACATTGGGCGACCCGAAACTGGCTGTATGATTGAACGAATGTAAGATGTTTAAGCGCTTCATTAAGTGGCTACAAAATGCGAAATGCCAATGACTAACCGCAGAAAAATCTCCTATTTTAGATATGTACCTACATACCATATTGCAAATTCGTTGAAGCACAGCCAGTTATATTTAATTCGAAAAATTCCCGTCGACATTATGCATGTGAGAAGGCAACTTGCTTTGTAATTTGTATAGAATTTAAATGTGGTTAGTATGCTAAAAAGATTACATTTAAAATTCGAGTTGGTCTGTCATCAACATGTTCCATATGCTTGTTGAATGGTTTCACACTGAAGTTACTTTCACGGTACGTACGTTTAACGAATTATTACTAAATGTGTGAAAAAGTTAACGTGATAAGCAACCGAGTGCAGGGTGATGATGGTATATTAGGAATATTAAATTTCATAAACGATTTTCGAGCGTACGCGAATCTACGGAATCCATATGCATTAAAGATATGCAGATTTATTGTGCTGGATACTTTTTTTTTAATTTTTGCATATTTAAGCTATATTCTATAGCTATGGATAAAATACATGAAATTTTTTCACAAAGACTATTCCATGAGATGAGCAAATTGTTGGATTGCGCTTTCTAGGAACTTCGAGCACATGGACGTTTTCAACTGTTACTTAGAATATTGCCTATGTCATCAATTTCACATATAGATACTATGGGATCCTTCAGGATCTCAAAATCTACACGACCATTTTATTACTTACATGACGACTTTTATCAGAGTTACATAAATTATCACTACAACTCTTCATTTAGAGGATTTATTACTTAATTTTGGAGGCTCCTGCTGCCATTTGTTCGTAATGTTTCGTTTGCTCAGCGATATTTGGGAATGAGAGAGTTTTATTAAAAACGACTTATGAAACTGAGCCTCTTCAGTTTCAATTACACGAAATGTGTTTCCAATAAACTCTTGAATTCGACGCTTATTTAATGCGTTTAGCAATAATGGCCAAATGCAAACTGTTACATTAACTAGTGTCTACAAATGCCAATTGTGTCACACCCAGAACCTGTGGAGTGTTCATAAACATAGTGGCATAAGATGTCGAGTGTCTTAATCATCATGTAGTAGGAGGCTTCGTCTGTAATTCTCGCGAACTACGTAACGTATCCTCTCATGCACTTGATGGGTCAAGAGAAAATTTCTGAAATGTCTTTACTTAAACTTTTTCCTGGGTAGGTATCCATGTAACGCTTACATCAATAAATTTTTGAATGTATTAAAAGCAGTACCTTTTACATTCCGTTGGTTTTTCATTTGAACTGGGTCGACTATCTATTGTTTACGAGTACCTATACTGCACAAGTAGACAATAACTCTGCGAACATGTTTTCTCAAAGTCCGCACAAGAAAATATGGCACGAAAAGTGTAGGGAAACCACAAAAAGGAGTTAATTAAGGAGGAAAAGTTTTGTGATAATAATTATGTGATTGATTTTCTTCATTACCTATAATGCTGCGTACAGATAATGACAATTTTATTCCAGATGCATTGGTTTGGTTTTCAACAAAACAGGCTGATTATCATGACCGTTTTTGCGCAGATCAATTTTCAAAGTAGTTTCGTAAAAAATTTAAATGAAGATCACTAATTATTATGGACAACGTTAGTAATAACTATATCGGGTGGTACCTAGCGCGACGCAGCATAGGGATTTCAATGGTAATTTCTTTATAGTCAATTACTAGCTCCCCTAATTATTTTAGAGCAAAAGTCTAAATAGGTTTTTTTTAGAGAAAAAAATACTGCATCTGTTCATACTATTACTCAGACTTTTCCATGTTTCAAAACCGTAGAAATCCACAAAATAAAAAATTACATTTTTATAAATCAGTGATGCTTTGGAATCTTTTAACAAACTACAAGCGCATCGCATCTAAGTTATCGTTATTTGACGTCGAACGATTTTCGTATATGTAATTCTGTTTCAACTATCCAACGCAAGAAAAAGCGTTTATGGAGTAATGTTTTTTTAGAGAATGTAATGCTGCATCTGCACCAGGATGCTATTTGTTTATCATCTTCCGGAACCAGAGTACATAATCGAAGAAAAAAATATTGATTTGAGGAAGAATTGTTCTTAAATTTATATTCGGATTTTCCGCTACTGCAGCCAAAACGATGAATGTCTTGTCGTTTCCCTTTTCCTGATGATTTTGATAGACATTTTGAACGTTATTGCAGTGATTTAACACTGTTCCTATTTTTGAAACTTGCCCACAATTCTGTCTACTGTGGTACTGCTTGGAATCGGTCGATTGGGGTACTGCACAGTAAATACAGACGTTATTACTTGGTGGAGATAAAACAACTTTAACAGGTCCTCTTTCTCTTCAGTTAAATACATGACGAACAATTTTATGATTAACTAATTTATAAACAAGTTTAAATTTAATATACGTCAAAGGGAAATAATGAAAAGTTATCGCTGTTTTTTTAGGTAATTCCAAGGCATATCTGATTTATTGTAAAATGAACCTTTTTATTTTGTCGATTTCTACGGTTTTGAAAAACGGAAAATTATGAATAATAGTATGAACAGATGCAGTATTTTTTTCTCTGAAAAAAACCTATTTAGACTTTTGCTCTAAAATAATTAGGGGAGCTAGTAATTGACTATAAAGAAATTACCATTGCAATCCCTATGCTGCGTCGCGCTAGGTACCACCCTGTATAATAATATAGAAACTGTTTGAACAAATTCCAAATAATGTGTCTTCCAACAAAGACTAACGCACAATATTGAGGGCAAAATTAAGGATGCATCTCCTAGATTCCATAACTTTTTATGACCTGTCACAAATTCAGGGGTTTCTTGCGATAATAATACAAATAAACACAACAGTACTTTATATAAATCTTCAACGGCTTTATGAGCTCTCGTTTTGAATGTGAGTGATAATAGTAATAGTTCAACATTTTTTATTCAATGGATCTATAAGCTGTCGATTTCAATTTGCAAGAAAGATCATACAGTATTATAACGACAACGGGGGACGAAATTCTTTCGCGGATGTGGAAACTTGGAGTTTTTACCGCTAAAGGGGGGAGGGGGGTTGGTTAAATACTCTAGAAAAGTTAACAGGTGATTTCTTTGATGCAAACGAGCACTAACATAAATTCGTTGTTAAGGGTGTTCTTCAATTTTGAGGTTTAATATTTTGGAAATCCCTCTAATAAACCCCTCACATTGGTCAGATTTAATTAAAGGGCACCAAAATGAATATGAATATTATCTAAACTTAACGGACAGTTTTCTTTATCGCAATTTCACTTTACACGGGATATTAGAGTATCTTTCTTTCAAATTTGCGGTACTGTGTAGCGCGCAGTATAATATTTGTAGAATTTGCTGATGGATTTTTATCTCACGTGCGATTTTTGTGAACGGGCACTTCTCTTTTTCGTGTCAATTTTTCCATTAGATTACATATTAATAAAATTAAAAACATTTATTTCCTTTTTAATTGATAAAAGAAAAGTTATGGGTTACTGATGTTGGTAAGTGTTTCAATCCTACAATATAATTACATGCATGGATGCTATCGGGATTATACTGAAAGTTCCGCACGAGGGAAGAACCAACCCAAATGCCAGTAACTATAAGATCAATAATCAATTTTTTAATCAAGCTTGGCAAATGTAAACGCAAGTGTTTTGTCGAATTTTGAGAACCTATTTTCTTGAGATGCAGATATTGTTGACATGCTCTATACAGTAGGGGAATTTCTAGATACATGTGAGTTTTGACTTGAGATAAACCACTATGTAGGAAGCGGTAGGTTAGTGGTATGGACACTAGCTTACAAAGACGAAGGTACCTCGTTCGATTCCTGGGTCCACCAACAAACAGCCTTTGGCGTTTTTCCTCCTCGAGACCGAATCAGCCTCGTTAAAAATGGGTACCTAGGGGTACCCTGTGGTAATGATAGGCGGTTTTGGAGCGTAGTGCTGCCCACACTACTTCCCTGGAATTCATTCCTGTTAGGGCCGGGTTAAATTAAGTGGCACATTCCCACTTATCCCGTAAAACGTTGTCAGATGTTCTAACGCTTGGCTATGCCTTATGTAAGTGTTGTACAACACTATGACCATTGTATTCCTTGACCATCATTACCTTCACATTGTACATATTTAAGATGTGAGTTTTGAAGGAAGGAGGAACAATTGTGCTAAATTCCATTTATTTTAAATTGGTGACAAAATAGGTACAATCCACAATCAGTTGGTGGCTGTCCAAGTATACCTATCGGAACCAATAATTGATAGATTTTTTTTATTGGACGAGATAAGGATTTGTTCTCTATAAAGATACTAAGTAAACTGTTCAACATGCAAAGAGAGTGAGGCATGCATGTCTGGATCCTCTTTATTGAGTTTCGATGTGTACGGTCAGCAATTTGAATAAATGAACGGGCAAACTTAGAACATTCCTTCGTATTTAAGTTTGGTCGACTAGTCCCTTGGGTCATACAAATTACCTGATTATACACTAGCTCGTAATAAACCTCAGCATGTATACAGATCTGATCGGTATTACGTTTAATACACTTCTATTCAATGTTTATGGCCCGTGTTTCTTAGAACCTTGTAAGGAACATGTTATTTCAGCTCAATTTTAGTGTGCTTAATGGAATTGTGAACACAAACTTATAACGATAAATTAAATTGGTCGAAGTAATACAAATTTTCGGTATAACATGAATTCCTAAAGGATTGAATAGCGTATGTTAATTTAGTAGATTTAATTGTAATACAATTTAAGAGGAACTGTAGTATTAATTAACCTTAATTAAATTGTAATCACCGAATCGACCTGCTTCTCGCGTCTTTGTCTTTACATGCCTCGCATTTGTAGTGATGGTTCTATTGTAATAAACTTGGGAGTTAGCGAAATGATTGAAATGGAAACAAGATGATCCTTTTTTTGGGAAGAGCCGACATGCAATATTAATGTAATTGATAGTCTACCCGCCTTCGTGGATTTTCATTGCCAACAAAAAATTTTCACATTAAACAAGTTCGCAACAGTTAATTACAAAAGGTAGAGAATTAATCCTCGGGATACTTGATGGACTAAAATAACTTCGTAATTACTTAGTTAGATGGGGTAGAGTTTAGTATTCTCCGACAGATTGACCTGAATGAAGATTCTCCTAGTTGATAGTCAAATTAATCTAAATTGATACAAGCAGTTTCATTAACGAGGGCAGTATATCAATTCCAAATTATATGTAGATATGACTACAACGACATGCGTGGAAAACCTCCATCCCTAGACTTGGTAATGCTAAAACTCAGAGGCTAACGTTACTTTGAAGTTATACTATTTTTACATTTGCCACATTTGTTAAACAGGAGTAATTAACCTTAAAACAATCGCGTGTAAACAAACCTAAAATCTTCTTGTCTATACATTCTTAACTACCGCGCTTTCTTGCAATAGATAGTTTCTTAAAAGCTTTAAATATATTTGTAAATTTAAATTGTGTTTAACAGCGTATGTGTTTGATGGTTTCAAGTTGTTGATTAAATATTGAACCGGTACAAGGAATTTTAAGTGCGCCTTTATAAAAGGCTTTTAGTTAACAGTACCTGAATATTCATCAGGACTACTATGCTTTAAATTACCTCATGTGTAAATTGTTTTTAACTTTTTTTTAAACCTGTAAACAAATTAAGTGAAAAATGTCCGATGAGTTAACCTTTTGATGGCAGAGAAAACTTTTAAAAGCGATTTCTATTTGTCTTAGAATTAAATGCTTGGCCTGTTCTGAGATTTGGTGTGAGGGTATATTATAAAAAGTGCTCCTAATTTACATAGTAGTAACCATCTTCATTTATTTTTAAATTATGCTACTGTAACATGTATCCCGTCAAGCAATTTGCCTTCTTTAATTATGTGCCATATAGCTGATACATATCAGCGTTACGGTGGAACGTGCCCAGAATTGATTTCGAAACGCGTTTCATTCACAGAAGTGCTTTTATCACGGCAGCACTCGATACCTAAATTTAGTATTCATTCTTATATCTAAATTTGTCATGTGTCCATTACCTATTTAACAATTTGTGCTATATATAATGTGAAATTGTAAATATTTCGCTCTAGGACTATTTTGCATAATGAAATTAATTCAAAGTTATGTAGGAATAAAGAAAACCCAAACATCTGACGCAAGTGGCCCATTGAGGTACGCGTCTGTATCTCAGCAAATAATAGTCTTTTTGTTTGTATAAATGTTGATATTTGAAAATGCTCTAAATTGTGTTTATATTATTCATAAAATCACCACTGTTGGCTGAAACTGACACTCCAAAAGAGGAGAAAGGAAATTTCTCTAAAGTTAAAAAACGGAATGATGTACCGAAGGCGGTATTATTGTAAAAATCAAAAAATTGGAAATCAAAGTAGAGTTACTATTAGAAAGGTAGCTTTGCCAAATGTGTTGTTGTCTCACAAAAGACCCTGGTATAACATTTCCTTGCATATTTGCATTTAAAGTACGTAGTTTGGTAGCAAACTTTTTATAATTTTGGATATCATAAAAAGCTTCTTAAAAAATGTTTTAAATATACCTATATACTGCTCGCCATAAGTATCTGAACACTCAGTGTACTTTGATTAATTTTGATGAAATTTTCAAGACAGTTGTAATAATTTTAAAATAAGAAACGATGAAAATTTTGAACATTATACAAAATAAAGTAACACTAATAATAATAATAATGCTTCCATGGCCTTCACCTTCGATGGATCTAACACATGTGGGTTATGATGGGTCGGACGCTAAACGCTTTACAACCACCTGTAAACACTTGTAAACAGTTTAGGTGATCTGCACATATGCGTCTTTTAGAATCTTGGAACAGTGTATCACGAAGTTTTCCGAATACTGCCCAGTTTAATTTGATTGTGCTTGATGCTATTTCTTATTTCTTGGTTTTCTTTGTTTGGTATTATTCTTTGCCCGAGATATATATCCTTCAACCTCTTTCGCCGTTTATTTTTATGTTTAGATTCTCTCTTGTGTTTGTCATTATCTTTGTTTTATTTTTGTCCCAATCTTTTCTGATTCAACATACATTGTATTATTTTTTGTAATTCTGTTGAGCTCTTAGAAAACATAAATTTGCCATCCGCGTATTTTAGGTGGTTTCAAGTAACTTCCATTTATGTTTATTGTTTTCCATTCTAGTTTCTTAATTATTGCTTCTAGAGCTATTATAAATAACGTAGGTAACAGAGGGTCGCCTTGACGAACTTCTCTGTAAATTGTTATGGGTTGTGTTGGTTGTTGTAATTGAAATGATGTTTGCATCTCTTCATAAATGTTTTGTATCTGTAATCTATTCTGCTGTCCCACAGCGCGTCTCTGGTTACCCGGCGGTAGATGATATTTATTTACCTTTTCTATGAGAATGTTGGCAGTAGATCGTCGATTGTGCTATAGTTTTGCTGAAACCCGCTTTTTCACCAGTTAGATACATCTCCATTTTGATCGTTAGCCGTTTCACCAGAATCCTTGAAAGTAACTGGCACATAAGTTTGTGACAACAATGTCATGGATTTGTAGTTGCTAAGATCTTTTTATTTCCCTTCTTGTATAGGTCTTATAGGTATAACCGTACATGTCCTTCTTTGAATCAGATGCTACCTTCCTTGCGTGTAGGCATTTGTTGAATAGGGTCTTTAGAATCTGTCGAATGTCTTCTACTCCGTTTAGCTTCTGTTTCTTCTGCAGGATATTGTCTTATTTGGTGTAATTTACTGTAAAATTTTTATACCATTTTTTCTATTTAGATTTGCCTCTCATCTCCTTTCTGCTTTTGTCTTTAGTTCTATGACTATATTTATATTTCTCGTGAGACTAGATCTCCATATCTTTATGCTTTGGTTTCTCTCTGTTCCCTTATTTATCATTTTGTATTGTTTGTTTGTAATGGTTTCTTGTATTGATCTTCTTATCAGCTAATTGAGTTCTACGAACTCCGCAGTCTTCCGCTTTCCTTGTTCTATTAGTTCCTTTCATTTTCTTTATTTTGTCTATCCGTTTTTGATCTTCTTGGTTTTGTTGGTCACCTCACCTTTTATTCAATAGGCAAATATCGCTAGAAATTATAAAAACAATCTGGGATATTACAAGGACGATAAATACAGAAATACAGAGTAAAAATTTTATGCTACGCAAACGCTGATATCTTCATAGCAGAAAGTGACGAAGACCTACAAAGATTGGCCCACAAATTCATCATAGTAGTTAAACGTGGTAATTTCACTCTAGAAAATCAAAACAATGGTTATCAGAAAAAATATAAATGGCGTGGAATTGGGAGAAGGAGAACACCACAAATATCAAAATCAATGAGAAAAAGAAGAGAGGGAGAGAGTCGCTATTTCGAATATAGAACCCAACATAGAGAGATGAGTCTCAAAGCAAGGACTGTCGACACTGAAGTTATTTCAAAATTTTATAAACCGCTTTCAACGTAACTTGGTTCCAATGCAACGCGCCCCCTTGGCACTAGAACCCCACACTTTGAGAAACGCGGTTGTAACCACGCCAGTAAAATAAGCTTTAGCCCCCAAATGGACAAGGACGGTGGTTCCGGTACCTTAAAATGATTTTTCCGCTTTCGTGCGGTATAGCACAAGTGTATTGGTAGCCGAGGGTGGTCATAATTACGGTATATATTCTGTAAACAAAAGAAGAGTTGTTAAATATAATTACTTATGAATCCCCCCTTTATTGAAGTACATTTTGAAATTCTTAGTTATCAGACGTAAATGTCAGTAATCGTTTTACTACTTCAAATGAACTCACAATTAGCTCGAGGTGAAAAGTCGAAACCTTTCCTACGACTTGATTTAGTATTAATTGTCTCGTGTAATAGAAGGGTTCAATCAATCCGTAAACAACACGGAACAGCAAGCGTAACTTGTATCGCAACTATTTTTGCGTGGGTCTTTTATTTTTAATGGAAAACTTGACCTAACTCCTTCACCTGAATAACCTTGAAGCTCCGTCTTTATTAAAATGTATCTTTGAAAATGAGTTATTTACAAATTGAAACATTTTGTATTAATTTTTGATTTATACAATGTGTAATAAATTAGTCGTATATGGTACAACCGTTCCTTTTGTTAGATTATTTTATGTGTTAATATATAACTTAAGACAGTTTTAGTACTCGCTCCAGTTCCTATGTGATTTTAATACGCCATTAATTTTGGTGATCTTTTCTGTAAGCCTGGGAAAGTTATGGAATGTAAATTTAAATCTTATATTGTGAATAAATGGATGGTGGATCTAATTTTGGCTCGAACATATTATAATGCTGCAGTTAAATGAAATAACTTAGGGCGCGCTGAAACAATAAAAGTAAATTATCAAGTGGAAAAACGACTACCAATATTTTAAACAATTCCCTACAAAAACCGAGAGCCAATTAAAAGTAGAAGTCGGTAGAATAGCTAATGAATTGGAAACGAATATACCTGTACGCGTATCCGAGAACTATAAAAATGGTAGTATTTCTTGACTGACGTTAAAAATCTGAGCAATTCTCAACTAGGAATAACATATTATTTTGAAAATCTAATAAAAATGAAATTAGAAGGCTAAAGTGGAGGTAGTTTGTAAAATATACACGAATAGACAGGTGCATCTGACTAATGTGCGCCTGTAAGGCGGACCTGTGTTTGTATAACTTAAAGCTGTGTTTGGTTTGGATCCAAATTAGTCGTTGGGACGTAATCGTTGTGGCCATGATTATAGAGCACGATATAGCTAAGCGGGCAAGATGAATTTTAATTTCTACTTATTGAGAGGGAAGCATTAAAGATATTTTAACTTGTTTTGGCACAAAGAGCAAAATCCTTCAATGCTATATTAAACAGAATTGAAAATCAATGAATCGGATGATTTGTGTTGGATAATTATACACGCCACTGGTTTTTTGAGGTTAAATCTTTCAAGGTGATACCCTTGTTTCTTTTATTACAAAGGTATTTATAAAAGAATGCCGATTCTCACTAGTTACGCTTTAAATCGAATTACTCCCTGCTTTTGTCCGTTAGAGATGGGATAAAAAATGGAAAACTTCAAAGTGTTTAAAGGAGCAGTCGGTATAATGACCGAGTTCTATGTGAGTATGGTCAACAATCGTTATCAATTTGGTTCCTTGATGCTGAAGAAAAGAGATCCGCATTAGGTAGGCTATGTCAAATTAAAAAGCAATTAACCTGAGAAGTATATGTATCGGGTAACTTCCTACCTAATTCCTAGTCTAATTCGATTTAAAGAATTCCGTTTATAGACATTGAACTTTAGTGGAATGCCTGAAATAGCCTTTCGTCCATAAATTAGGTAAGTTCTCGAAAATTTTGGATTTACTGATGTATCGAAGATATAAACTTAAAGTGTGGGAAAAGCATTTCCATGTCATCTTATGTATTTTCTAACATAAAGAAAGGGAAGATTAAGTAAAAACTTCTAATGTAAAATTTCGTTTTTATTTCCCCTAGTTTAAACGGTAGGAAATGGACGGTTCCCGTTAGCACCTTCTAGCCATTTTTTTCGGAGAACGTGAATCTGTTCTCAGAGTTTCCATAACACGCTAGACGTAGAAGCTACAGGTTACTACTTGGTTATTTATAATGCACGCCATATTAGATTTTTACGGAATGAGATAAAGGAAAAGAAATTCATTTGTGCGTACCACCTCATTATTTTTTTCCTTTCTCTCATTTTGTAAAAATCCAACAATATGGCTCCCATAAAAAATAAGAAAGTAGTAGCCTATAGCTTCTACATCTAGCGTTTTGTGGAAATTCTGATTACAGATTCAGGTTTCCCGAAAAAGAGTGTCCATAGAGAGTTTCCGTTTCCGACAGTTTAAAAAAACAAAATAGTTAAGAAAGTTAAGAAAAACAAATAACTTAATGATCAGTAATACAACTGTGTAGCAAACCCCACCTAATTAATCCAGAATATTTGCAGTTTCAGTTTTCATCCCCAATGATGACCACTTAGCACTTAGTTGTGGTTACCTACATTAGGCGTCACCACCTCACAGTCGCTTGAAAAGAAAAATTATTTTTTCCATTAATAATTAATACTGCCTTGAAGTTATTGATTTATAGACTAAAATCTTTAAAATAAACTACTAGAGCGTGGAAATTTCACGGTCTCGATAAATAACATAAATTTACAAGTTTAAATTATTATTTTTCCATTTATGGTCAGGATAAACACTTTCCATGATAGATTACACCGGTCTACAGCATTTTTACGCATGGGACATACACCTTATTTATTGCTTGTATAGCCACAAATAAGAATTAGAACAAAAAAAGGTTCTGTATTTGATTTGTGTGAAAAAAATATAAAAACCATGTATACCCCTCTTAACGTTCGGGAGCGTAACGCAGCATCACCCAAAATGTCTCCACAATTATTCGAGCGTAACGGAGAGTCCACTAGCATAATCTAAACTCTTCTGTTATAAACAAGCATTATCGCGAATCCCTTCCACTTTTCCTAAGACCCACATTACATTTCGTCGTACTTTTAAAAGCATGTGTCCAATCATGTTACGAAACTGTTATAGTCGGGGCTATAGTCTTATCCAAATCCATCTTTTAACAGTCCTTTCCAAATTTATCGAAAATAAAGTCTAACAAATAATGTCTAAGGGTAAGTAAGGAATTTATATATAAAAAAACACCTGCAATTTGATCATTTTACAATGTCTTATCAAATTAAATAAAAGTAAGAATTCGCATTTTTATTTAATAATGGCCTAAATTCAACTTAAGTAAACAAAAACGAACCATTTGTAGCGGTGATACATTTCTCAATAAAAAATTCACAGATTTCGCAATCCTTGCAACCATCTTGCTCCACTCCATCGCAAGCTCGCTCGTGTCGCAAACGTAAAATTTCTGAATAATAAGAGGCGTAACATGCTTGTAATACTATCACGGGCGATGTGCGAGGTGCGAGAATTTTAAATTCAAATTAACAAAACCTCTGCGCACTGTTAAGTAAGTCCTGTATCGACAGTATCCGCGACTTTTCCTGAATCTACCCATTGCAGTCGAGTACGGTACAATCAACACTAGACGCGACACCACTATCCCTTTTCTGCTTCACAAATTTGGTAACTTCACACCCGTCACCCATACAAAACATAAGCATTTTCAATGCTAAAAATAATTACGCTAACTAAAATTAAGCGTGGTATCACAGCAATATATTTTTTCTGTTCTACTGACCCATATTTGTAAAGAACTAGATTGTGTTAAAATTTAAAAAAAACGGTGGTTATTAATTGTAGCATTTCAATTTTTTTATTTAAATTATAAAAAACTAACATCTTTGAAACTTCACAAATAAATTTTTGATTTTTCTTCCAACACAGGATACACAATTTTATTTGTCATTAACAGTGTTAATATTGCTGTGTGAACCACCTGACCGCCTAGTATGGCCGACACAAAAATACAAGATACTGAGCTGACACGTGGAACTTCAGGACTAACACTTAAAAGAATAAATCATTCCATTATTCGCCACTGAAGGCCACAAAAACTACAGTTACAAACAAAATTTAATTGCATTTATTTTTACAAACAATTTTTAAATCACACTCGGCTTGATCAAATTATACATGAACTAAATTTACTGGGTTCGTAAAAACACGTGAGTAATTACAAGAACCGGTTGCCGGTTTTGATAGTGATCTTCGGTGCACTTAATTTAAAAAAAAATGTAATTGGGCCTTCAATTGTATAACGGTTATTTGACTGACCAAAAACTGCACCGGTACAACACAAACACTGTTTAAATTAAAAAAAATGGACGTACATTTCAAAAACTCAGCATTCAACACTATAATAGAAACTCAACGTGCTTGAACGTACAGGAGTATCCTCTAGTATAACAAGCGTTCACGTATACCACTTTCACTTTCTTTAAACTCACGCTATTAAAGCACTCTTTTTTATCGTACAAAGAAATTAATTTCTAACAATATGGAAAATCGGTACAAATAAATACATCGGCAAACGTTATCATCTTACAATGTCTTATCAATTTAAATAAAAGTAATAGTTTCTTATTTTTTACTTATACTTTGGGTGATAAGCCTTTCCCAATTAACAAAAATTAATTACGCGCACTAAATTTAGACGAGGTATCAGCATTATAATAATAAAATATTTAGAATAACAACCAAAATCATAAATCCGGTAAAAGGATGAACGCATACACATTATCATTGTCAATGTCTGGCTAATGCACTTTTGAACCTATGCCAGTTGCGAACTTTCACACCACTATCTTACACAATATTAAGATATTAGATTAGAACACCCGCTACTTAATTCCAGAGTTTTCTTCTATTATTGTGGAGACGAGTTTTCTTAGAGAAGTATGTTCCGAGAAAGAGACTTCAAGGGGGAATTTAACGCACGCAATTAGTTTTCATAGCGAGTGGATCATAAGTTGTTATATTCTTCTGTATACATATATACTTATAGGTAACAAAGCGCCTCCAACCCTTTGGGCCGCTAGTTGTAGCCAATTGTCCACTACCGAGCTTCCGCCATAGGTGAAAGATCGTTTTGAAGTGAGTAACAAAATGACTGTATGTAACAGTTTAGGATGGTAACATAATGAAAAGAAAACCAATTTCTGCTCAATAAAAGTCTGAATACCGACGAAGAGACAAACGTTAAGAACAAACGTGCCTCCACTTTCGTGTGTTACTTTAAAAGATTATCTAAATGCTTCAGTTACTTCTTCGTGCGAAGAATTAGCAATGCATAAAAAATGTTAATTGCTTTATACACTTGGTTAGATTAAATCAAATACTTTCGCCTACAATTAATTGTTCATTAAGAATTTAGAAGTGTACTTGACCTTTAAATATACTTATGCAAGATGTATAACGTGACCGTAACCTTTCCCGGTTAGATACACTTGAAATTAGAATAACTCGATATTTGCGTGGCCACAGCACTTGACCTCCGTTTATTCTTTACAAGTACAATTTTCCAATTCAAATCCTAAAATCTGGCGCAACTACTGGTAAGTCTGATGTAATATCAAGCATGGCCATTTACTACAAACGAACGTGACAAAATTCTTCCTCTAATATAGTAGAAGTTAGAAAGTCCGGTAACCAACACATATCCGGCTAAAACGCTTTTAATCCCCAACCTTTATGTAATTATTTCCTTTGCACAACAATATTAAACGGTTTAAGCTCCCTCACTACTTTAGCTTATCAGGAAGTTTAATCTGGACTTTAGCACCAGAGCCTTTTGTTTAATATAATTGCTTAATTAATTTTAAAGGTGAATCTATTGCTCTTATTGGTGACTTTATTTGATGTACCCAACGAAACAAGAAAAATTGCTCTAATGCCTGTTATTTATGTATTATTCTAAAACAAAATCAAATTAACTAGTTTTATTATGTGGTCCTCGAAGGAGAAGAGCAAATGTTCTTCTGAAGGCTAATTGGTTAAATCATTGAATAAAAACACTTTTTATTCAATGGTTAAATGTAGTTTATGTATTTCGATAAAAATCTTGTTTACATAATATACATTTCGAAACGGATGAAATTTAATTAAAAGCCTGAAAATTTATTCAAAAGTATCTATTATTGGTTATAGAAAGAAAAATGTACCTTTGGATACGATATACGGAAAAAACGCGGCTTCCGTGATGTTGAGCATTGACTTTAAAACATAGTCTATCTATGCGTTCAGGCGGAATTCACTTTTTCATAATTTTTTGGAATTTGTAACTTCTAAAGGAATTACTACTTTGCAGTGGTACTATCCACTATCCAGTATCCAAACCTAGTGAGAATGTGTTTAACGATTTAACACATATAAATAATCCTTTGGGTAGATTCTCCGGCCGCTAACTTGATGTACAATTTTGCAAGGAACTTGACTTTTCCCGAACTGGCTTTGTTGTTCAAAAATATATAATCATAGCGTCCAACTAAACTTTGCACCGGACAGTTTTTATGTCCTCTTCAATAAACATAACTTGCGATCTCTCCTTGCTGTGAGATTTAATCTGTCTAACCCAAAATGATCCCTTCTTTTAATTACCGAAGATGAATTTTTCACACCCACAATGGCGAATTAACTTCAAAATGACGATGTCTAAATTTTCTATTTATTTATTTTTTCAAACAGTCACAGTTGTTCTCCAAAAACCCACGCAACGTAAGAAATGTACTACTAGACCCTCACTAAAAAGGATGTAATCCCATACGAAAACCAAAAACAGTTCAAGACTATGCTAAATAAAGAATAAAACAAAAAGCAATATGCGGGTCACTCTGTAATTGGGCGTAAGCCTGTTGAGGGCCTAGAACAAGAGGGACAATAAATAAATAAATAAATAAAAGTATTATAGGATGGCCTCATTTGCATTCTATGTAGTTAGTTATAGTAGGGGAGCTAGCACGAAATCCACTGAACGAGAATGATCAAAATTTTAACCGATGGAGTTCCATTTTGCCCTATCAGAGTATGCTGAAATCGATCGTCTGCCGCCTCAGGTCATACGACTTAAGGCGCTGCGGGTACTTCTTGTGACCAATTCTGAAAGGTTGTTTTTCGAGAAAATAACTTATACACCAAATGAAAACGTTGATAATAGCTCTTAAAAAAATATTTAAAAAAATCGCGCACATTTGATAACTCCGTAAAAAAACAATCCTTAGTCGGTTTTTCACGAACTTTCTACGGTTATAACTAGGTTACTGTCGGATAAATGAAGCTGATTTTTTTTACAGACTATAATGATGGGCACAGCCAATGGCTATGAGAGTGTTTCTTTTTTAAATTTTTTCTCTAATTATAAGATATCTTATAATGTTAAGATGATAAGATAATCTTATAATTAGAGAACAAATTTAAAAACGAACCACCGTTAAGTCATTAGTAGTACCTATCATCAGTCTATAGAAAAAATCAGCTTCATTCGTCTAACCGTAACCTAGTTATATCCGTAGAAAGTTCGTGAAAAACCGACTAAGAATTGTTTTTTTACGGAGTTATCAAATGTGCGCGATTTTTTTAAATATTTTTTTAAGAGCTATTATCAACGTTTTCATTTGGTGTATAACTTATTTTCTCGAAAAACAACCTTTCAGAATTGGTACCGCAAGAAGTACCCGCAGCGCCTTAAGTCGTATGACCTGAGCGGCAGACGATCGATTTTAGCATACTCTGATAGGGCAAAATGGAACTCCATCGGTTAAAATTTTGATCATTCTCGTTCAGTGGATTTCGTGCTAGCTCCCCTACTATTACGGTAAATACTAAATACTAAATATCAAATATTGAATATTAAATATTAAGTATTACAGGTTCTAATTTATTTTATGTGTCAGTGGTAAGTAATGTACTACGGAATAATTTTTAACTAGGTTGAGAGAGAGAGAACAACAGTGTTCACATTCTGTCAACATGTTGAACTCCACCTAGTGTATACTTTTTATGATTTTGTTGATTATGTACGTTAATTTGTGAATAAAAGACATATTATTATTATTATGGTCAGTCTTTTTTGTCAGAACTCAGGTCTAGCTTGGTTAACTATTTGCACGGATTAAAATCAAGTAACGATTAGTGTTTGTCGGTACGTCGTTCGTCTAGTCAAGTTTTGTCGAGTCGAGGTAGTAAAGAAAAGTAAAAAAAATAATAATAAATAATAATAATAAAATAAAATAAAAACACGCACATTTCCTACAAGTTTAACAATTTAATTAAGTGGCGTTGTTTATTGTGTGTATCTTTGGCTTTGCGTTTGGGTTGAATACGAGTGGGTTATGATAACGTGGTGTGTTTCTGAGAAGAAAGAGTTTTCTGTTTTTTAGCTGTGCTAGGAGCTAGGACGTGTAACTTTATTGGGTAAATCTGTCATGGTAGTGTAGGTTGTGTTACTTGTTTTTATTGTATTTGTTTGTTTAGTAAGTTGGATTTATATAGTTGCTATAGTGTGTTAAAGGTGGAGAAATTACAGTGTTGTGTGTCATGTTGTGAGTCAAAATTATTATTATTACTTCCTAGCGTGGAGCAACTCAATTAATCAAAAAACCTATTGGAAAAAACACGCAAGAACATTTTCTCGTCTCTTTAACTCCATTCAACCAAAGAAATTTTTCCATTTGACCGAGATCAATATTTGTCTGGGAAGACACTTTTTATCGTAACAAATTTACAACTTGAAAACTGGAATCGTACTTATTTATGCGAAAAATCCAACCTAATGCGCCAGTCACACCATAGGGTAGAAAAAAAATATAAGCATTTGATAAACAAAACCACTAAGTGTCATCAATGTTGAATCTGTGCATTTTGGGAATTGCAAATCGCCTTCACCGGAACAAGTCCACTATCAGGCGCTCTTATCAGACCTGGAGGGCGAAACCGAACGAATTAGGCCTATGAACGCCATGAACAAGACACTTGCCCAGTACTAGATCAATGGCCTATCAGTGCTTTGTTACTGAAGGTTGTCCTGTAACCTTTCGAACGATTTGCGATAGAGTTAGAAGTTTCCCATTGGATCATAATTCCTATACCATAAAAGATATCGAATCTTAGAGTAAAATTGTACCATCGCGGCGCCATGTTTTTAAAGTATTTTTGATCAAGAGGGGGTATAGTATTCCAGTGGCGGATCAAACTTCCGTTTTGTAAAATGGAATATCCCATATTTTACTGCAGATTTGGAAAGTCAGAAAAGTACTAAGTAGCAGAAAGGTATCTATTTTTTTATAATACCTATCGGAGCAATTTTCGAGGACATTTCTCCGATAGATATGCTCGCATGACTAGGGCGTTGTGCGAGCGTGCACCAACTTTTTTTTTGTGTACCGTACGCCGCTGTGTTCGTAGTAATAAAAATGCTACTCAATACAGTGTGTACATTTTTTACGAGCCATATAAAAAATAAATTTGGTGATTTCTCCGAAACTAAACATGGTTTCAACGCTGTCTTGTAGAGCTCAAAAAGTGGCAATGAGAAAGTGTTTTTTTTTATTTTTCTGTATCTGCTCAAATAACATAAGAAAAAAATAAAAACGAAATCGGAAAATTTCGGTTTTTCTGGCATAACTATGGAAGTAATCAGAATTTTCTGATTTCCTTATGATGATAACTGCTTAATAGCGCAACTTTTCCCTAATTTGACCATCGTTGGTTGTATGGTTTCTATGGTTTCGGAGATGATAGACGTCCTTATCTTGGAGATAGTGTATACGTACCTATTCAATTATTTTTGTAATTTCGTACACTGATAAGTGATATGTAAACCAAGAAGAAACTCCAATGGTTTCCCGTATTACGTAAATTGCATCTCAAGAAATATTATTTCTAATTGTAGACCATGGTAACATAATTGATTATGTAAGCAGCGGTTCTGTATAGAAAAATGAATGAAACGGAATCGAATTAAACAGGCAGGTTAATCGGAAATAACTAACGTTCCGACTAAATTTGAACATTTCCCATTCTTGCCATTTACCTTTCACTCTTTATATTTGTAATTTATATATCTAAAATCTGGGACATCCTTTATCTGCAATATAATAAACATTCTTTGCAATTTACTCAGTCAACTGTAATGAACAGTCATTTGGGGAATTAAATCGGACCAAATTAAGGACTTTCAAGTTGGCCAGGTAAAAATGTTGCTCAATGAATCGATGTAATCTGCACACTTTTACACGATAAATTAACGACTAATTTCGGAGGTTAGTGTTGTGTTTCCAAATATAAATCATAGTAGATTACGTGATTATGACATTAACCTTTATACAACCCAATTCGTGCTTCTGATTTTCGTTCTGAAAACTGAAAGTACCTAACATTTGATGTATTACCTATCTAATCTAATGCGGCAATTTGGAGTTCGTAAAAATCATTGACTGGTTTAACCCCAGGGGCTGCGCTCGGCTGTTCAACGATAGGTGCTTATATTACATCTATCAGATGATAACGTCCCGGAAACATAAGGGATGATAGTCGGCGGTAGTTTGCGGTATCTCATGTCGAATTATGAGATCGTGTAAAAAACTGTTAGCCAAAAAAACTACTCTAATAAATTTTTTTACGTCTGTAGTTAAGTATCATCACATGCACGATCACGATATAGATACGGAGTACAACTACTTTTACAATTTTATAAAATTAGATAATTTACAATAACCGAAGGGTATATCTAGTGAAGTGTGTTGAAAGAGAGGTAGGTATTCAGTAAAAGGTATAAATTTTTGTTCTTGTTAAAGACTTCGCGGTGGTCTCCGTAATTACTGGTTTCAGAAATAATAGCATCGGTATTCGAGAAGTAAATCATGAGAACCTGCGTTTAGTAAATGATAGTCTCAACGAGATTCTAGTTAGTGTGTTTATAGATATGAACGGGCTCACCTTTTGTTTCGAATTTTTAGCAATCATTAGCATCTCAATTTGATGGAAATACGGATATTTGTATTCAAATGGATGTTTTGATGTGAGATCACCTTTATCCTTTACTTAGAAATGAAGGTAAGGTTGATATCTTGCCGCTATAGAAATTTGTCATTACCTGCTTCCTTTGTTTGTTTCTGAACAAAACAATACGATTAGGTCAATTTAATTTTTCTTTGCGCAGTGGCGTTGGATTAATCGTTGATGTATCCGCAATTAATAAGCATACACCTTTATAGTAGGGGAGCTAGCACGAAATCCACTGAACGAGAATGATCAAAATTTTAACCGATGGAGTTCCATTTTGCCCTATCAGAGTATGCTAAAATCGATCGTCTGCCGCCTCAGGTCATACGACTTAAGGCGCTGCGGGTACTTCTTGTGGTACCAATTCTGAAAGGTTGTTTTTCGAGAAAATAACTTATACACCAAATGAAAACGTTGATAATCGCTCTTAAAAAAATATTTTAAAAAATCGCGCACATTTGATAAACTCCGTAAAAAAACAATCCTTAGTCGGTTTTTCACGAACTAACCCTTAATTTTTGCAGAAGTAGAATAGGCCATGGTTTATCGGTAAGCCTTTCGCATTTATATATCTTACAAATTTGAGATAAAGCGTAGGCATTATACCACAAGCTCATTGAAATAACAACGCATACATACAGTTTCTGTTCTTTTACACCACTCGAGATATTCGCATAAGGATCTTGAATATCTTCTGATCCGATTTATTAAAAAAAAAAGCAATTGTGAGAGAAAACAGGTAGTGAAGATATTTATTCCTGAAAAAACTCTCAAATGTTCATATTCAAATCGTATGTACAAAAGAAAAAACGACACTACACCACAAGATGGTATATATGTATAAACGGCCCAAAAATAATATTCTTAAACACGCTCATTCTCTTCTGCCTCATGAATATAATCATCATCATAATCTTCGTCACTATCAGATTCGTCCAAGTTGACAATCACTGGTAAGATGTCTGATGTATCAATATGTTGTTCCCGTTCCCAGGCCTGGTTTATAATGCCTCTTGTATGATCAAAATATCTTTTCCATTTTTCCGGTGTAACCTAAACATTAAAGTTATTAAGTACTGTTTCACAAAACAGCATATAAAGAGGTTACTTTGTGCAGTGCCTCATTCCATAAAGACAAAACGGCACTGTGTGTGACAGGCTGAATTGAATCGATCCTTGTATCGTAATGCCGTTTGCATTCTGACCATACCAGTTCGATTGGATTATACTCGCAGTGATATGGAGGAAGTCTCAAAACACGATGACCATGTTGTAATGCTAGTTCGTCCAATCTGTAAAAATCAACGTGGAGTGAAAAAAAACCATAACAATCTGCTTCATATCCAAAGGTCTACCTAACTGCAACCAAACATTTAATTATCAGCGATGCCTACCTAAATAGTTTTGGTGGTATATGATTTTTCACTACTTCCCAGATCTGATCTTTCATCATTGTTGGTGCAAATGTAATGTCTCGTGATGTTAGCCACTCTATAAGTGACATTTTTGTCCAGAATTGATTTGGACTTTTTTCTACCAATCCTGAATGGTAAGAAGCGTTGTCCATAATTATAAGAGAAGGTTCATCCAAGTTCGGGAGCAATTGTTGTTCAAACCACTTCTCAAAGTTAAGGCAATTCATGGAGTCATGATAGTCTCCGGACTTGCTACCAGATTTAAAAATTAGACTTGCGTGTGGTACAAATCCATCTTCTGATCCTGCATGGAGTATTATGTACCGGACCCCTTCACTACTTTTTTTTCTAACTGTTTTGAGAGTACCATCTTGCCAGCTTCTTCTAAAAGACCCTTTACTGTATATCCAGGTTTCGTCTAAAACCACAGGTCGTAATGGAAAGAGTGAAGTTTCGTTGTGTTTAAAGTCCCTCAAAAATTGTAGTCTTCTTTGAGCTACATAGGGCTGTTCCATTAAAAATAATCTATTAGAAACGGTGCATCTCCGCCACGTGAATTTCAGTTTCTTCAAACTGCGGGACAAAGAGGTAGCAGATATTTCTACGCCATCAAGTCGTTGAAGATTACTGTGTAAAGAACGGAGTGTAACATTCTCACTTATAAAATCAATTCAATAAGTGTTCTAGCGGACCTCTTCATTTGAAGCAAATCTTCCCTTAGAACATAAAGAATGTTATTTACCTGTGGCATACATTGCATAAATCCGTGTCCTTATTACATGTTCATGTATTTCATGCAGCGGAGGTCCGTGAGATAAACTAATAGCCACACTTTTTTTGCGATTTGTAATAATCATCTTTTTTAACACCTCTTGTACTAATTCTTTTTACAGTCGACTCGACAACGATACACCCAGAGCAGCACAAACCCTATGTGATTAAGTAAGCATATAATTATAGCAAACGCATAGAAAACACTTACATCATATACTGCGCTTACGGGTAATAAAGTTTTGCCTGCTTCTTTTTCCCTTTGGAAGTACTGAATCAACTTCAAAATCAAACTTTGCTCACCTTCTGTGTATCGGTTCGTCATATTTACCTAATTGTAACGGTAATGACCTATATTCATGATATGAGCGAATCGAACCATTATGTAAAATTTTTAAAATACTTGTCTGTTAACGGATTTGCTGCACTGTGGACTTGCCTAAGCGTTTTCAACTTTGATGAATATCATCAACTTCACTTTTAACACAAACTACCTAATCAAAAGGCACACTGGAAATCTGTCCTTAACGAAAATTATTTGACGGATTGATATTATTGACAGATCAATAATTGGTTTATTTGTCACGACTTACGTTAATGACGTAATTTTTTTGTCTCAATCGATTTAAATGTAATGAAGAGAGAATCACATTTATGACGTCAGGTTCAGCACCAGTGAAACAAAGTTATACATCACGTGCGCACCGTATATGTGTGATTTAGAGATGTTAAATAATTTTTCTGAGGTCACATAGATTTTGATCAAAATATGTCAAAATCGTTATTTATGCACCAAGATCGTTAGAGAAAAAAGACTAGGGGCATAATCTCAATGCCCAAGACATGAATTTGATGCATTTTTGGCGACCACGTGGATTTTGATCAAAACATGTCAAAATCGTTTATGCACCAAGATCGTTGGGAAAAAGACCAAGAGCATTATCTTAATTAACAAAACATGAATTTGATCTATTTTTGGCGAGTACATGGATTTTAATCAAAACATCAAATTGTGAAAAGACTAACAATACGCATTGCTCCAATGCTTTCAGTGAATGTAGGAAGTAGGCAATTACACAAAGCGGAGGGATGAGGTTTTCTGGTCCTGCCGATTATTTATAGTGGTATAAAAACACTAACGACAAACTAACGATACTTGCGGTTTGAGACACATTTTGCGTTGTACCCAACGCGAAAGTTGATTTAAATATGTAAGGATTTCATCTCCTAAAAACCGGACAAATTGATATTTACCTTCTGTAAGAGACGTCACTGCTACCTAGTATAGTAGTCTAGTAGCACATCTGTTTAAATATATTTCGGGCCATATTCAAATTTCCCTCTTCGTTGTATGTCAGGTAAATAAAAACAGTTGTTGTTGTGAAATACGGTTTGCGCAAAGGGGTAGGGCTCTGAAATGTAGAAGATCGATACTTTGGTTTGAGATCTGGGCCGATTTGCTTCTTGCGTTATATGACCTTTTTAGATTTGTTATACCGGGTGAATATTCTAAAACCGAACATAGGGAAATAACATGCAAACACGATTTTTGCAGATCGTGGCTCCCCTAAAGGGTTGATAATGATACCAATGGAAAGAAGATTTTTTGTCTCATCTAATGCTATGCGAATTAGTTCATTTTCAGTTGTATTTCTCAATATTTTATCAAAAATTCGGCATATATCCGGTACCCTCGATCAACTTCCAAAAATGTCAAAGCCGTGAAATAAATCTTGGGAACGAATAGAAAAATTCGGCACGAAGACTCTATCTGTGTCGCACAAAGGATTCGAATAAACACAATTGATTAAATGACAATCATAAACATTTTTTCCGAAAATAAAAACAAATCTTAAATCCAAATAATCTGGTCGTACAAAGTTTGCGATATTCAGGCGCCCTTAACTAACACGCAAACGCTGATCGCTCCTGGAAACTTCACTTGTTCTTGATAACACATAATTTGATAACAAAGAAAACTGGTTTGATGAATAAGATGACAAATTTTCCGTAGCTGTTAGGACGGTAGAAAATTTAAGCTTTTAATAAAAAGAGAACCTTAACGGTACTACTCTGCATCCTTTTTCAACTCGAAGAAACTTTTTTCCGTAAACGGACAACACGCGTGAAAGTTCTCAAACAACTTTGGTGAACTTACTTTTATACATATTTATAAATAAAAGATGGCGAACTCTTTAACAAAATAAATAGGGCTGACTACCCAAAAAATCCGGTATTTAAAGAAACACCACTTCCACCATCAAATAAACTCCTCCCTTAAAAAAATTTCAAATATCTCGCCCATCACAACGGACTTGATAACGCCAGCTTCGATGGAACACGTTCCGCGTTTTAACTTTACGACTCCTTATCACAAACGACCAGATGAGTTTTACATTTTAACACGGAATTTGACGTTTTATAGTTAAATACACAAATATAAATAACACCTTACAAAAGCATTGAAATATGAACAAGCATTGTGCAATTACAAACAATTTCAAAAGGAAAAACAACACTGATACATGAATTCAAGTACAATAAATGAATAAATCAACTTTGTGCTTATTTCGTAAGTAATTAGACTTAATAAATTGAAATTTTCTGATGTACAGGGTGTCCCGTCATTATTTTTGGTTGTTAGACCGACACTTCTATAAACAAACGTTTACGCGATCCACCTCACTTTCTTTTTAAATATGCAAATTTTTATCGTATTTTAATCATGTAAACAATTTTTATCAATTATTTGTTGCCTAAGCCTATTTATTTTGCACACAGGGGCTCATTTTATATGAAAATAAATCTTTTCTAAAGAAAAGGAAAACACCTGCACCTTTATCATTTACAATGTCTTTACCATTTAAATAAAAGTAATAGTTTGTTTATCTAATATTAAATCAAAGACGATCCATAGCGTAATCAGTATTTCTCATAAACATTAATAATTACTCAAACTAAAATTATTCGTGGTATAACAGCAATATCATCGTTTCGTTTTCAATCCGACACTTTGTACAAACAAACCTTGAACATAATAAAAGCTTTGTTTACTCCCTTCGAGGATCAAACTTAAACGCAATTAACATTGGTGTCTCATTGATCACTTGGTTGCCGATAATAATTTTGAATTCAACGCATTTGACCACAAAGTCCATAAATAAACGCAAAAATTTAGAAGGTGGTTTTCAAGGCTCTTCCTGTATATGTAATTACCAGCAAATATATTCGAAGCATGCAGTACAATAATTACTAAAATATTTACTTAACCTTTTTTGTATGATGGAAGGTAAACAGTTTGGATTGAAGAATTACAATTAACCGCATCATATCACCTAAGCTTCCGGCAACAAAATTTAATTCGTGTCGCTCCAGCAGAGTGACGTATACGTCGATTATACGTATTATTGCAAATACACGTCCAAATGATCAATGCGGTCGTAATTTGTTCCAAATTTACCTTGTCCATGCGTTCTAAGTTTATTAAGTGTTTTGTTGGAGCACCAAAGTGAAACTCAGTTGACTGTGAACAAAATGAACTTCAAACATACGCTGTGTTTACATGTGTATTGCAATCAATTACTGAATGTGATATGTTGTATTCTATGGGGGCCAAAGAGAAGCGTAAACGCTTCACTTGTTGAAATTGGACAGTTAATTTATTATCTCTCTGACAGCGAGTTTTTCAATATTAAACGGGAACCATACAGTGTTTTATTTTTCTATCGGAAATTGTAAGTATTTAATAAAAAGTTTCCCATACCGTACATAATTTACTTAATAAACAACCCTTGTGGATCACTTTCGGTTTGTTGCCGAAGTGTTACTGTAATTTGTATAATTAATATGGCGGTATAATGGGTTACTGCATCGTTTCGTAGAGGATTGGTGCCTAATGAAATGGATTAAATAGTACTCAGAAAAGCATACCTAAGAGGCTGATTACAAATAGGTACACAACTAAATCAACTCGTTTCTATTCAAAACAGTTCGATGTACGTCAATGTCTAACCATTGGCGATAAATTGCTGAATAACCTTATTTTCGATATTTTGTACACTTCGTTCGAATTATTTGGCTTAGGCCAAGATGGATACATTGAATGTGATTAGTTAATTGACTACCTTTAATACTGAAAATTATGTAGCAGACGCACCTATCTGTATGGTTAGACGTCATTTGCGAATGTCTCGAGATTGGAATGTCGGAAGTGTGTGCCCACAAAAAGAAAGGTAGAGTTCTTGACAAAACGCATAACTTCAAATGAACGTAGTGTCCGAAATCGAAGGGAGAATTATACATCTTCGTCAGATGCATTCAACAGTACCGCATTCGAGATAGTCGGACCGCTAGAGACAGAAATGTGGCGCATAAAAGAGTGTGGGAAGTGGGTACTCGCAAAGAGAAAAGTGAAGGTCTTGATAACACTGGTCTTTTCGTAGAGTGAAACCTTCAAACGCGAGTACCTCGAGAGCGGAATGTCGGAGTGTCGGCAATCACAAAGGGAAACTGATACATCTTCTTGTGATGCATTCAACGATACCAGATTTGACCTGGTAACATAACTAGTATCGTACTAGTAAAACTGCGTATAGTTCGTATTGATGTAATTTTAGTTTGTATCCTGTAGATAGGCTATTTATTAACGTGACTCTTTCGAACACGACTCGGTATGCGGCGTTAGTTTAATTTTTCTGGAAAACGATGAACGTCGGCACTCTTTGATAAGAATAAATGTATTAATTACGTATACATATAGAGATACATAATTGCCTCTTTCACGCTCGTGTTGCAGTTTCGATTTTCATAACGAAAATCTGTTGCATTTGTTATTATTTTTAGTTATCTTCAGTTTACAAATTTATTTGATTTAATTTACTTTGTGTGCACTTAGCAGGTAATTAACGTGTATATGTCCTGTAATTGGAATGTATTTTTGTAGGACATTAAATGATTATTATTATTATTGCATTTTTTTTACAAATTTGAACCAATATGGCAACAGTCATCATTTTGAGAATGCTTCTAAAGTGGCGATCATTCGATGTAAATTTGTTGTCTCACGTTGATGAGTAGATTTCAATCCAGTAAAGTAAATGGTAAAGTGTACAAACTTCGACAAATTAATATAGGAGTGCCACAAGGCTCTACTTAGGGTTCATTCTTTTCTTGTTTTTTTTTCTTTATTATATTCACAGTACAACAACAGTAATGACGCCCTGACTCGAAAGTATTGGATAGAGGGCTTTTCTAAATGAATAACTAAAAATTGCATTTGTTGCAATTCTACCTATGTCTCAAATTAATAAGTACCAGTTTCGCTGTGTATTTGTGTACTTGATTTGGGATTTTTACATTTTTACTACTAGGTTTTTAAAATGGTGACGACTAAAGTTAAAACACGTCCCTAGTAGAAACAGTATCTAATAGAAAAATAATCATCAATTTTGGACTGAAATTTGCCTAAACTAACTACAACGATTTCTTGGACTGTCGCAGTATCAACAGTGAGGGAAACTTCTAGTTCTCATACTCACATTGCATTCGATATCTTATGTATATACATTTTAAATCCATAACGTACAGGGAATATCCTGTCCGTCTTATGTATATACTATGTATATTCGTCTCTAGACATTAGTTATTAAGGTATCAAGGGCGTTATGAACTAAATAACGCCCCAGGTCAACAGTGTAGAACCCGAGGGCCTCCGGCCCGAGGGTTATACGTTGACCGTGGGCGTTGTGTTCTTAACGCCCGTGATGCCTTCAACGTTTTATGTTGTACTTGATGATTTTACAAGAATTAGCGGTGACAGACGATTAAAAGAGAAAATAATGAGAATCGTCAAAATTAAGTTATCCATGGTCGTAGCTATGGAGATAGATATTATATTTGTCAAACATTCTAAAAACTTTCTAAAAAAAGACAGACGAAGCGTCTCATTTACCGGCACACGTTCTTGCGCGAGCCGCAAAAGCAAATGAAGCCATAGTGCTTCAACTTCCAAGAGTTGGTATGTTTAAGTAATTTTATTAGTCATTAAACGGAAAGATGATTTACAGTCGGAGTCAGTTTCTCCCAATTCGCTTTGGACAAAATTTTCAATGCTACGTAAAGAGTTAATGGTAAAGAAGATTAAGAGTTTCGAAAAATTTGTGTAGCTATAAGGGTATTTAAAACAAGTTCAGAAATGCTATCGTCCAAAAAATCAAAAATCTTTACTCGCGAACAGATAGTCGCCTTTCTTGCAGAAGCACCTGATCCGCAGTATTTGATGTACAAAGAGGAAAGAAAATGTATGGGTCTGAACCAAGCTGGCGGTGTTCTCTGGACAGTTCCAGAATTGTTCTTTTTACTTCAAAGAATAGCAGCAGGATAATGCGATATCAAAACAGTTCTTTTTATTTAGTTGTGGAAAATAAAAAATTCGTACAGATTCATTATTCCATATTTATAGGATTTACAGAAATAACGCCCTTGGGCGTTATAGAAATAACGCCCGTTGCTACGCATAATTGGGGTTGTCATGGTGGAGTGCATTATTTGTCATTTAATGTATCTTGATTTAGGATTATTATAACTGAATAATGATCAAGTATGACATAAATGTATTTTATGTCCAGTATGGATATTCTATAAATATACATTTTGGATGTGCTATGGATGTTTAGGCACACACATTGTATGTATTTTTTATGTATAAATCTTATACCTCCTCACGAGGATCTTCTATGTATATACATGGGATTATATGGTATGCATATACGTTTTGGATTAGACATGCGTTTTCTGTATTACCGATGTTATAAACGTTAGCGTCTCATTTTCTGTGAATTACGGCGAAGAAGATAGTAAGGTACTATTGCAAATACAGTTCATTTTTCTAAAATCAGGAGTGTTATTCCGCGAGCTATTAATGAGTTTGTTTGTCTAATTTGGACAGTGAAAGTAATTATTTTTATTTCGTGTGTGCATGACTTAAAGTTGCAAATATGTGTTAGTGAGATGTAAAGACCGGATGGGAATTAATATAAGGACAAGAATGGCAGGTATGTTAGCAACCTATTTGTTATGAACTCGCGCTGTTATAGTGTTGAACAAGAACACGATTAAAATGAGACTACAGTGTTAAATAAAACAATAATAATTTCTTATGCACATTTTCCATTGTATACTAGGAGACTTAATAAACAAAAAGCTCCACTCCGTGAAAAGAATTTATTTATGTAGGTATAGATGCTAGTAAACTTCCCGAATGTTAGAGGAATCTCTATAGAACATCCCTTCTGAATGTACATACATACATAGAATATCCTATTGAACATCTTTGCATATTACAGGAATATTCATGGTATATCCACTTGTCAGTATACCAATATACACAACATGTCTGATGCATATGCATAATACATGCATATACAGAAGACATCCAAAACGTATATACTATGTATTATATGAAGTCTGCCAAACTTATATCCCATGCACATACATCGGACATTTGCGACATACTTTTACACATTCTATGGATATACAAAATCCCACGTGGAATGTGCATGTTATATGCAATTTATATAGGTCTGCTATGTGGGTATATCAACAGAATAACATTCATTAAATTTATGAGAGTTTCTCTAAATTTGAGGAAAACTCGCTACACCTACCTACTTATTGTTGTTCCCACATGAAATACATTTAAGAGATGTTGATGTTTTAAAACTAGCTTTATGGTTCAATGGTAGAGCGTTGGACAAGAGAGGGAGAATAAATAAATAAAATGAAGAAAATAAATAAAATAAATAAAATAAATAAAATAAATAAAATAAATAAAATAAATAAAATAAATAAAATAAATAAAATAAATAAAATAAATAAAATAAATAAAACAAATAAAATAAATAAAATAAATAAAATAAATAAAAAAAATAAATAAAATAAATAAAATAAATAAAATAAATAAAATAAATAAAATAAATAAAATAAATAAAATAAATAAAATAAATAAAATAAATAAAATAAATTAATTAAATTAATGACAAGAATCGCATATGTAATCTAACTGTCTCTTTTCTTCATATTCCGATTGTTGTTAGGGAAGCAATTTTCTTGGTTACAACATTGAATGTTAGGGCACGACTTTTAGATATTATTCCGTGGTATTAGCAATACGTATTGGCAATATCGTATTGCCGTTGAGTGAAGGAATCGGTATTGCAGTGTGTTACAATAGTGAAATTGTAATATTCAGAAATGTTTTCTTTGATAGTCTTTTCATAAATAATATTCATTTTATATAGGTACAGCCGTACAAAGGGTATAGCAGTTGCTGTGGCGTATTATGCTAGATAGAAATTACCGGTCTCTCTATTCGATTACTAAACTGTTCAGCATAATTATGTTAATAGAAACAGTGTTTGTTTGCACACACGAGCACGGAAACAGGACGTAGTCTCTCATAGAATTAGAAACCTAAATTCACCTTGTTGCGATTTTACATTTTACTCACGGAAAACGAATGAAAGTAAGGCAAAGTGTCAAAACATACCACAAAGGAGGTTATATGCCTGTGTGAACTATGTAGAAAGTCAACTGTAGTACAACGTAAGTAAATTAACCTGGATCGGTAGTAGTATAGCTACACTTTTTTTTATATAAACATAGAAAGTGAACTGTTACTTTGATGGACCCATTTTATAAAAAGAGCAATTATAAATGTGCTTTAATGCAATTATCTGCATGTGAAAGAAACTGCTCGGATTAATAATTTACATAATAGTGTAAATTGCATGATTAATGTTAAATAATTTAACAACTTCCTCTTCCGTAACATAGTTATTAGCGTGATGTGTTACTTTACTCTATTTTTTGTCTGTGCATGATAGCATTGCCATGATTCATGTGAATGCATCTGTAATCTATACCTGACTAATTTATTTGAAACGTCGCCGCGACGTTAAACTTATAACGTTTTACGGCATCGCCTTCGCCTGACTATAATGGCAAATTGCATTACACAAGCTGAATTTGTAAGCAGCGTCTGTTATCACAACACTAAAGAGTAGAAGAGTAATATTAGTGTAAGTGCCTTTAAGCGTGCGAATTTTCATTCATTAAAGCACATTGCAGGCATACGTCAGTTGACATATTCCCATACGGCCCCCTGATAAGAACCATCAGTGTTCGTGCTACAATCCGTTCATTAAAATACAATGTTTTATGGAAGCATGTTTTATGTACACAGTATAATTAATCTGCATGCATTCTAAATTGTTGAGTGAACTCACAGTCGTACTTATCCAATTAACATGGGAAACTAAAAACAAGGTGCGATGTATCTTTGGGCAATGTGAGATTACTTCATATGCTTAAGAAAATGTGTCACACCTTTTTCCCAGAAAAAAAGAAAATCAAAGCATCTGAATAATACGTGGTTTTGATTTAATCTCTACCATTGTACGTATAAGGACGAACATGTGCACATGTCGTGAATATTTGATACAACGTTCTAATTTTTATGAACAGGGGAAGCCTTCTTTCATTATTTAGTTGCAACTGCGATTGATATTTTTTTACTTGCAACTTTCCCCAGCTCAACATGTGTTTTAGCCTCTTGATTATGGCATAAACAAGCGCAAATTTGCGTTGATTGACTGAACGCAAATATTACTTTATTGTCAGTAAAAATCTGGCAAATGTGTAAGATCGTCCTGTTGATATAATTGCTACATTATCAAGATTATAAGAAACTCTCGTTGTGACAGACAACTGCGGAAATTCAAATCGCATGGTGAAATTTTGTTACAGTAACAAATAAGACTCCCCCAAAAGAATGTTGATTGAACTTTATGTTGTTAATTACAAACATTTTTATACGTCATTTTCGACATTTTCAACGGCTTACCTAGATTGGAATGAGCATGATTGAACTCACAAAGGTGCTTTTTTCGTACACGAGACCCAGAAAGTTTTTCCAATCTTCGCAGTTCAAGAATTAAATAAATCACCCGATCACAATCAGAATATACGTTACCATTAGTTACTGTACAATTTTTATATAGCCAAAATAGTAAAGAACCGATTTTAAGGGTGTTGAAAATGATATTTTTGAGCATTTAAAAAGTAAGAAAGGGAGAACCCTTAAAGATTCGGTCAAGAGTTTAGTACTAGATTAAGAGAATCCTCCAGCTTGGTGCACATTATTGTAGATTGTAAATAGTTAGTAGAAGGCCTAGTAATTCTTTTTGTTTTTTGTCAAAGACATTTTAAGTTTCGTTGGAAACAAGGTGTCTACGTACACATATCAATGACCTCATTTCTGTGTGTTGTCATATGTCACTTTTAAGGTTACCAAAGGTCAACCACCCCATTTTTTTTAGTGTTACATTTTATTCACCAGGACGTTAACGGTCAATGACTCCATGTTTTTGTCATAGTTTATTTTCAAGGTCATAAAAGTTCAAGGACGACATTTCTTATGTAATTTTCAAGGTCAATGGACCCATTTTTTATGGTGTTATTTCATTTTTAAGGTTATTAACGTTCTGTGACCTTCATTTTTTCGGTGCCTTATTTCATTTTTAAGGTCAACGAGGGACAATAATCCCTGTTGCGTCCGCAAACTAAAATAAAATATCCTTTCGTTTTTCCTTTAATGAAAATACCCTGTACATAACCATTTTGCCCGTGCCTGTATATATTCCTACTTGTTCCGTGTGCGGAGCATGAGCCGCATTTATCGTTGAGAACTCATCGACTCATCGTTGAGCATCCGTCGATTCGCATTTTAGTATCGATCAGCAAAAAACCAACATGTCGCCGTGTAGTTTGCAACAACCATGAACATCTTTGTTAAGAAGTAAAACGTTAACCATCGAACATCGCACATCATGAACCTTTCGTTGTAACTTACACTCATCTTCGTCCAAATTGCACCAAAGAGCAATCGTCGCAATTGCAATATCGCCTTCGTAATTAGTGGACTTCCAAACAACACGTAAGTTTCTTTGTTAACATTATCCTTTCGTAATTTTGCCACTTTCTAGTAGTGCGTGGTGCCTACGCCACCTAGATTAAGCATAAATTTATCTACTTTTTTTATTTTTTTTTTATAATAAACACGTTTAAGTACCTTCGTGTCTGTATTCTTTCATTCCTATCATAAAAGGCATTGGAAGCAATTTATAAGTACAGCCCATTACATTCTTTGTCATTGAAGCCCTTTTGTACAATCCCAGTCCTGTGGTGTCATATTTCACTTCCAAAGTTATCAAAATTCAATTACCTCCAGTTTTGCGGTGCCATATTTAATTTTTAAGGTGGGTTTTTGACTAGTTCAAGGTAAAGTTAAAAGGGAATGACCTTGAAAAGTAGGTTATGGTGAAGTTTCAAGGTCGATCGGCATCTGACGATAACCTTGCAAAGCGAGTCGAGGTGAAATTTAGAGAACGGTTCGGTCGTTCACTCTTAAACATTTCCCCTCTCTCGGCTACCACGTGATGGCCTTGAAAAATGAGTAAAAGCATTGTTCGGTAGGTAATTGACCCCTAAACCTCTCCCTATTTTTAAATGGGTCTCTCAAGCCAAGTAGATGAAGACTCCTGTCAGGAATTCGGTCTGGAAAATGGGTTTAATATTTGCCCTTCAAATAATGAACTTGAAAAGTGATGTACAATGCACTATACCTTGATCTACTTTTATTGACGTATAGTTATATTTTGTACTTCACCCTGTGTATAACGTATAACCTTGATACTACCACAGATCTAAAACTACACTTACGAGAGAGATCGTTAACCTTTGTATATTTACCTTTAAAATAATGACCTTGACCTTTATTTAAGTTTGTGAAAGTGATTAAATTGTTTGCTGTATGTATGTGTGTACTGACTTGATGTTTTCGCCTAATGCCGTGATCGATCTCGAATCAGCTATAGGTTGGAAAAACCCGCACGTGAGCCCATTGTTATCTGTCTCATGGTGAGACTCTGCTAAGACAAAACTCTAAACTCGGTTTAGAATCCATATTGTGCGAAATGAGTTGAAATTCATTAATGTCAATGTGTTCCGTAGTTTTAAATGTTGAGTTTGCCCTTTACGGTCATGCAATGTTCCATCTTGCTTTTAACAAAGAGGGTTTATTGCATCAAAGATGAGTAACCTGTTGTACCAACCAGTTCTTTGTTTTTTTTAATGTAATGTATGTATGTGATTTATATTTGCCCTGCCTTACTATCAATCAATTGCAATAAATTATCTTACACATTGACATGTTCGCTATTAGTCATTCAAGATTATTGACTGTTAAAATAACTGATCAAACTATTTACTAACTGCAAGCTACTCCCTTCATTTCATTTCATTTTTTCAACAAAAATGAGAAATATCCTGTACATTCTATACCTTATACAGGTGGAATAAATCATCCCCTGAAGCTGATATCTTTTCTAGGCAAAAATGCTTGCCACAAAAGTATCGTATATACGTAACCCGCAGTTTCTTTTCATTCTGTTCTGAATTCCGTGTCTATCTTAAAGTTTATTAAACTAATAATTGTAATTAGTTCGCGATAGTCGATAATTTTTCGCGTAACACAACGAAGTTGAGGTAACACTTATGTGCTCGATTTTCCGTCGTCTGTCTGTCGGTTCCATCGAGATCTCGGCCCCTGGGACAAGAAAAAAACGACTCCTAACGTATTATTTTACAATACTATTACTTTTATATGAAGTTGTTAGAGTATACAAAGGGAGTAAGTATGTGCTGCTCCCTAACATTTTAAAAAAATTGACAACCTTCTCAACCGCAGGAAGTCAAAAACTGTAGCAGTAGGTCCCAGTATTCTTGTTTTTCTTCCACTTTCCACATAAGGATCAGTAAATCTTATGATACCATAATGTAGACAATCTTCAATCAAATTTAACTCATTAACTGCCTTCGCATGTCTATATTACTTAGTGGTTAACCTTAAGTAAGATGGATCCTCGCGAGCCTTATTGTTTGTACTCGTATTATACGATGACCCGTATACCTTTTAAAACGGAAATTGTGTGAATTTATTCACGTCCTACTAAACATTCAAATTTACATACGCAATTATTTAAAAGGAACTTATGCAATTGTTACATTGTTTAATGCAGGATTTAATGGCTTTGGGAAAAAATTAATTACAAACGGAGAAATTTACTCCAAATACAACCTTCCTAAAATGACATAATATTTCCTATTTCACAAAAGCGGCATACTTTCAGCCCAATTTCTTGTAAAGATGTGAAATTTATGACATTTTCGGTAATTGTAAAATAGGTGCTCCATTTCAATTATAGCGTAATAAATTTATTCTAATCTGATGCCTAACCGGATATTGCAGGTTTCATTCTTTACAAACCTTTTACAGCAATAGTTATAACCTACCTTCGTTTCGAAAAAGTAAAAGCAGGTTCAGGCGAATTTGAAACATCCTGAGCATCGTTACATTCTATAATTATACGTAATAAGATTGGAATCTGTTTCCAAATAACAATAAACAATGTCCTTTCCTAGTGCTGCTTTAAATATTTCATTTTTATCTACTGTTTAGATACTTAATTAACAGTTACAACCTACAATTATTTCAGACAAAAGTTGGTGTAACTGTCTTATGATTAATAATTTTGCCCAATAAAGTAATTGAAAAAAATTCAAATTTGTATATCAGCTCCCCTTATTAACTTAGACCAATTAATTATATTCTGCTGATGGTGGTTTCATGTTAAGGCTATCGCGTTCCGTTCATCGTATCGGGCCCCCAAATTAATAGGTGTAATGCACAAACTCTAAATGCCTTGCAATAATTACAGTATAAGGTATGGTTAATGGATTGCGTGCCACCTGTAGGTACAAAAGCAGGTGACAATAATGTATCTTAACGAATTATACAAAAATGATTAATAAGCATATAATTCCTTCCCTTTAGCTTAATAGCGTTTTCATATTCCAAGCTTTGGTTTTTATGTATGCACTCGATCTGATAAGGTTAGAATGATGCCATGAAAGAAAAATTAAGGTCGATTTGAAAAATACACTAATAGAAATTTGTGCAAAGAAGTAAAAACGTTACGTAATTTAAGATTGTATCAAAGAGTTAATATTGTTTTAATATTTAAATGAAATGATAACTATTTATGAGTTCGCCATTGTTCCCTGTCGATAGCAAAAAGTTCTACGGTAATGCAATTAATTTTAATGCCATGATAATAATAACGACTGTTAAGCACGCAGACCACATAAAATATACTATTTGTGGTTAGTATTCGCAAGTTAATGCAATCGGTGTAAAAGGTCCAATTAAAAATTATATTCTATGTGGGTTTTACTTCATAGAGTCGATGTTGAAATATATTTTGGGATTGATCCAAGTTATGACAAACTTAAGCAGTTTGAGATTAAATTCAAAACATTTGGTTTCTTTGATGTGGAACTAATTTATTGCGCTTCCTGTGACCACGACAGATGTAAATTTTCGTTGATAAACTGCACTTATGGTATGCTAACCATAGAACGTAATAGATCATAATATTTTGTGAAGCACACCAATGCATATAATGCAGGTACATAGGTTATTAACATATTAAATTTATTAATAAATCTTTTAAACAGACACTGGGTTTCAACGAGCGCATTGCTACTAAAACTGTTACGAGTATGTGGTTCGTGTTACCCCTTTCTTTATGCTTACGTATAAAAATCACAAGGAAAGGGTTATTGGGTGTGGGGTATTTTGGACCCCAGTATATGTTTCGCGTGTATTTGGAAATAACATCTTAAACTGGCGCAACCAGAATTCAGCTATCTCTAATCGTTTGGGCGTTAGCGGGCGTTTCTCGACTTTAGTCGATTTCCTTAATGCTCCATAACTTTCTTATTATTAAAGATAATTGATTTTGGGAAAATTTTTCTTAGAGCAGTTTTTTATGTAGGATCCATCGCGATACACATTTTTTATACAGGGTGGTTGGTTTTTCTTATGCAGCCCTAAACTACATTTTGTCATACGGACCACCCTATAGATTTTGGAGTTTTTGAAAGGAGCGTAAAATTTCATTAATTTCGTTGTATAACTCGTTACATTTATATTAAAGATAATTTGCAATATTGCACTTTTATACATTAAAATATTTGTCTTGCAAACATCTAGGTTTCCATGGCGATCAAAAGATGGTAGGATTGTTTAAAACGACCATTTTTTGGTTATCTGTATTATTTATTTATAATTATATTATACGACTTACTTGTTTTATTCACATTCACGTTCTTTGTTTTTTTGTGTGTTAATCATTAAACGTGATCAAAAAGTAAAATTCCTATTAATCTATGTTGTTAATCAACCAACGTCAATTCCTCAAGAGTAGTCACAAAAGGTTATGCGCACAGTCTCTTTTCTAGCGAGAAAGCGAGAAAAGTAACGAAAGTAGTAGAGATTACCAAAATAAAAGAAGATTAGGAACCAAGAGGGTTTGGAGGTTAAGAAGAAGACGCCATAGCTAGACCTGTATAACACTTAGAAGCAGTGTTAAGAAGTATAAAGAAAAGCCATAATCAAGATGGAGTTTTTTAAGCACAGTAAAGGTGATTCACGTTATCGGTCAGATCACTGTCAGACCACGGTCCGCTCACGGTGCGGTCAATTATTATAGAGTTTTACATTGTCGGTCAGGTTACAGTCAGAACATGTTCATAAGAAATACACGTTACAATAATTGACCGCACCGTGATCTGATTGTGACGTGACCGATAATGTGAATCGACCTTTAACCTCTAGCAACTGAAACGGATTGGCCTGCCTGGAAGGGAAAAGTAAGAGATCTTGATTTTCACGAAGGTGAAGGCGATAAACGAAACAGCATCAGAACTGGCTATAAGAGAACATAGGAATAAATCAAATCAGTAACATATACACCTTATCGAAAGATTATGGACCAGGAATCAGCCTTCGACGCATGGAATGCATTAAGGCAGCGTTTCGAGGCATCGTCAAGAGATCAGCTGTGTAAAATAGGTTCCGATTTTTCTCATTCAGCTGGAATGATCAATGATATCGATGTGTCTATGGATATAAAAAAATTAAAGGCGTTGAGTGGTTGAGAAATAGTAAAGAGGCGCAACTATAATGTAAAATTGCGATACATATTCCCCTCTTATTCGCCGCTTAAGGTAAAACAACCATACTGTAGAAAACGTCAAATAAAATCCTATGTTATTAAGTAATTATGTATAGGTACTTAGGTCAGGACAGGCTAGGGAAAGAAACCAAAATGCTGAAATAAAAAGACGAATTTCTAATAAAAAGTGAAGTCGATATATACATTGAAAGTGCTCCAAAGTATGTACAATAGTTCGATTTCACAGAATTGAACCGGAAACAATGGTCAAGATAACTCCCGATTCTTGAGAGAACCATATTCCTTACAGTCGGGACACTATGCAGTGGTATAATGATTGTTAAACCGCATGGAATTAAATGAGGCATCCGATTTTTTTTTAACTTATAGGCCAGTCAAAATCGACAATAAATCAACAAAACATGATGTATCTCTGATTTTTTAGTATGTTATTTAGGCCCATTAGAGTAGTGTATATACTTTGTTTCACTGGTGCTGAACCTGACGTCATAAATGTGATTCTCTCTTCATTACATTTAAATCGATTGAGACAAAAAAATTACGTCATTAACGTAAGTCGTGACAAATAAACCAATTGATCTGTCATAATATCAATCCGTCAAACGATTTTCGTTATAGACAGATTTCCAGTGTTGATTAGGTAGTTTGTGAAGTAAATATCATCAAAGTTAAAAACGCTTAGGCAAGTCGACAGTGCAGCAACGCCGTTAATAGACAAGTATTTTAAAAATTTTACCGCATAATGGTTCGATTCGCTCGTATCATGAATTTAGGTCATTCCCGTTACCATTAGGTAAATATGACGAACCGATACACAGAATGAAGAGGTTCGCTAGAACATGACCATTTAGCCATTATAAAACCTAAGAACAGGAAAAATCCTATCAGGACCAGATGCCTTACAAGTGATTGTCAACTTGGACGGTCTGATAATGATGAACGATAGTGACACCTTAATAAATAAGTTGAAACGTCAATGTGACAATATGTAAACCAACTACTAATTTACGACCTGCCTTAATTTTGCTATGACGTCAGATAGTGTGACGAAAGGTTCAGCACCCTTGAAACAAAGTATACTCAAGTTTGCAACTCTCTAAAAGTTGTGGAAAAAGTGTAGTATACGAAATACCGCGAAATTTTCGGACTTTTTGGAGTGTTTGCGTTATATTTACTTAACTACACATCTTTCGACAAAAGTCACTATATACGTTTTTGAAGAGTATTAAATGTGTAACAATTTGCGCCTAACGCGAGCTCTGTAGGTCAATTAGTTACCGAATTACGGCACTTTGAAGATAGTAATTTTTTTCCAAAAAGTGAACATTTGAGTTTTACACCTTCTTTAGATAGAAATTGCGGCTAAACTATTGATCCTACGAGTAGAACTTATAAAATAGAAGTTGTAGATAATTTAATTAGCTTTAAGTTAAGCGTAAAGTGGGGTCTGCAGGTCTCGTAGTTCTCTCTAAATCTCAAAAAACCCGATATAAGGTAAAATCGCATTTATCCAGAAATGTTCCGAAAGCTTTTTATTTTTTTGTTTTTTGGTGTGGTAAAAAAAAATTTGGCATGCAATCATTAAAAAAACGGTGAGGTGTATTTTAATATAAACATAAGTCATAAAAATTGTAGTAGGTATATAACCAATAAATCAAAGATAGATCAAAATCGTCTCCTTCTTTTGAATGGCTCTGGGCCGTCACTTTCGCTGCACTCTTTAACAGGTAGGTCCTCTACTATTGGTGGATTGTCGTCGCGGTCCTTTATAGGTAGGGAGTCCAGTATTGCTGGATCGTCAGGGTTGTCTTGAGGCTCGTCATCGTCGCCCTCTTCGATGATAATAAGAGCAGCGTTCTGGCACGTTTCCCCAGCGCAGGTAGCACACATATCACAAAGCATTTGAGACCTGCTTTCAGACAAATGCAGCCACCTCTGCATCCCTTTTTGCATTTGCAAGACAGGAGCTCTGGGGGGGGCAGGGGGTTGCCGTCTGGTAATGGGAATGAGTCCAGCCGAGTTCAATTCCCAACCCCATTCGGTGGCCTGAGCATTGTCGCGGAGACCACGTTTTAGATTGATGGCAACTAGTGACTGGATACCACGTTTTTGAACAACTATCACTCCTCAAGTGGATATCGACATATAAAACAAGAGCCGGGAGGCACCGGCATTGTTGGAACCTATTCACAACACGATACTTGGAACACAAACGTACAAATTGAAACACGAAAGCGGGGGAACGAGAGAGGGTTTCATATACGATACGAAATATGGCATTAACAATTCATCATGAAGTCTGAAAATCTGTAAATACTTTAGCGCGCGCGGTGTGATAATTTATGACAACTTCGCGACATCTATAAGTACTACAATAACATAAGGATCATCTTTATGAGCTAAAAAAGTGCTCCCCAATAGGGCGGCAGACTTTGAATTACTTTGAAAGCTGTTTATTAGTCAGTTAAGATTAAAATCTGCACTATTCTTCTATCAATAAAGTATTTGAATTATTTTGCCATCGCATGGTTGTGTTCCAGTGCGTGCAGCAGTTTTAGTTCGGTATTGGTTCCCATTTTAAGATCATTGAATAATGATTCACTATTCAATGATTACAGATTCGTAAAGACGATTCAATCGCGCGAGTATGTGTTGTTGAATATCATAACCCATACCTACTGCTATCATACCTATTTTGAGTATTTTCTGTCATCAGGTAACTGTTACCATTTTACCAAAATACCCAGTATTTCCGTACCACTACCATTATTACTACTATTGCCGATCACCCAACCCAAATTGTTGGATATTTAAAATTGACTCTATGCAGCAACAAAAGTGATTTGACACATTGCTTTGTTATTTCCACACCAAAAAACAAAAGATAAAAAGTTTGTGAAACATTTCTGGAGAAATACAATTTTACCTTATATCGGTTTTTTTTAGATTTAGAGAGAACTACGAGGCCTGCAGACCCCACTTTACGCTTAACTTAAAGCTAATTAAATTATCTACAACTTCTATTTTATAACTTCTACTCGTAAGATCAATAGTTTACCCGCAATTTCTATCTAAAGAAGGTGTAAAACTCAAATGTTCACTTTTTGGAAAAAAATGACTATCTTCAAAGTGCCGTAATTCGGTAACTAATTGACTTACAGAGCTTGGGCGCAAATTGTTACACATTTAATACTCTTCAAAAACGTATACAGTGACGAAAGTCGAAAAATGCATAGTTAAGGAAATATAACGCAATCACTCCAAAAATTCCGAAAATGTCGCGGTTTTTCGTATACTACACTTTTTCCACAACGTTTAGAGAGTTGCAAACTTGAGTATACACTACTCTAATGGGTCCAAACAACATACTAAAAAATCAGAGATACATCATGTTTTGCGAATTTAGCGATTTTTTGTGTCGATTTTGACTGCCCTATTAGTGATTACGTTCAGAATTGTTATAATGAATGGATTTGGATCGTGGGCCACTTTGACGAATGCTCTAGTTTAATGTGCAAACAAACTTACTAAAACGATTTTTTAATGCCAATTTAGTACAACAATCAGATTTCTGATATGTCATAACTTTTGTGCTTTTGGGGTTGTATAATTAGCGCGCATGAATCAATTATTAGCAAGAAAAGTAGTAAAAATTTCAACGAAAAATGAGATGAAAAGTAGCAATAACGGGCGTGTCGAAAATTAAGAAATAACCATGCATCACTATAACAGTTATTTAAAAACAAATATTTCAACAGAAATAAATTATCTAAAAACCTAGAACCGCATCGCGAACAAAATTACGCTATTTTTGTCTACCTAACCGCAATTTATCATAATTTTCCTATAGACGTTTTTTGATAAATGAGTAATTATAAGGTATGATTGCTGGTACTTAAGCATCGAAGGATGCAGCTGTTCCTCAAGATTTTTATAATGCATAGTATGTGTTTCCGAAGATTGCCTAAAGCTATTGTTCATAATTATTTATGGGAATAATCTAATTAGTAGGAGTATTTACAATTACATGAGGAAATATTATTTATGAGCTTAGTAATCGAAGACATTGTTAAGAATTCACGAAAGAACATTCTTTGCTTGAGATTTTATTTGGGAGTATGAATTAAACATTAAAAGAGCAGTATTACACTTGAGTACAGCTTCAATTTAATTGTGCTCACATCTATCAAAGAAATTTAGAACGTGGACGTTCACATGTCATATGCTGTAATTCCACGGTTCCATCCCATTGGTTGTCTGGAGTAGCGAAGGGGTACGAGATTGAAATCGAATTTTCTGGGAAAAGCCTTGGTAACATGCCCAAATTCCATTATATCATTATGAAAGTGTTCTCCTTGTACTTCCGAATAAGCTCCCATATTAATCCTTAAATTGATCTAAATGAGAATGTAACATGTGCATCTTTAGAGACGATGCAAAACCAAAGCATGTCATCATAATTTTCGGCTGGTATGGTTTACCAGTAACCATGAACGGGAAACTATGGACTATTGCCTTAAACCGGTTCCAGGATTTTTCTCCTCTTTGCTAAGTTACCGCGGGGCGACTCTAGTCAGGGAGCTAGTACAAAGGGCCCTAAGTACAATGTGTCAATAACATCCCTAATCCTCTTAGGCTGGTCCTACATTGGAAGCGGAATTTCCCCCGAACCGACGGTCTGAGCGAGTCTGGTCGGGTCTGAAGAAAACAAACACTGGAGCCAGTGCACGCTCCGGGGAGGAGAGTCGGGCCTGAACTGGTCTGACAACAATCAGACAGGTTTGTTTTTTCTTCCAGTTGCATGAAAGCTTTGGTGAAAACTAGCTATAATGGTCTGAGCTGGCCGGGTTCGGTCTGGTGGCCAGATCGACTCCGCTTCCGATGTAGGAGTAGCCTAAGATGGATTGGTTCTGTAAGATGAAAGGTTCCTATAATACTGATATGCATGTTTTTTAAAATTTCTCCGATACTAGAGATTTAAAAATGTCTTTACAATTCACAATATTTTCAGTATACACTAAATTCCTAATATTCCTAATGTCCTAATGGCTGAAATTCATAAGGCTATCAAATTTTCGAACAATCCCAGGAGTCCTTGAATTATGATTCCTAAGATTAGTTGGATTTTCACAACTTATAGCCAATTGGGATGTCGTACAATATCTATTTATTGGTTAAAGATTTCATGATTCCTACAATGCTCCTATATTCAACGTATTACAGATTCCTCAGGTTCCTTAAAGGCTAAACATTTTTGAGATCTCAAAGATTCCTACAACTAATAAGATCTTAAACGAATTATCAATAAATCGATTCCCAGGACTCCTGAAACTTCTGTAACCGTGATGACAATAAGATAACTGATCATAGGATCATTAGGTTCCATGAGATTTACACAATTCTTTCTTTGCTTTCCATAAGTTCACAGCACCCCTTTGATCGGTAGGATTCTGAAGATTGATCAGATTTTTAAGATCTGTGATATTTACAAGACCACTAGAAGTTGCTATGACCAGTTTAATATATTGTTGTGATACTACTCAGCATTTAAGTTTGCGTAATTTGTTTATGTTTGTAAGAAAGACATGTTCGCCTTTGTTTATTTAATGAATCTGGGCACATTATTACAACATTATTACTTTTATTTACATTGAAAAATATAAGACATTAAAGTGATAAAATTTTGCAGGTGTGTACAATTTCTTTATCTGTAGTTTATTAGTTCGCCGTAATTTATTTTATAAAATAGGCAGATGTGTTAAAAGTTTGAATAAGACAATAATTGATAACATCTTTTTATGCAATATGGCAAGTGTTTTGAAAGTACGGTAGTACGGTGAAAATAGTGCGGGTTACGAACAGGGAAAGTGGGGGTTAACGATAACGTATTAGTTGTACGTTAATAAAGTGTTTGAGTTATGCCTGTATGAAGCTTTACGCCAGTCAAGTTATCGCAATAAAATCTACAGTCGCTTATATGGTTTTTGGAAATAAGTGTCCGAACCAACAATTAAAAAGAGTCTAATAGTCAGGGAGATAATTCTGAAAAGTGCATGTCTAACGGCGTTTTGTGCTACAAACTGGCAACAGGCGGTTCTAGACTAATTGGCCCCCGCTGAAAACGATGCGCCCTGTTGCCAGACCCGATTTTGGCATTTAAGCCCTTAAATCCAAGATGGCGGGCGAAATTACCGTATTTCGGTTATTTCAAGCCCACAAGGCACGCCACTGAACATTTTGGGTAGTTTAAGGGTAGAATATCATCTAGTACACACGTCGACACCGTTTAGGCACACTTTCGTATTCATATTAGGAGCCTAAATGCCAAAACTCCGTTTAAAAACGTCAAAAATGCAAAAATTCGTCATTTTCTGGCCGGTTGTCGGCGTCCAATATGTATTCATATGGTAAAGTTAACATTTAAGTATGTGGGGACCTCCAGCAGCGCTATATGCCTGGGGCCTAAATATCAAAATGGCGCCTGGGAAGTTCAAAAAACAGTGAAAAAGTCGTTCTTTTTGCCGTCTTTTTACTACACTGGCCACACATTCCCCATTTCGATGGCCTGGATAAATAATATGCAAATTGCGAGTATCATTCTGGATGTTACACAACTGAAGGGCTTAACTGCGGAAGTGGGGACTCGTCTCCTATAAACTTTAACTATGGAACCAAGAGTCAGAAGTTGGTTTGGCGGCGTAATTTGAGGGCAAATATATTAAATTGATTTTTTTAAATTAAAACGTAACACTTGACAGTCGAAACTGTTTTGAATAATGAGCACTAATACTATGAAGAAGGTATTATGCATGAATAAGAACGTTACAGAGTTAAACGTTGTCTCTTGAAGCACTGACGTTTTCTCTCTGGATTGTTTTTGGCATACCTATTACACAGACTACTGTTAAAATCACCTGCACCAGAGGATGATTCATGCTGCATGGCCGAGGGAAAACTGAAACAGTCAAATGGAAGTCATCACCGCGAAAGAAGACATGAGCACCATTCTCGATCAATAGAGATGTGGCCTAACGTTTGAATAGAGAATCTTCATGCGTTAGAATGTAATGTGGATATCATGTTAAATTAGTATGAACGAGGTTAATGTTAATGTAAATGTTAGAGTGAGTCGTTAAATCCCAGGTTAAATCCCAAAAAGACACAAAACCTTCCCCATACTATTTTAATAGACAAATTGTAAAAGCCGCGACTAGTTTCGACCAACGGTCATCTTCTGGCTTAATGAAATTACAGAATAAAACTTGTTAAAATATTTTAGAAGTACACAATGCAAAATTTGAAAGGCAGCATGGGGAAACAACGATGACAATTAAACAATAACATTAAAAAATATCTTCATTGATATTTTAGTTACATGATGTAAATTTAAGTGACTTTTAATATTAAATGAAATATCGGGCGTAGGTGGAAGACGCCATCGAAGCGACACAGACGAACTTCAGGAGCAGCGCCGACGAAGATGCACAACAACACGCGAGTGCACTGATTGATAGTTTGGCGAATCCGTTCGGTTGGAGATGATAATTCAACCCCCCTCTCGTGGGGCTGTATTACGTCCGGGGTGGCAGTCGCAATTACTCATAATAATGTTCCAGAACACCAAAATGAACAGCGAACGTAAAGAGTGGCCAGTGTAGTAAAAATACGGCAAAAAGAACGACTTTTTCACTGTTTTTGGACTTTCCAGGAGCCATCTTGATATTTAGACCCCAGGCATATGGCGCTGCTGGAGGTCCCCACATACTTAAATGTTAACTTGACCATATGAATGCATATTGGACGCCGACAACCCGTCAGAAAGAAAAAAAATGATGAATTTTTGCATTTTTGACGCTTTTAAGCGGAGTTTAGGCATTTACGCCCTTAATATGAATACGAAAGTATGCCTAAACGGTGTCGTCGTGTGTACTAGATGTTATTCTACCCTTAAACTACCCAAAACGTTCAGTGGCTGCCTTGTGGGCTCGAAATAACAAAAAAAAACGGCAATTTTGGCCGCCATCTTGGATTTAAGGGCTTAAATGTCAAAATCGGGACTGGAAACAGGGCGCATCGTTTTCAGCGGGGGCAAATTAGACTAGAACCGCCTGTTGCCAGTTTGTAGCACAAAACGCCGTTAGACATGATTTAGAGAGCCTTTTTCAGAAATGTCTCCCTGACTATAAATTCCACAAAAATATGTCCGCATACGATGAATTTCATATAAGTTTTTTAAACTTACATTTTTTGTGTGATGTTTGGTGAACAATAAAATTGTTTTGGGTAGATTTCATTTAGGTAGTGTTGGGGAAAGTTAGGGTATAGTTTTAGTGTTTGTAATTGTTTTATAAAAATTGTTCCGTATTTTTGAACCCAGTAAATCTAAAGTATCTTGTAAATTTAGTCAAGGTGAGTGGTTACTTGTAACAAAATGTAACAAAAATGTAACAAAATGAATATGATTGAGAAAACAAAGCAATGAATTTTTTTTTGTAAATCTAATTATTGCGGTTTCTGGAAGTCATTTTCAGTGACGAATGGTAGGGAGATAGTTCCTTTAAGTACGAGTAGTAGTCCTGAAATACACCAAGTGAGTTACACAGCAGTGTCGACTATTTGAGCAAAACGGGCCGTTCCATTTTTGTCGTTCTTTTATTTGCAAGAAATATCATACTGTGTTGGAATTGTAACCTTACTGGTCTTTTATTAAGCGTGCTTCATAATTTCGTGTGTATAAATTCACAAAATAATTTGCGTACAATTTTTAGTGCACAGGGAAATAGAAACAGAGCATTTAAAACATTGTGACAAATTACCAATGAATACAGATTACAAAACACAATGCTTCGCCTTCAATTTGCCATTAGATGATATAATTGCAATAATGGTTTATTAACCGCATTACTATGAAGCACTGAATTTGGTAAACATTCAGAGCTTATAGTTGAGCTATCATACGGAAACTCTTCAATTTACAAATGTATTGGAAACCGGAAGTTATTTTGAAACGTAAAGCATAGTAGCAAATAGGCATTGATTGATGAGAAGCGCGTAAGTGCTTGATGACATCAAATCCATGAGAACTAAAGAAACTAAGTAGTTATCATGGCAATAAATGAACCACTTGAAGTAACAACGTTAATTTAAAGGAAGGGACGGTAAGCTTTACTTTTTTACTCTGTAATGACTCTACCACTCACCAGGACACCCGCCTGGTTGATGCATAACTTGAAAAACTGGCTTTACTAACTAATACGATAATAATTACAGTTGTCGGATAATTATGTTGTCTGCAAAGACATCTTTGATTGGATAATAATATTGACATTGTATACATTAAAGTCTGTTATTATAAGCCCGTTGCCTCAGTCAACCTATCAACCCATAATTACTAAATAAAAGTCCGTCTCCCAACAGGCATGTTTTCCTCAATGACGAAAGAATCTGCACATGTGAAGACTTATTAACAACCATAAAGAGCACGGTTTTGTAATTAACTTATTCTTCATGCGTCTTACAAGACGAATGTAATGCACATTGTGTTTAATTCGCTTAGTTATACATAATTCCTCTTTAATATCGCCATATAATTAGGTAATTTTAGGAACGGTGTAATTAAAACTAGAGTAAGATGGACAGGTTTCAAATAGTTTACTAGAAAGGCCAATTATATAATTTGTTACAACGCGTGTCAAGGAATCCTGTCCGCTCCTTGTCAAGTACGTAGATGATACAATTAAATATACTTCAATCATTGAACACGACTGTACTTTAAGTAGGTAAATCAGGTGCAACTCACCTTTATGTTTATATTACAGCATCTAAATGGGAATTGAAAAATTCGCTTTCTTCTTCGAGTTATCGCGCGGAAGGACCGACGTGCGGACGATTGCACGAATAACAAAGGTGAGCCAACTTAAATTAATTCAAGTCAATTTATATTTTATTTTATATTAATTTATAATGGTTGTTTTTGAATACCTATGTAGGCAGGGTGAACAAAATTCTGATCTCGATTATATGGAGTAGTTGATGATAGTTGAAGGTACTGAAGAAAACCAAACGGTTATTGTAGTCTTTCTACTGGCTATCGATTTCGATATATCTTTGTCATCAGGGCCGTCTGAAATCAATGGGCGCGTTTAGCCGGGCCACAGCTGTCGCAGCACCAAGGTAGCGGTCGTTTGGCACTTAACAGCGTCCGCCATTTTTTCCAGCGAAAATATTTTTCGCTAGAGTAGTCAGCGGAAGACGGGGGTAAAAGCGCGTTTGTACTGTGACAGTTAATTTACAACCTCACCTCACCTCTGTTAATCGGCTGAAATTTCGCGCTGAGAACAGCTGTGTAAGCGCTGAATACGGCTGTACGCGCCCATTCTCTCATCTTATTTATTTGTTGAACGCTTTGGTCGTACTCATCTCATACACTGCGATAATAATGCCCGCTAAAAACATGGTCGCGCCTTTCTTATGGTTCTAAGATCACGACTTTTGGTCAAAGTCCGAGGCCATGACTTTAGTCCAAAACTGAAGCCAAAGTTACGACTATGATCTTGGGAAAGCCATGGTTAAAGTCCAAAATCCAATGGGAATCCCAAAGACAAAATCCAATACTATGTTCTTGTAAAACACCAAGGTCAAAGATCAACATCACGACACGACCTTGAGAAACCTCAAGATCAACGTTCAAAATCCAATGCAACCTTGAGGAACCACCAGCCATGAACTTGAGAGATCAGAACATCCAAGGTGGCGCATGGTACCCCTGTTCTACTTGCGTTGATAAACAGATGTTCATTTCACTTCTCCGAAAATGGCGTCTTTCATACAATCTTACGTGTAGATAAAATGCATCTTGCCAGTGCACTGCATCGCAAAGATATATTTTTGGTGCGCTAACGTCAAATTCAATAACTCATGAGACAATATAGCGGCTTTATTACTAAGTAACGAGCGATTAAAAAATTCAGCGTCATAGTTGGCAATGGAAGTTTAATTGTGAACATGCCACTGAATAAAACAGTAAGTTTGCATTCACATCTCAAAATAAATTGACAAATCTGTTGACAAGTGTATTGCATCCAAGGTTCGTTCATGACAAACGAGTTATCACGTCAACTATGGCGCTGAATTTTTTTAGTTTTTTGAATCGCTCTTTATAAACTAAAGGTAACATTTGTTAAACTGCAGTGAAATGTTACTTATATGTAGGTACTATGCACACTCTATGCCTCGCCAAACAAACGACAACACTGTTTGAACTCCTTGAAAATTACGGTGGCCATTGAATTATACACTATACAGAAAACAGATCTCTACCTGCATCGAGAATGGGCAAGGTTTAGATCGAGAATGGGCAAGGTTAGCATGTTGGTCTCTGTTTTTGCATTTGCATTTTTGCCTTGGGTAGTGCCAAATAAAACTTTTGATATGGGGGGAGGCGGGGGCGAACAGACGTTGACCGGGTGGGAGAGGGGGCAGTAGCAATTAATTTTATTTGTTATGGTATCCCCTGTGGTATCCTAATTAAAAGTCTCAAGAAACTGAATTCTGAACTGCGTCTATTCTGAATTAACGACGAGACCCATCTATTGGCGATGTCAAAACTCTCGAATCTCTCGAAAATGTTGAAGGATTGCATTATAACATAGATTTTGAATGTATACCAGGCGGCCTTTAAATGTTTATGTGTAAAAGTATCAAACATCATTAAATATAGCATAGCACCCAACCATTTACTAAGCTCATTCGTAAAAAAAAATGTCTGCTTGTTTTATCTTGCTTTCGCTTGCTCAGATTCTACTATTTTACTTGGTCTTTGATTTTTTCTCCAGTATTGGTCTATTTCTATGTATAACGTAATCTTCTTTTTAGGGTTTTTTTGTTTTTCATTCCTTTCTTCCACTTATAGATTACTCATGTTTTGATCTCTAATTTCTATTTAACGTGAACTTCTTTCCAATGCTTTTAATGTCTACTACTATTAAATACCTAATGTTATCAAATTAAATCAAAGCAGCATGAAATATTTAAATAAAAAGTGTGGCTCGTTCATAAAAATTCTTTGAAAGTATTTTAAACCTCATTAGTTATTTGTTACAATATAGTTTCATTAATGAAAAATTCCTTAGCTCCATAAGCTATCGGCACTTAAAATTTTGTTGATCTAAAATTTCGTCTTGGTTTTTCTTATAAACTCGCGATCGCATCTTTTGCTATGCAGATACAACAAATTCTGCTGGGGTATGCGGTTTTCATATAATATAAGTTTCTTAATTGCTTTCCAGACCGTTTTACAGAATCGGATTTCCTACATTTCTACTCGCATCGCTTTGGTTCATACGGTACTTAAAGTAGCCTGAAATGCCGAAATGGAATTCTTGTTATATTTATGAGTCTAGAAGCCTTCACGGAAAAAAATACTACTGTCGTTTTTACAAAATTTGTTTGTAAGTGGGTTTACAACTCCCGGGCAGTTGCACAAAAAAAATAATCCAGGATTATTGTTTAATCCGGTATTAAGACATTTGATTGGCTTTACATTGCAGTAGGCAGCCAATCAAATGTCAAAATTCTTGTTTAAACTCAGATTTGGCAAATAGTGTAGGATTTTGATTATAATTCGCTTTCCTGCATAACATTAGTTACTTTCCTTTTACTGACTTATACCACATCAGATGTAAATATACTTTTACATCTGTGATTACACGAAAGTCAAATATGTATTTGGCTAAAATGGAGGGTTCTACATAGTACATATAGGGCACTGGTTTGATTGAAGTGTTTTATTAAAACATTCTGCAGAAGCTACAAGAGTAATTTTTTCTTTCTTTCCTGTTATTGTTTTATTACTTATCAGTTGTTCCTCAGTGAAGGCTATTCATAGTCGTTTTTCTACGCACCTAATAATGCTTTTAGAATTTTTCATGTTCATGTTAATTAGAACTTTGTGAATTTAATAATAATTGTCTTTATTTCTTTTATTGTGCCCGACGCATATTGAATTGTACCAGTCAAATATTCGACAATAATCTTACGGTACATGGTAGTTCGTGTTCGCAAATCTCGGGGGTTAACTTGACTCTCAGTGCCACGTTGTTTACAAATATGAAATAAGCAATAACGTTTTTTTACTTCACGCACTTTAAATAAAGACGTATAGTCGCTGCCCGTTGTAAAAAGAAGCATTAGCAATTGTAACGTGATTTAGTTATTTACAATTAACTAACAATTCATTTATATCAGTCTTGAGATGGGGTAATTTATAACAGTAATTATTACTTATCACTCACAACCTCTAGCTAAACATTTCTCAGGAACGATTTCGTCACTCTAATAATTCTGTTTTGCAATCCATAACTCGATCCATACTTGATTGCAATCCTTACAAGATAGTTTGTATATTCCTGATCCCTTCATATCTACGGGGTATTAAGGATTACCTAGAAGTTTTTGTATCCTAAAGATTGTCATCAAGTATACAGAGTGTCCCTGATCGCGTGGGATTGATGGGTAACTTTCTTATTAAGGATAGAGAATTGGTTAAATGGGCAATGTTTTGCAGTTTTAGATGCTTATTTACAATTTTCTTATGGAAATTCAAAATGTCGCATAAGTTCGACGAAAATTCAAAAAAACTAAAATTGGTGATTTCCTTGAATGTCTTATATCATCGAAAGTATGAGGTATAAAAAAAGTGTTATATAAAAATTACTGTCTTTGATACCTCTTACAAAAACATTAAGGTGTCATGTCTGAAAATTGCCACAGCCGTCTATGCCGTCATGCTGAGAAGTTTGGCAACGTTGTCCGAATGGAGTCTTGTTGATCTTGAAAAATTGCATTTTTCCTCCCTTCTGTGTTTCGCATTAGTGGTTTTAATACCGAAGAAAGATACTTAGGCAGCTTACAATTGTACATATATTTTATGCATTTACAAAAACGGATAATATTTTTATTAGACTTTAAAATTCGGAAGGCTGTAAATTGGTAACTGCATCATAATGAGTTTTCCATCGAGATCTCCTAAATTGGTAAACTTTGTAGCAGAAACTTCATTTAATTTAATTCAAAATGTAAAGTTTAAAAATACGCGGGTATTGCCCGAATGTACAAACTTGTTTTGCCGTAGTTAAAGCAGGCGCTGGAAATGTTACCTAGTGGAAAGGGAATTTGATATTTGATCTTGCAACGTAGTCACATTAAGAGCAAAATTTTACTCTAAAACCTTGTGGTTTTGGTTAAAATAATTTTTAATTATTTCACGCCAGCGCCTGGTTTAGGTATGTTCTTTCAAGTCAGTAGTTACCCTAATGTGTTAAAACTTTTAGTTTGTAAAGTCAAAAATAAAGCCAACTCGTCCTGCCATCTTCTTTCACAACCCAACCCACCTACCAAGCAACCGGTGCAACTTTGGCTTCCAACTTTGGGCAAGATGCTAGGGCAGGATCGAGAAGAAACAACGGAAGGCTATGCATTGCGCAGTAGAGGTCAAGTAGTACCAGAAACATCGGCAAAAGGACAAGATAGCAGTCGCGGAGCGATTCCAAAAAATCCGGTCCAAATACAAGCTGCTGCTCGGGCAGCTACTCCTTTAAATACAGGTAGGAGAAACGAAATTCCTTCAGCACCTAGGGGTCACAGGGCAACGGAACCCAGCCAATTCATGCATAGGCGTGGAGATAAGGATAAGATGCCCGAAGAGTTTTTTAGAACCCCAACGTCGTCGCATCAAAATAATTTCTCACGGCCATCAAGGTTGCGAGAAAAGGCGGTAACTGAGGATGTCGATAATTTTTTCCCTGGGCGAATAAGTATGGAATCGAACTTTTAGTTTGTAAAATCAAAAATAAAGCCAACTTGTCCTGCCATCTTCTTTCACAACCCAACCCACCTACAAAGCAACCGGTGCAACTTCTGTCGAAAGAGGTCGAGGTGAAGCACTTAATTTCAGCAAAAGGGCGGTAAAGTCGTTGTGCATCAGCGAGGTTTTAGCTTCCAGGTGCGATTTGGAATGGCAGACTGTAAACTGGTCGCCACTTCAGTGGGTGTAGGTACGAAGCTTTTAAAGAGGGGAGCCCCGTAGACTTCAAGTTCCCATACCGTGAACTCCTGGGAATAAGTCAGAAGGTTCCTTCAGAAAATCGACTTGACATGTCCGTGCTAGAATACCTACTACTTGGGGTTTTGTTTGTAAAGTGTCCAGTAATGAACAACCTGCTTTAGAGGTTATGACAACAAATCGATATATTTCGTTTAGCAACATACCTGAAGAATAATTTCTGTTGACTCAATACGGAGTAACAGATAAATAGGATTATTACACCCAAAATACACCTGAAATGTGTCAAGTTGAATTCGGAAATCGGCCCTACCTGTAGTGTTGCCATAATTCTCAGCACGGCTTGTAAATATAGATGGTTGCGAAATTGCCAAGTTTTTCAGCTTTGCCAACTTAAGAATAATAAACGGTTACAAATTTGAAGGAAATATGAAGTAACATAACCTTACATTTCCATGAAAGTAAGTTGTTTCTTCGGTATTTTTTTGTTGAAAATGCTTAATTAAGGTATCCTTTAACTAAATTTATTAATTTCATGATCGTAGCTCGGAGTCCGTATAACGCTATACACCTCCGCTTCCTATAGGATTAATGATGAAGGAGGTCCTTTATGGCAATCAGAGCTCGTAAACTTTTACTTTCACTTGTAATTAGTAACGTTTTGTTTTCTTAATGAGATTTAAATTTGCTTTGCTTCTGACCTATAATGACTTTACTTCTAGATCTTTTTTTGAGTCGTATCTATGTATAAATATTCTGGAGATATTCTTTTTCATAAACAAAGAAATCGATGCACTCTTAATTTGCGTAACAAATAATTTCCGACAATTTTCCATTTTAACTCACGCCATAATTACACAATCCAGAATTGATCGTCGTTTGTGGTTAAGAAATTTCGTATAGCCTATAAACGGAAGCATCTGGCGTAAATGACGGACTGGTTAGAAATTTAGCAAAATAACTAGAAATAATATAACGTGGGGTTTAGACGGAAATAAAGGGGGTTAACGAGATATTCCAATAATAGATAAATTTTACCCCATTTCAGTTTTCGCATCCGCCTTCACGGCTATTTCGAATTTAAACTACTTTCTACCACAAATATGCCGATGTGAAAAGGCGCGTACAAAGATTTCACTTTGCAACGGATTCCCTATGACTTGCGAAACAATTGAAAGGTATCCAACTGCGAAAACAACCGCACCTACCCCAATTTTAAAAAGGTTAAACCGTCAACTTTGCAACAAAGGGCCTCCCTTGAAGTTCTTACCTAAAGTGGCTAAGAATATAATTTGAAAACGCGCAGATGCTCGAACGAATTGACGTGAAAAATTGAATATGTCTACAGTGGGTGACGAAGCAAAATGTTCTGGATTGCTTCGAATCGAGATTTACGAGTTATGACAGCTTTCTTAAAAATCAGACCTATTTTATGGTTTTATACGTTTATGATAGTGTCCGGCATTGTGATGCTGACGTTTGTGGTAATATAATGCATTAGCACAAATACTCGGTCTGACAACAAAAGGATCTACATATAGGACTAATACTTAAAGATTGCTGTAAATTTATTTCTGTCGGAACTCGGAAGGCAATCATTAGAGGTCATAAAGCTGGGGACACACCTTTACAAGCAATTTCAATATTGCATAAGGGGCCGCAATTTTACTGAGATTTTCGGATGCAGAAAACAAAGGGGTTTTAAGCAATTTTGCATCTTAAGCTCTGAAAAAGCGTATTTCCTAATGTGAAATGAACCCTTGGAAATTTACCATATTATAAATATGTAGGTTTTATTAACCTAGTGATTTTCTGTACCACCACAAAGATTGCTTATCATATATAAATTTAACTTTGAGTTAATCACAGTCATCTGTTCGAACATTCGCACATGTTAAATTGACATTTTAATAGGTTTGAATGAGTAGCATAAGTCGCGCTTTTACCCCGAGGATAGTGACTTTCAACCTTAAGGGCAGATAAAGTGAAACAGATGATTGTGCATTCTAATGGCATCTGTCATTCTTATTTCATTCTTATTGCTAATGTTCTTTGTTAAAAAAATAAAAAATAAAATAAATGTCACGCAGAGTACGATATAAAATGACGTTTAAATCATATGAAAATGATGTTTCTATGGAAACGATCGCGACGGCAGAACCTACGCTTGCTATTTTTTTACGCATAAATTCAGATTTTTCAGTTAATATGGAAACTAACCATCTCGTGAAAGTTAATTCACTCAATGGTTAAAATATATCTTTAGCGTCTTATATAATACCATTGAATAAGTAACTAATTCAATGATAATACGTAACTAATATTCTATATGCCGTTTGTATATGTGCGCTCGTTATTTAATTCAGCGGATACAATGAAATATGTACCAAATTTCCAAATGTTAAGTGATTGTAGTGATCTGAAAATGCCTAACGCTTTGGTGTGGTCAATTTAAAAAGGATACATAGAGAATTTGTACGTATGCATTCTTTTTGAGCTTCTGAATTATGTCGTCAATGAGTAGCTCACTGGTAGAGCGTTTGGCTACATAGCCTTAGTTCGGGTCGGGTGTTTGAATCTGGGCTGAGGTAAGAATTTTTCGTCTGTGACAGACATGGGAATTTCCTTAGATCAGTTTCGAGCATTCTTCCGGCTACTCCGAATTAGGTTTTCCTGCAATTTCCTAATTCGTAAGGTGAATACCAGAGGAGTATACAACAACTTAAGACCTTCTGCACCTTTTCGGGGTTTATCGAACGAAATTAGTGACATAGCTAACCATTTGCCTGCTGAAAACAGAAATTAAAGGTTTTTTTTTGCAATTTCGTATTAACCAGACCAACAGACAGAGAGAATTACAAACAGGCAGGCAATCGGGCAAATATTCGTACAGCATATGCATAAGCTTAAAGGATTTAGGAACGTATCACATTCCACCTGTTCACAGAAGATTATTGAGTTGTTAACATGGGAGATTGCATCCTTTATATTTAATTCGATTTTAGGACGTGCACAAACATATTCAATTCGGGATTAATCTTGATCCAAACGTTAAGAAACGTGAATGGTTTGGTTAATGCCTTTGCCACTATCCATTATCCAATTTGGTTAGTAAACACTACTGCTCCAGAGCCAATTAAAAACCAGTCTGTGTTACAGTGACAGGCTTTTGTATCATTGAACCATTTGCCATCTAATAATTCAGGACGAGCTAAGCAGCGCTGCAAAGTCGCGTAGTGTAAAGGGGCACTTAGATCTCGAAGCTCCCACCTAGGTACCTAGAGCGATCTTTGTGTACTTTGAGGGAAGCCTTCATAAAAATGTTCTTTAATTAAATGAGAATAAATTTTTTATACCCGTATGTACCGACCATTAACGAAATTTGTGCAAGTGTAAATAATGGCCGTACCTAAAAAGATTAAGAGTCTCTGTGGCTGTAAGTATCTACTGAAATAATTAATGAGATGTATTTCCCGTTTTTACGTATTTCTTATAATTAAAGGGAACGTTTTTACTATACAACTTAGAAAATGTGCTGGTTAGTTATCCGAAGTGGAAAAAGAAATTCCAGTCACCTTCCCTTTTTGTTTGTGGTGAACTAACCATTATCACTAAAACCATTGAATAATAAATTATTCAATGCTAAAACGATCCAATCTCAAAGGAATAGTTAACAAATACCCATCAGGTAATCAGAATAGTTATGCTTTAAGGCACAGATTAAAATACTACCGTGATTTAGGTGTGGTGCCTCGTTGATTCTACAATAACGAAACAATGAATAACAATTAAGGGACGTAAGACGAATAGCACTAAAAGCTTAATCCTGAACTACTTGCCATGTTAAAGCTCAAAAGGTCTTAATATTTTCCGATAAAAGTCTTATACCTACCGCAAATATGTACTACAAAGACATCAAACTGTGTTTACACGCTTTGTAAGACGAACGGATTGACACCTCATTTAGAAAAGCGAAGAAAATAATCTGACTTTATAACGAGGTTACTCCATTGAGCGTAAAATAACAAATTCGTGCTATTTTGCGAACGAAAAGGTGCTGAAGGGCTGTCCACTTTTGTCATCGGTTCAATTGTAACCGCTGCGAAGTGTCTACGAATTGTCGCTGTCCAATAGACAAGCGACTACGCGTTTTATTGATTATTGATTAAGTTATGCACGAAAAGGAGATGATATCAAATGATTGGCCAGGATTTTCCAATCTACTAACTTCGAAAGTCGTGCATAATACTTCTATTGTCCACCGTCTAATCTTGTCTACATGTCAATCACTCACTCCCTCGTTTACTGTATGGCAAGATTCCCCAACAAACGATGCATTCAACCATACTGTTTTGTTATAATACGCTTATACGAATGCTATCAAGGAATAAAAGTGGCGAACAGTTGAGTCCAGCTTACATTATTTTAGTAAGGCGGATATGGCTATACGGAGTCGAGTCGTTCTTGAAAAGCTTACAGTATATCTAATTTACACGATCCGTTAGATTTTATATAATCTGAAGTAGATGGGTTGTAAACTGTGATTTAGTTTCCCTTTTATTTTTAAACACACTGTACCTTTTCAATTCAAATTGAAACAAAAGGCCAAATTTGTAGGTCTGGGTGAATTCTTTTTTTAAATTTTGTTTGTGAAAGTACCAAAACGTGGAAGGTTCAAAAGAAATACTTTTTTACATTTTTAAGTTGTAACTTAGAATGTCATCAGACGGTTCGTAAGTAAATTGTCACAGCGAACCGAATATTGGCAAAAATCGGCGGTATTGTAAAACGTCCGAAATAGTTGAACGAGCGTTGTATCGTTGTATCCTGGCAAGTGCTTACTTGCAATCAAGCTAGCACCCCCACTTTATCCGATTTCAATTTTCTTAGTTGCATCAAAAACTATAAATTAAAGACTAATTTGTATCCAAATTAGAGTTTCATTGTTTAAACAATTTATACATTATTTAAACAATTTTTAACTGAAAAAGGGTAATGCAACGATCCATTAATCCATTTCAAGACTGTTATAAATTGGTTGCCAGTAAATTGTAAATAAATAAATCATGTAATTAAATTTACGTTACAGTATTTTTATTGACTCGGTCTATACTGTAAATTATGGTAATTGAGATCAAATATAACATTTAAAAAAAAGTCAATTTTTGTTTAACCTACTCCACGCGTTCATCGGCATCATTTCACACTTTTAAAAGCTAAAGAAAGACAACTAAATTTGGGCTTTTATAAATGTAGATTACTTTGTATTCAAAAGAATCAGAATTTTTCTTGACTAAGAGTAATCGTTACTTGAATTCGATCCGTGCGATTAGTTAACCGCCCTTGGCTTGAGTAAGGATGAAAAGCGAAGAAAGTATCAAATGTAATGTATGAATACCTTGAATATTATTGTTACACTAGCAGATCCGGCGAACTTTGCAGCGCCTTTGGGAAATCTCGTTTTTTTTTACATGGGACATACGCTTGATTTGGCTGGTGCGCCGCGTCACGTCACGCACCCGGCGAACTTAATACCGTCTATCAGTCAATGTTTCCTTGGATGGACGGTATAGGCGGTTGCGCCGCCTTACCTCGCACTCCCGGCAAACTATATAATCACCTTACTGTATGAAATATACTATACGACCTATTCTCATACCAAGCAAATATACCAGAAAAATTTCATCAAAATCGGTCGAGCCGTTTCGGAGGAGTGCGACCACAAACACCGTGACATGAGATTTTTATATATTAGATAATGCATTTTTAATGTTTTTTGTGTCCTTTATTTAGGTTATTGTTAGCATTATTTGTATATTTATAAGTAGATAAATTGTTTAAACACTGAAAATTTATCCTAACCTAACCTAAATCGGACAGACAGGCAGACGAACAGACAGACAGATAGACAGCAATACAAAATTGTAAACGATCTTAAGGATCGTTATTCGTTAACAATTTAGCAGAGCGCATTCTTTCAATCTCGATAGGAAATGTTTTATCCAAGAGGAAACGTGAAACTGAAAACAAATACGCCGCTGAAGGCCATCAAATTCTCTGTTCCATTTTGGCTGATTTATTTTGCCAAGTATAGTGTAGTGCAGATTGAAATTTTGTTTAGAAAATTTGAAAGTTAAAAGTTAAAGGAACCAATTGAAATAAAGACAAGGACAATATAGGTAATCATTATTATCATAAATTTACTGGCAGTTTTGTGTTTTGTCAAATAAAATCGTCTATTGGATACTTTTAGTATAGTTCGTTTCTGTGTTTAATTATGTCGATCAGTTGAGAAATTAATTAAATTGATAAGACATTTAAATTGATATAGTTTTTTTGTGTAACATTTCATCGATTATACACGTGGATTTTAACCAAAGGAACCAAATGCAGTGTGTCTCTAAAAGTTCCCCAGTCCCCACACAATCTGCAAAATTGATAGCTATAATTTTTTGGACTTTGAGGGCGTTTGCTATTGCACACATGGCAAAACGAACCACTATTAATAGTGAAGTTTATGACAGCACCATTGAACGTTTAAAGAAGGCTCTTAAAGCATGGCGATGGCGTTGGATATTTTAAGCTTCTACAACTGTCACTGGCAAGATCTCAGTTTCAAATTTCAAAATTCACCGTACTATAGTTGTAGAGATCATCCTTCTAATAAGGAGGTTAGGCATACAGCTCCAATATTGAGTTTCAAGTCTCAGGTTTCTCTCTGAGGGACCCATGTTTACGTCTTGTCTTAGTCATTATACGTAAGAGTGACCTCAGGAACTGCTAACTACGGAATTCACTTTCCACAAAGAGGACAGGAAATTTGTAATTTAAATGTGATTTACATTTGTTTTTCCGAATTCTGTCTTAATGAAGTAATATTGTTAGCGCATTTTAGAAAAAGCGCTATTATTTATATTCGTTATGGCTGGCTGTCTGGCTGGCTGGCTGCCTGTCCGGCTGAGATCTCAGCAATTACAATAGCTAGAGACTTGAAATTTTCACTAAAAGCTTTCTGCTAGTGTAGATGTGCAGGCTGTAGTCTATTTTGAGCTAGAGTTAGATTACTTCATGCATATGCTGATTTACAACTTGTTTTGCATAAATGACGTGCCGCAATGGATCTAAGCGAGAGAATCGCTTATGCTCATTAATTTTACTTCCTAGTAATTCCAGATGAAGTTGGCCGCCTAGTGTTTAGGACAATGAGAAGCTTACTTCTTTAAACGCTTTAGATTTTTATATTACAGGACATCCCTTCAAGTGGCAAAATGAGGACCTTTGGAGCTTTAAGCAATGCCAAGTTCAAACATTTGCCTTGTGCCTTGGGAGTACACTTGTGGATGTGAAGGTATTATTGTTCTCGCAACTTATCAAGTTATGTTTTTCATGATTCCAATCGAACTGATAATTTGATAGAACAAGCAATTGGTCGATTGCGCCAAATGACCTTCTGCTTCAAATATAGATTACTCTTAATTCAATATAGTAAGGCTTTGAAGAAACGTATTCCGAAAGAAATGAAACACAGACTTAGTGTAACGTTTCCTAAACTAATTATACGAGCACGACGGATTTTACATAAACCTGTAGTCAATAGAAACAATTACGAGTTCGCAGAATTTTAAGTCGAGTTATTCTGGACAGTCGTCTTCGACACTTGCTCCGCAGTCATTTTCATCGGTGGTAGGTTGTATGGTAGTGGAGACGATCTCGCGGCATCCTGTAGGAGCTGAAACTTCGTTTAAGGGATACGGGCAATCGTACATTATGTTTAACTTGTTAATATCTATCGGACTTAGTTCTTCCACAAATCCCATCTCGCACGTGACATCCTGAAAAGACCTGATTATCATCAGCAACCAGTGTTGGAGAGTGGTACGTACACACTTAGGTGTCATAGTTATTGAATTATTTATACCAAAAGCACGTTCATCGTAATGAGTAATACTGCAGTAGTCGTATGGTTGCCCAAAGTCTGTAACGTATTCAGGATCGTCTTTCTCAAAATTGTGCATCATCTCTGTAAAAATATTGTTAATAGCTATAAATGCAATTGAATAATCTACCTGGATCAATGTTTTCTTCCCAAATTTGTAGATAATCATCTCTGTTGGGGTTAGCATGTTCGTGATAAAAACCAAGTGCATGCATTGTCTCGTGTATTACGGTACCAGTATAAACGCATCCTTCGCCTAAATTCATTACTTGTCGCCCTCCTAATCGACCAACGTCGGTAAAACAGTTTGGTTCATCGTTCTAGATGGTAACCTAAGGGTGGTATATGGTTACCCTATTGCACACATTCATACCTTTATGGCAACGTAGTCGCCTCCACATTCCCAACGACAGTTCCTAAGCCTTATACAAGTTCCATTAAATCCATCGCGCAATGCTTCAAGTATAATATCGAGTTCATATAGTGCTAGAATAGTAAGCCCATATTATTTCAATGCAAAAAATAAGAAGCCGTAATTATAGTTTACGTAAAAAGCAGTGTCTGTAAATGGTAGCTTAACATTGCATTGTAGAATACAACATGTTATGGAAGATGAGCTGACTTATTATTTATTAATACTAAGGGATCATGGTTGTCCACATAATTTTATAGTTTTCTACATCTAAACACATCTGAGCTAATGAAGGTATGGGGAGATTCTAGATTTTTATCCTTCAAACTTCACACACACCACCAACAAGCCCCACCACCCAACAGACTCAGTTTGGTGAAGTCAACAACTGCGTAGCAACAAAAATGTTGATATCTTACAAAAATTTCCTTCAATTTCGTAACATATAACGCCTTTAGGCCACCACCTTTCGACCAAGTTGATTGCAGACCTTGTGTCGGGCATTAACATATCACTCTCGCCTCCATACGACCATTTGGGATGTCTCGTTTGAGCTACGCAATTAAGGATTTCAGGGAATTCGTTGCGTGTGTATACGTACGTACCTCGACCATGAGGTGAACACACCAGACTGAAAGGAGAAAATATTAAAAGCACCACCGCGCTGTGCAGCACCACACTCATTTTGATAAAAGGAGCTAATAATGTTAATAATTTATGTGTAGAAATTCAAGAAAAATGATATTGTTTATTTGGTTCAAATATTCTGACGCGATATCGCGAAAGGTAAATATTTTAATGCAAATAAGAATTGTTGATTGTGTAATTCTCCTAAAAACTCTTGTGAAACTTAAGGACCTTGCCCTATTTCATTAGATAGCGCACCGTTAATTGTTCTTAAACCCCATTTTTGAAAAAAGTAGAATGCGACACCAAAAATTTACGAGGGTGATGTATTTTCGAATATTAGTTTGAGCCATTATGTTGTGGGTTATCTGTAAACATTCTAAAAAAATTCTAGAGTGCAGCTGATAATAATATAATATTAAATTTATATAGAACACGGTGTCAAGGAGACATTTATTATCAAGGTGAAAATTTACTTTTATGATTATTTTTTGAACAATGATGGTAATATAATTTGGTGTAGATGTGCAGCTCTTGTCAGTCTAATCTCAAGACGACGTATTCCTTATTTAGTTCAGAGCGTTAATAAACGTAAAACGGCCCAGATGAAAAAGAGAGCATTTCGTGTGGTAAGTATATAACAAGTTAAAAAGTAATCGTAAACGATTTACATAAAGCGCATTTCCACTTGCATTCATTTCCCATTTGTAAGATGCAACTTCTGTTAAAATCGTAAAAATCCGCCCACAAATATGAAAGATAGCGTTGCACATGGGCAATCCATTGTTGACGTGCTACTTCAATTTCAGTTTATGAGAAGAATTTCATTTCAATGCTTTTCTAAATAAGAAAGTTGGAGCTGCGCATGCGCAAACCTAAATTTTAAAACTAATTTACTATAACTAACTAATAAACTAAGATTTTCCTTTGTTCCAAGCGCCTAAGTATCAAATTTCACTTAAATAGTTCCATAGATAAAAAAGTTGGCACTGCGCATGCGCAAAATAAAATTTTGAAACTGGCACTAGATTTTCCTTTATTCCAAGTGCCTATGTATCAAATTTCATTTAAATTCTTCCATAAATAAAAAAGTTGGCACTGCGCATGCGCAAAACCAAATTTTGAAATTGGCGTTTGATTTTCCTTTATTCCAAGTGCCTATGTATCAAATTTCATTCAAATACTTTTATAAGTAAAAAAGTTTGCAATTCGGTTTACAAATGGTCGAGATGCGAAAAGGGCACTGTGAATTTTGAATCGATTCGATTCAACTTTTGGCATTGCGTATTATATGGCTAAATCTATGCCCATATTGAATTTCATGCAATTCAGTTCATAACTAACGGAGATGTAAAAGCGATCGAACATTTCTAAACAAAGTTATCGTTCACACGGACAGATAGATGGACAGACAGACAAAGGAACAGACGGAGAGACCAACCGGCAGGCGACAGATAGCAATGCAAAATTATAAACGATCTCTAGGATCGTTAATAAACGGCAAAAGTGTAAAATTATGGAACATGTAAAAAACGGTTTTTTGTTTTTTTTTACAATAACTTTTTTTGTAAGCGGTACAGAAAAAATTCCTTCCTTGGTACAAGACTCGACACCATAACGAACCAAATAGCGAAAAAAGTAGAACAATAGCTCTTAAGATAAAAAACTAGTAGCGTCGCAAAGTTAGCGGGCGGACGGACGGACGGACGGACGGACGGACAAAGTGGCCACAATAGCGCATTTTTTTTTATTTTTGTGGAAATGCGCTAAAAAGGAGCCTTGTTATCTATGGACACCTTTTTATAAATAATCAATAATTTTAGAACTCGATATTTTTTGTATTCAAACGGAAAACAATTACATTTCTAAATCATATGTCAAAACATCCCCTAAATAGGAATTTCAATAGTAATTTTTTCATTTCTGAAATCTTCCATAATTATTTTAGAGATAAAATCAGTTTAGGTTTTTCGTAGAGAAACAAAACTACGAATCCATGCATACTATAGCTTTTAATGTTTTGACCTTTGAAACCAAGAAATTGGATAACTAAAAACTTGCGCTTTTAGGAAAATCAGTGGTGCCATGGCAGTTGGAGATCAAACAAAGCTAACTGTCCCTTAAGATACGAGCGACTTCCGAATAGGATCGTGCTAATGTTGAACGAAAAATCTATCTAACACAGAAAACCGGGCATTCATATGTTCTTTGTAACAAGAATTATAAAAGAAACCCTTTTTAGCGCATTTCCACAAAAATAAAAAAAAAATGCGCTATTGTGGCCACTTTGTCCGTCCGTCCGTCCGTCCGTCCGTCCGTCCGTCCGTGTCCGTCCGTCCGTAACTTTGCGACGCTACTAGTTCTTTATCTTAAGAGCTATTGTTCTACTTTTTTCGCTATTTGGTTCGTTATGGTGTCGAGTCTTGTACCAAGGAAGGAATTTTTTCTGTACCGCTTACAAAAAAAGTTATTGTAAAAAAAACAAAAAACCGTTTTTTACATGTTCCATAATTTTACACTTTTGCCGTTTATTAACGATCCTAGAGATCGTTTATAATTTTGCATTGCTATCTGTCGTCTGCCTGTTGGTCTGTCCGTCTGTTCCTTTGTCTGTCTGTCCATCTATCTGTCCGTGTGAACGATAACTTTGTTTAGAAATGTTCGATCGCTTTTACATCTCCGTTAGTTATGAACTGAATTGCATGAAATTCAATATGGGCATAGCTTTAGCCATATAATGCGCAATGCCAAAAGTTGAATCGAATCGATTCAAAATTCACAGTGCCCTTTCGCATCTCGACTATTTATAAACCGAATTGCAAACTTTTTTACTTATAAAAGTATTTGAATGAAATTTGATACATAGGCACTTGAAATAAAGGAAAATCAAACGCCAATTTCAAAATTTGGTTTTGCGCATGCGCAGTGCCAACTTTTTTATTTATGGAAGAATTTAAACGAAATTTGATACATAGGCACTTGGGATAAAGGAAAATCAAACGCCAATTTCAAAATTTGGTTTTGCGCATGCGCATTGCCAACTTTTTTATTTATGGAAGAATTTAAACGAAATTTGATACATAGGCACTTGGGATAAAGGAAAATCTAGCGCCAGTTTCAAAATTTTATTTTGCGCATGCGCAGTGCCAACTTTTTTATCTATGGAAGCATTTAAGTGAAATTTGATACTTAGGCGCTTGGAACAAAGGAAAATCTAACATTAGTTTCAAAATTTAGGTTTGCGCATGCGCAGTTCCAACTTTCTTATTTAGAAAAGCATTGAAATGAAATTCTTCTCATAAACTGAAATTGAAGTAGCACGTCAAAAATGGATTGCCCATGTGCAACGCTATATTTCATATTTGTGGCCGGATTTTTACGATTTTAATAGAAGTTGCATCTTACAAATGGGAAATGAATGCAAGTGGAAATGCGCTTTATGTAAATCGTTTACGATTACTTTTTAACTTGTTTGGAGGTTTGGGCAGTTTTTGGGCTGTAACTTTTTGGCCCGCTAAGAAAGACCGTACACAAAACACCAAAACAAAAACCTAGCTAGCTCTTTACCTTAATTTATTATCACGACACAAAACTTCTCCCCAGCACAGGGGAGAGATTCGACTCTGTTCTCAGAACTTCTAACAGATAGTGGGTCAAACCAAATACTTTAACTAAACTGCAAAATTTTGAATAGTTATAATGGGCCTTGGGCAAGCATCCAATAAAAACACAGGTAAAAAAGAAATAAAACACACGGAAAATTAATGTGAAAATTACAAAAGTGCGATTTAATCTTAACTCACAAAAGGGAATGGTACAAAAAAACAAACAATTATTACAAATAGATGACTTAACTACTTATTTGTAATAAAAAATGCTACCCAATACAGTATGTATTTACGGAATATATAAAAAAATAAAGTTGATGATGGTTTCTCCGAGATGAAACGTTGTATGTAAATCTCTGAACAGTGTCTTGTAGGATTCAAAAAGTGGCAATGAGAAAGTGTATTTTATCTTTTGTATCTGTTCAAATGAATATCAGAAAAAAATAAGAACAATATCGACAATTTTCGGTTATTCTGGCATATCTTCGGAGTGAAGGTTTGCTTTTCGATGGTTGCGTGCGCAAACAGATTTAATTGTTTTTGTTGATATTAACATAATATTATAAAAGGTACCCCCAATCTAAATAAGCGAGTAAAATACCGAGAGACATGTAGCTCATTTCCGGTTGCAGTAGATTTTGAAATGCCTTAATTGTAGTTCTCTCTATAACGTACCTACACATCGTAATGAACGTATAAGTGGATTTAATAAATCATCGAGATTTAATTTAATTCAAGTTAATCCTCGATTAAATGATATACTGGAAGTAGACTTCAGCTTTATGTTAGTTACACAATACTGGTAGAATTATGACAAATACGCTACAATGCCGGTGGTCGACAAACAGCCGAAGCCAAGCCATGCCCCTATATAAGACCACATAAAGGCTTTATAAGTTTAGTTAACTGCTTTAGAAATATGGCATTCACTGATATTAAAATTAGCTGCGGTAGCTTAGTCTAACATCACAAGTAATGAATTATCTTAGAATTATCGTGTGGAATTATGGTAAAAGTTAAAACGTAAGCAACCGAACGCTACTGTACAACAAGGTAAAATATGGATTCCAGCAGAGAGATATATGTTACCAGTAAGTGAGCAAAAATCGTAGGTAGCCATTAGTAATAAATAATGTAAGGCGTAGGCACGCAATATAGCAGATACCCACTCTTCAAAACGTATCCTTTTCTCGAATCCATGAATGTGATTTCGTACCGTTTGGCAGTCGCTATTATTATTAAAAGATAAACTGGAGTTGAATGCTGTGGGACAGGATATTACTTTTTAAATTTTTAGATATTTCCAGCCCTTCCCAAGCCCATTACAACTCAAAATAATTACCGACCAGACCACTGGCTAGCGCTCATACATTAAACGAAAAGCGTCAAAGACGAACAATAATGAAAATGCAAATATTTATAATTTACAGCGGTTGTTATTGTACACAGGTTAAAGTTTTTTTGTAGGTGCGCAAGTGGTCGTATTTAAAACAGAAAAAAAGGGTCGAAAAACTACGACAAACCGTAAGTAGCGGAGGCAATTATACGTGATGTACGGCTTTCAATACGGTTATTGATTATTAAAAAACTTCTGGAAAGAAATAAAATGAATCGCATGTCACTCAAATAATCAATTATGTTTTAAAATGGCATATGATATATGGATTGTCATTTTAGGCACTTACGTGTGAAATATAACGTAGGTCTCGGAGCAAATTTTTTATAAGTGGTAATTTGTAGCTTAGCTATGATCCGTCAGGAAAGTCAATCCTTTTGCGATTTAATAAAGAACGTAGATTTATTGTATAATGCGCTGCGATATTTCGTATAGGACTTTGATTATATTCAAAGGTATAGGTTAGGTATATAGATCCTTTGTTCATGTATCGTTACATTACTGGTTATGGAGCGACGTAGATATATGCATATATGTATATTTTACGTTTCAGAGTTGTGTTGCAGATTTAATTAATACATCGCTCATTAAACTGCTTTTCACCGATGTAAAGTTAGCCTTTGTAGTAGAACACCTACACTTATCGCCCCCCCCCCCCACCACATCGTTGGGACACTCATCCCCTTCACAAGGTCGTGGTGTTGGTATTTCCTCGAAGAAAAATTATCATCGTAATGAGGAACTGTAGCTATTTGCTTTTATCAGTCAAGATAAGGGCCATCTTACCAGCAGACATTTAAGCCATCCTTGGTTTCTGCACCTGGCCGATAAATGTTTGGGATTAGATAAGAATTGGAACAACGGGATTTAACCGCCAGGTTACACCTACGTTTTCTTCTGTATCGCCCAATTACAGGACAAAGTAACAATAGTATACTAGTGTGCAGTTAATCTATACTTAAACAAAGAAAGAAAAAAAGTTAAAAAGAAAAAAAGTTCAGTAAAGTAGTTCAGTAGTGTCACCCGATTAGTGATGTGAAATTACATTTATCCAACACCTCTATGTTATCCAGTCATTATCATGACGAAATTAAACGAGTAAGGTATAATATAACCCACTAATGAGTTATGGACGTAAAATAACTCACTAGCAAGATAAAGTACAGGAACCATAAGTAAATCCATATAAATTTTCTGACTAAATTTTTTGTTGTTTATTATTCCCATAGCAACGAATTATTGCTTTTGTATTCCATGCACTCTAGCTTTTCGCGGAACACGCAGTTTTTAAGATTTCCACGTTTTAAACCAGCTTGAGGAGGTGTTGGATAAAGTTTTGTATGGTGCACGTGTGTTATATTACAAATAAGTCACTTGAGAAAATAACCCCACTCGGCCTGACGGCCTCGTGGGCTTACTTTTTTCTCGCGTGACTTATTTGTAATATAACACACTTATACCATAAATAACTATTAAGTGCGTAATATTACGTGTAAAATTCCCAATTGTTTATGTTTTTTATGGTATTTTATGTAATTTATGTAACTTACCATTTAAAAAACAGAAAACCGTAATTACAAGTAATTTATGTTTTTTACCAAAGTCATATTCCGCAAACACAACGTTAGGGTCTTATCACACTAAGCGACTTCGCAGTCCTACTTAGGCGTCTTGCTGCTGACAGAGTATTGGTTTATATGGAAGCCTTCACATTAAGCGACCAGAGCAGCGGTGTTACTGTTCGCAGAGGTAGGCCGCTGCTCAGCTACTTAACAGCGCTCTCTTTTTGCTTCACAACAAACAGAGCGAGAAGCAACAGGCCATCGTCGAAATCTATCTTATACTATACTGATGTGACAGTACGTGCTCCCTCGCTTCCGCCACGAGAGATCCCTTAAGCAAAAACCTTCAGCGATACTTTTTGCAGGAGAAAATACCAATTTGTACGCTTGGAATTAGGTTCGTGATCAATTGGCTAAGAAATTCATGGCCAATTGCACCGTCAAAATTAAGTATCCCTTAAAGTTAAAGGCTTAATTTTGTTGGTGCAACTGGGCATTAAAGGCCGATCAGTTTTTCTTATGTTTGTAAAACCTGGCTTTCTTCCGTCGATCCCAAGAAATCTAGATTTTGCTTTAACCCGGTTTCGTACTCATTTGCGTTTTGCCCCTTTATCCAGTTAAGACAGGTTGATAAAAGCTGGGTTAAACGCTTGTATAGCCGGTTGCCAGTAAACGGAAATGCTTTACAGTACTATCCGCCAAAAAATGAAATATATTGAATGTGGATCCTAGCTAATACTACATAAGCTTTTTCCTTAGTCTTTTATTTCAATGCGTTAATTATACCAGAGATTGGGGAGGAATAACAGCATTATTACCGATTTTAAGCTCAACTACAACCAACGTGACAAACTTTACCATGTTAATTCGATATAGAGCGCTGAAATAAAAGCGACAAGTACAGGGTCCGGCAAAATGATCTCCCACATTTTAATCTGTAATAAAAACGCCATTGTAAATGTTATATAGATTTTGTCTTTATTAACTGAAAATGTATGCTATGCCATTTGTTTTTATTAAGTTTTGAAAATTACAGAGTCCAAATGGCGACCATGGTGTCGATGCACATTCGAAGCTGATTTCTGAAAGTTTCCATCACTCGAGCAGTAATTTGAGGCGATATTCCTGTAATTTCTTGGCGTATTGCTGCTTTCAATTCGTCAATGGTTCGGGGATGGTGTTGAAAAACCTTCGCTTTCAGGTATCCCCAAAGAAAAAAGTCGCATGGAGCAAGATCGGGTGAACGCGCAGGCCACCCAACGTCTCCACGTAACGAGATTACGCGCCCTGGAAACATTTCCCTTAAAACGTCCATTGTCCTTCTTGCCGTATGAGCCGTAGCTCCATCCTGTTGAAACCACACATCCCGATGTTCAAGTTCTCTAAGTTTTGGTTCCAAAAAATTGCGTAGCATGCCGATATATCGATCGGCAGTTACAGTAACCGTCACGCCTTCCTGTTCAAAAAAATAGGGACCCCAAACGCCAAAAGATCCAACAGCACACCAAACGGTAACACGTGGGCTGTGAAGTGGCCTTTCATGAAGCTGCCGCGGATTTTCTAGTGCCCAGTAGCGAAAATTGTGCTTGTTCACACAGCCAGACAAATGGAAATGAGCTTCGTCACTCGTTATTAAAAGAGCATTTTGTGGGACGTTTTGAAGAATATCGTTGGAACATGTTCTGCGATTCTCCCAGTCCCGTTCACTAAGTTCTTGCACGATCATCATTTTGTATGGGTGGAACTTCAGATCGGTGTGTAAAATTCTTCTCAGAGAACGATCTGACAAATGCAAAGCAGAGGCATGTTTCACAGCTGAACGGCTAGGAGATCGTTCAATTGCTTCTCTTACAGCTGCAACAATTTCAGGTGTCCGGACACTTCTGGGTCTACCAGTTGATTTTATTTTTAAGGCTGAACCTGTAGCTCTAAAATTTGAAACCCACAACAGTATTGTTTTGCGATCTGGAACTGGAGCATGTCTACCAAGCGCGAAGTGAGTACAAAATGTTCTTTGCGTCGTAATCACAGATTCGTTACTTTTCATAAACGTTTCAATAACAAAGGCACGATGCTCACCCGTCCAATTCATGACTAACAACTGAAATGGCAAGGCCAGAGCTACCAACCGACTACACTAAGCTCCCCCTCTCTTCAGTGATTCTGGCACAGTGGCGGTGCAAAATGTGGGAGATCATTTTGCCGGACCCTGTATAACAGTCAGAACTTCGGGAATTCCCTAACGAAGTAAAGATTGTCTAATGGATGTCTAGTGCTTTGTTGCATAAGTTTCTATTACGTAAGACAATAGGTTTTTATTCGCTCATTTAGTACTGAAGGAACTTTAGTACATCTCAAAAGGCGAACGTTTATGAAATTTTCAATTTACTAACCCATTTTATTTGATATCTACTAGACGTAACGCTTCGTAATTTTATGGGTTAGTTAGATATAATTGATCTGTTAATGGTCAATAGGTAGACACTTAACCTTTATTAGATGTCTACAAATTGGAGCTTTATAGCTATATACCTTTGTAAAATAAAGTGCGAAACGTGAAAAATAAACGAAACGTGATCAGACTCATATCGATTGTTCTAAATTCTTGACCCCACTGAATTCGATTTCGATGGGAATTACCAATACAATAAAATTATTCCCTCAATAGATACCGCCAGCATGTCTGACCAATTAAAGAAAGTAACAACTTCAACTATGAACGAACGCGGAACACGGAGCCCATCTGTGCCTTTATTGGGCTAGCCACAATTTTGTCACAGCATTGATTAACGTATCGTTAATCAATTGCCAAGGAACACTTTAATCGACGAACGAAACAAGTCAAGAAAATAAACTGAATTTCTCAATCGACTAAGCAATAATAAGGCATCGGTAAATTATGAAAACTGATTTTTGTCAGCAAGCCAACCGCATGAGTGGAGATGGTATAAGTTCAAAAGCGGAAACCATAAGAGAAAGCCGGGTGAACATGCGACAGATTTTCGAAGGTGTCATGTATCATTATTCGATCAAATTACGTGTTTAAATGGGATCAACCTTCAGTTTTGTCTTCACTACGAAATTTACCTGTAGAATTTAGTAGTCAAGTTACTAATAAAAGGGTTCCAAAGCACCTCTTTTAATGCTCTTAATTGGAGAATTTCTCTCTAACACTCATTTTATAGGATGAAATACTTTAGCCCTTTAAATTACAGTTCAGAAGCCCGATCAGATTTCGGGATCCGAAAGAATTTATAATTTCCTTTTAATTAAGGAAATTGATGGGATAAAATACTTGACCGATGCTCGAAAGAAGAAGCGATAACTCTCTACCAAAAGAACCTTTAAATCGAATATTCCTAATGGAATTTAGATGCTCGTTTGGATTAAATTTCCAACTATAATATGTACGAATTAGGATTTATTGGTTACGTTTTACCTATATTTTTACGGGTTGGCTAATTTTGCTAAATGATACTTTCTCGGCCTTTTTAGCTCAAGTTGTTTTTCATCAGCTTTGAAAGATTTACGAATTCAAACGGCTTTTATACGTAAGTAACCTTTTAAAATAAAAAAAAGGATTAGGTCGTTGGTTTTCTAATGGTAGTTTGGTGTTTCTCGAATGAAAACTGTTTTCCAAGTGATTGAATATGAGTGATTAAAAGAGACAGATGGAGAGCAGCGGTGAACAGGACCGCGTGACGTACGCGCCACGTGTGTTGGATAGGTATGAGTAGCTGGCCCACACGCGATCTAACTTATTGCAGCTGATCAACAGCACGAACTCTTGGTATGTGCACCAGCCAGCATTAGTTTCTGATTCAATAAACTGCGTGATATTTTATTTACGTCCAATGCGAACTCAATTCGCCGAAGCTACCTTTTACTGATGAGTTTCTTTAGAATTTCAACAAACGCGATTTGCGTAGACTGAAACTGCTCCAAATGTTCTATATTAATTTTCCAACAGAAACCCCACCATCGCACGCAATTAGGCAAAAAAGGGTCATTAGCAATACATTTTCAAACAGTGCAAACTGCAACTGCAGTATTGAGATTAGTTGAGATATTAATTAGTTTTGTCATTTCGTTTCTAGTAACCTGAACTTTTGGATAGGCTGTGTACACTGTTGTAGTGCACGATATTTTTACTGTCCTTGTTTCCATGATTATCAAAATAGAAGTAGAAAAATGGCTGGCAATAATTCGAATGCCAGTTTGTCAATCAATATTGCCATGTAACGAGTAATTGAAAGTATTGTATTCAGCTTATCGGTTATTATAATCTTATTCAAATTCTACAAACAATACAAAATATTATATCCAAAACTTTTGAGTTACGTTTCAAGGAGAATCTTACATTTAATTCGTGTCTGGTTCTATTTCAGTGTTACAAGAAAGTATTTATAATATGCAAAGGACGTAAACAGGGGATTTAGTATTCATTTTGGGTTCGATCATGATGTAAAAAAAGACTGGTCTGTTGAATTTTATTAAATACAAATAAGAGCACTAGCAGTTACGTTACCTAAATCCATCATCCTCCTCAAGGAGCAAAAATGAATTAGTGATAATAACAACTCTTTGTTTAGTTCTGGTTACTATAGTATAGTAAAATTGTTTCCCACTAAGGTGACATTGCTACCTCTGGTAGTGGTAGAGCACTAGAAAATCAAGGTACACGTCTTGTAGTTACTTAGTTCACCTTTATGTGTTAGAAATATGTTAAATTCTACCATTTACATGGAAATTCTCTTTCAAAAAGTTTAGATACCGGTAAAATGTTCACCCTGTAGCTTTTAATCTGACTAAAAACCATTTCAAAACAGCAACAAGTTACCAGCACTCCTTCATAACCATTCTTACACACTTTACATTATTTTCTTAGATACCTACGCAAAACTTAACGAGTCTCAAAAGTTTCTATTTTATCTTCCATCCCCGTGAACGAATGTGTTTACCTTCGCGTATGCAATGAATTGACACCGCATGTTGATATATTTAGTGGAAATGTTCAAGCATTTTGTAACGATTTATTTTCTATACGGTTTTGTTACTTCTCGGAGAACCCCCGTAACATCTAAAGCGGTTAAATAAATGGCTCCACCTATCGATGCAATTTATCCAAGTAAACTTGACGCGCAGGAACGCGGAACTTCCAATCCTTCTCCTTCCGTTAACTTCACGTTCGGTACGCTGGTCGAAAGCAGGCTAATTGCGATTTAATTCCGTGCATTGAATATTAGATAAGAAGCTTTTCCATCTTTGACGATTGTTAAAGAACCAAGCCCAAAATAAAGTCTTTAGGCTGACTTCAAAGTAATTAAGTAATAAAAAATAAAGAGACACCTTACCTTATTATATGTAGGGCTGGTGCAGGTATATCGATAGCGCCGCGGCGGTGGTAATATTGGTGATGTTGTCCCCGTGATTGACACTCATAAACAACATTAAAAGCAAGTAAACCTTGGCTCGTATATCGTATCGGAAGATAAGGTGTCATAGAGCGCGCAAAATAAAATTTAAATATTAACGTAAAATTTGTTATAGTTCTGTAACATTTCTGCCCCCCCCCCCCAAAAGGAACTATGTATGCTTGTTATTAAGTAACGGAAAAACCGAGGGAACAGAGGGGAAAAAAAAAATTAAAATTAATTCGCAAATTACCACTTCGCAAAAAAAAAAAAAACTTCAAACCCAAAGCGTCATTCTCATAGACAATACATAAAAAAAAATCAATAATAACAAAAAAAAAAAATCAGTCAAGAGGTAATGGACACAGCTTGACCAGTGGTCGTTTCAGTTCGCCATTACTCGTTTTTACGGTTGCCACGCGGGTAACCTTATCATCGCCGGGGTGTAGAGCCGTTATGCGGCCCAAACACCATTGAGAAGGTGGCAAATTGTCCACTTTTATAAGCACCAGCGTACCAATTTTTGGTGAAGTGGTAGATTTCAACCACTTACAACGTTGCTGCAACGTGTGCAAATACTCTTTATGCCATCTGCGCCAGAAGTCTTGATGAATACGTTGCAACAGCTGCCACCGAGACAGGCGCTGGATAGAAATGGTTTCATAATCCGGAACAGGTACCGGAACTAGAGGTTCTAACGTCAGGAAGTGTCCTGGTGTTAGTGCGTTTATATCATCAATGTCATTGGATAGCGGTGTAAGCGGGCGGGAATTTAAGAGAGACTCAATTAGAGTTAAAATAGTATACAATTCTTCGTATGTAAGAATTTGAGCTCCGACAACTCGAGCAAGATGCGTTTTTACACTTTTAACCCCGGCTTCGACTAACCCATTAAAATGAGGAGCACTTGCAGGACTCGGTGACCACGTTATAGTTTCATTGGCAGCGGCAAGCTCCATATATTTGATTAATTCACGTTGAGCACCCATAAAATTACTTCCACAGTCGCTAAACATCTGTACAACTCTGCCTCTCCGAGATACAAATCGTTGTAAGGCAGCTACAAAGATATCAGTGGTAAGATCACTACACAATTCTAAGTGAATGGCTTTGGTAGCGCAACAAACAAAAATACACAAATACGCTTTACAGGCTCGCACACCTCGATGACGCGACATCGTGACATTGAAAGGGCCTGCAAAATCGACCATAGACCGTAGGAATGGTTTCACCTGTGACACCCTTGAAAGCGGCAAGTTACCCATCGGGGGTTGAAAGGAAGAGGGCGATCCCTTCCAACATCGTATACATTTGGAAAGGACGGAATTAATAGCACGCTTAGCAGCCAAAACCCAAAACTGTTGGGACAATATAAAGTGCGTGCTTTTGAAACTGGCGTGAAAATACTTTTCGTGCACATGACGAATTACCAAAGTAGTCAAAGGACTTTTACAAGGCAACAACATCGGATGCTTAGCCGAAAATGAAATGGTGGCGTGTTTCAAACGACCTCCTACTCGAAGAATATTCTCATGGTCAAGAAACGCATGGAGCTTTCTCAACGGTTTTGAGAACCTTTGGTGTTCAAGTTCCTCTTTGAAATTGGATTGTTGTGTAGCTCTGACTAAGAGGCTTAATGCGGATTGACGTTCACTGGCCAGAAGTGGACCATGACGTTTTGCAGCGGAATTTCTACAATTATTAGCAAAGCGTTGAATGTAACATAGCACATTTTGAAGTAACGTAAGCGAGGAAGCTTTGGTTAAAAGGCTGCGTATTAGATCAGACTCTGCGGGTATAACTAGAAATGCAGTCCTCTTTTCCTCTACATCTTCAGGCAAACTAGTTTGAGAGAGCAAACCCACCGTAGGCCATTGGTCTTCGGAATGACATAGAAACTTCGGTCCCGTTAACCAAGTAGACTGAGCAATGAGTTCAGAGGGAAATGCCCCCCTAGAAGCAATGTCGGCGGGATTTGACGTCGTCTCAATATATCTCCAAGCCTCTGGCGAAATGTGTTCTTGAATAAAAGCTACCCTATGAGCTACAAAGGTCTTCCAGCGATGAGGCGAGGCCTTTATCCAATGAAGAACAATTTGAGAATCACACCACGCATAAACCTGAGGACAGCCATACTTACCCGAAAACAGGGGTTTAAGGTACACTAACATTTTGGTCAAAAGCACTGCGCCACTTAATTCCAATCTCGGAATGGTAAGTTTTTTAATTGGAGCAACCTTTGACTTAGCGCTGACCAATACGGTCCGAACGTTTAACTGTTGGTCGATAGATCGCAAATAAACGACACAGCTGTAACCCCTTACGCTGGCATCACAGAAGCCGTGCAATTGATGATCAGAGTATGAGGAAGTAAAGAACGAAAATAGGCGAGGGATTTGAAAGCTAGAGAGCAACGGCAACTCCCGTTGATACCTTGACCACGCGTTAACCGTGCGTTCATCGGGGGTAGTGTCCCAACTCAATCCCGACATCCATAAGGTTTGAATTAAACATTTACAAAAAAAGGTGATTGGCGCTATAAAGCCTAACGGGTCATAAATGCGGGCAAGCTCTGCTAAAAGAATGCGTTTGGTGCAAGCACGGCCATTCACGGGATTGACTTGGAAGAAAAACCAATCGCGCAGCGGATCCCACTGGAGTCCTAACACTTTAACGGTATCATTAGGCGGATTAGATCCAAAATCGAGGGGTTGGCTCGAGGATTCTGGTGAGGAACAGGACGCCAACAGCGCCTGGTCATTGCTTGACCACTTGTGCAACTTAAATCCGCCTCGTTGCAATAAGGAGATTAATTCGTTTACTGTGTTTTGGGCCTCTAAGAAAGTGGGGCAAGAAATAACGAAGTCATCAACGTAACAACATTCTAAAATAGCGTGGGAGGCGAGGGGGTATTTAACCCCTTCGTCCATAACAAGTTGGCGTAACACGCGTAAGGCTAAGTACGGAGCACTACTAACACCATACGTGACTCGTGTTAAACGATAATCTTTTACAGGGGAGTTGGTAGAGAACCTCCAAATAATTCTTTGATAGTCACAGTGGACAGGATCAATTAGTATCATCCTATACATTTGCTGAATATCGGCGCAAATGGCCCACGGAAACATGCGAAAGTTGATTAGCAGTTTCACAATATCTTGCTGCAATTTGGGTCCTACATAAAGCATATCATTTAGTGATTTCTGATTAGGAAAATGAGCGGACGCATTAAAAACTACCCTAAGCTTAGTGGACAAGTTTTGGGGTTTAACTACACAATGATGCGGTATATAACACGTGCGAGCAGGCGCATAAGGGTTGGTTACTTCTTCCATGTGTCCGCGTTCTAAATAATCCCTCATGAAGGTGGAATATGCATCATACAACCTCGGGTCCTTCAGTAGGCGTCGTTCTAATGATAAAAATCGAGACATCGCGAGGTCTCGAAGACCCGAAAAGGACGGAGGTTGCTCTTCTTTAAAGGGCAGCGAGACTACATAGCGGCCGTCTGGCGTACGCCTATGAGTGCCAACAAAAGATTGCTCACACATTTCGTCATCAGATGCAATCGAAATATTCTCGGGTACCTTTTCTATTTCCCAAAAATTGGATAATATTTCATTAAGTGCAGTGCAATGCATAAATTGGCATAAAGCGGTAGAAGAAATAGGGGCGGGACAAGAACGTAAAACTCGGCCTAAAACAACATACCCAAAAATGGTATTAATAGCATCGGGCCCACCTATATTTCCCGAAACATGTCCAGAAAGCAGAACTTTTGGAAATACATCTGCTCCGAGCAATACATCGACGCATCCTGGTTTATAAAATAGTGGATCGGCCAAATTTAGATTATCTAGATGATGCCATTCCACAGCGGAAGTTGTCAAATCGGGCAAAGGCTCACAAATGTTATTGACAATGACAGCATCAAAAAATATTTTAGGGTTCGCTTTCTGAAGGGGGGTGCATGCTAAAGCCATACGAGCAGTAGTTAAAGTGGTGGCCATCGAATCTAAACCTTTAATTTCCATAGAGAGAGGGGTGTTCGGAAGGCCTAAAGTCCTGGCGGCTCGCTTGGTAATAAATGATGTCATACTCCCAGAGTCCAGCATACAGCGATAAGAACGAGGATTGCCCTTGCAATCCATGATATCAATAATTGCGGTGGCTAGAAGTACGTGATTTGGTGGAGAAAAACTCGATTGAGACTCCCTTGGCGCATTACCAAATTCAGTGAAATTGGACATGGTCATGGACGACGACGGTTGAGTCGACAGCGTCACTGGCAGCTGAGCAGGAGTGCGATTGGACGATTGTCGGTCAAAATGGAGAAGACTGTGATGCGTTTTCGAAGAGCAATAGCGGCAACATTGGGCACTACGACACGATCTCAAATCATGTGCACTACTGAGGCAATTAAAACATAAGTGGCGGGACTTACAAAAGGCATGTCTTTCAACCGGCGATTTTGCAAGAAAGACCTGACATGTGTATAAAGAGTGACCTTGATTACACAGAATACAGGCCGAACTAGGCGATTTCGTATTGGTAACGAGAGAGCGGGTGCGTTGAGATATATCTTTGACTTTAGGCATGGAAACGTTTTGAAAATTAGAGTTTTTTTCTTCGCCCTCCAAATTATCATACGCTAAGCAGTGTTCGGAGAGAAATTTAACTAACAAGTCATACGTAGGTACGACAGAGGAACGATGTTTCAATTCAAAGCGTAATTTTGTTTCCTGATCTAATCGTTTTAGAAGCATCATCGTTAATAAGAAATCCCATTGTTTAACGGGAAATTCTAAAACTTCAAGGGCGGCTAAATTCTCTTTAAATGTATCCAATAATTTTTCTAAAGCTCGAGGGTTATTTGGCGGGATGGTGGTAGTCGATTCCATTTCATTCCAGTGAGCCTGTGCACATTTTCGGGGATTGCTATATCGTTCAATTAAAATATCGTACGCGATTTGATAATTCGCCGAAGTCAAAGGAAGATGCCTTATGAGCGAATATGGTTTCTCTTCTACAGAAGCTAATAAATAATCAAATTTCTCGATAGTAGATATATGCGGTTTGTTGTGAACCAAATTATTAAAATGGTCAAGAAATGATCGAAAATCTTTAAAATCACCCTTAAATTTTTTTAGTTCAATTTTAGGCATTCTTACATGTGAGATATTTTGCCCCTGACTACCTGAGACGTCACCAGAGTGATCCTGCGTGGTATTATGCGTTTCGTGTTCAAACAGTTCCGAATAAACGGCTTTGATTTTGTAATATTCGGATAAAAATCCCTCTTTAACGGCATCTTCTGCAGTGGCATCTTCAGGAATTGAGAGTAAAGTGGTAACAATACTAGAGTGGTTTTTAATGAAATCCTCTTTGATGGCAGTAATATCTGCACAGCGGACACGAAAAAGACTACGAACTGTTTTATCTCGCTTTACTCTATCCGCCAGCAAACTTATAACACTAATTTCATTTAAACAAGATGACCTCCAGGTTCTATACTTAATAAGTTTATCAGCGGGCGTCGTCATTTTAAATAACCCGTAGGTAAATCGGCAGAACTAGTGAATAAATTGTTGCAAATAATTACGTGCAATTAACAGTACATATGCTAAACAGCGGCAGCGTGGCGAATAAGATTACTAACGTGGTGTGCCAAAAAAATTTACGTACGCATTAACTTTGCGTACATGCATAACAAATACCTACTCCGCCACAGGTCAAAGCGTGCGTAGTGAAATATCACTCGAATATAAAAGCGAAATTGATAACGGTGAACTATTGTATAGTAGAAAAGGCGCTTCAATTATAATATCATATCAAATTTAACCAATAAAATGCGAATTAGTATTTGATCTTTGCGAATAATTTAAATGGGAATTAGGGTACAAAGGGCTCGAAGGACCAAATGTTAAAGAACCAAGCCCAAAATAAAGTCTTTAGGCTGACTTCAAAGTAATTAAGTAATAAAAAATAAAGAGACACCTTACCTTATTATATGTGGGGCTGGTGCAGGTATATCGATAGCGCCGCGGCGGTGGTAATATTGGTGATGTTGTCCCCGGGATTGACACTCATAAACAACATTAAAAGCAAGTAAACCTTGGCTCGTATATCGTATCGGAAGATAAGGTGTCATAGAGCGCGCAAAATAAAATTTAAATATTAACGTAAAATTTGTTATAGTTCTGTAACAACGATTCACCCGTAGTTTTGTGACTTCGAAATTGAGTTTATTTACACTTATCTCTTTATGAGGACTGGATTGGGGAATTTACACGTGGTACGTACTGTCATTTTGATTACCGGCGTTATCTCTGGCGCCTTTTCTTCGTTTTACCATTTGATGTTTGGTAGGCGAAGACCTACTATAATAATGATATGGCAAGGCCCTCCAAACGTGGGACCGTGTGCTTACGGAATGTACCCACACCGGACTTCTGGAGTTCTATCGTTAGGTACACGGAGGCCGTTATAGACAAAAGGTACACTCGGTGTAGCATTATCGATAAAGGTTAGAACCTCATCACCCATTTTAGTTCCGGCAGCTTCGACTCGGACTACATGGACTGCGACTAGGGGATGCTGTGGCCATAGCAGCACAAGCGCAAGACGTATTTTGTGGCGGCAGACATTTTGCTAATAAAGAAACGTTTTCACCGCGACCAGGGGGGTTTTATCATTCTATTTCGAGAACGTCTTTAAAAACTAAGGCGACCCACAATACACCGTTAATGATGCCATAAAGCAAGTCGGTATCGCCGCCACTGGAAAAATTCAGCCGACTTCAACCATACGCTTCTTCGTGACGTCACACTGGCAAATATTCAATAGCCACACTCTACAACCGAGTACTGAAGATTAATTAATTTTTTCCAACCCTGAGCTAGTTCGCCGTTTATTCAGCGGGTTGGAATAGTTAAAGCAGCGCCTACTCAATCTTACCGATATAATTTAAGTAAAATGTTTCATAAATGTAATGTAGTGACCTCCATAGATTATGCTTTTTCGTGTCTTTTTACGCTCATTTTATCTTATCTTGTTTTACTTTATTTGTTACTATCCTTAATTGAATTTAATCTTAATTTAATTATTATTAATAGTTATCATATTTTTGTATTGTTGTTTGCTATAGGCCGCAAAGTTTGCATATTTAATTAGCGCTTACATTAATACCGCGTATGAGGTTCTAAATCTTTGCTGTTCGAACACATGGCATTCGTGTTAAGACGAGTACGAACGCAGATGAGGCAAGCCGGTACAGCATACAGATGTGGATGGCCGCACGAACCGCGCCGCTCAGCCTCATTCACTCCAAATCAAGTGACTCGCTGCGAACATGCCTCAGTCGCAGCTTACTTACTTTAACTGTGGCTCAGTTCATTCCTGCACAAACATGCCTTACCTGTTGTTAACTCTTTTGGGCGCAGCAACCTCCATTTAAACCGCCTTTAACATAGAGCACCATTCTTAGTTCACCGCCGCAGTTCATTGACATTCAAATATGATTACCAAACTGTTATCGTACTACGCCCCAATTCGTCTCGCTTATGTAGGTGCAGTTAAACCCCAACAAATCATCCCCTGAAACTGATATATTTTCTAGAAAAGTATGCTTGCCTCAAAAGTATCATATATCTTATATTTTTGTTTACTCGGACAACAACGAAATTTGCTGCGCCATAGTCTAATTTTTCATGATACGTTTTCTCCTCGAACCGGAATAATAATTCAAAACTCAAAACTCGAAAACTTTGCTCTTTAATAAAAACAAGTTGGACAGTACTCGATGCGTCGAGCTACTTAAGCGCGTTTTTGTGCTACGGATCCGCTTCCAAAATATAATCTGCATGCAAAGAATTGAAACACAAAGCTAATGCTTCAAATCCGAGCATTCTACGATTCGTGAGTTATACATAAAAAACCTTGCAGCCGACCGATCGACCGAACAGCCACAGTGAATATACGCGCTACATTTTTTTTGCAAAAATGCGCTAAAAAATTTAAATTACTGTTTAAAAATTTATCAAAGTCCTCGTGTGACACCGAAAGGACTTCAGCGCATGTTTGTGTGGCAGATCAGTGATTTATTAGCTAGTGTTGACTCCACCATCAATAAGATCTTGTCAAAGGCTAGGTACCACATTCACTTTGTCGGTACCCGCTTCCCAGTTCCCGTGCACTCGCAATTCGAATTTGAAGTTTTAACTCCACCATCAGTAAAATCGTGTCGAGTGCTACCATATTCCTTTTGTTGGTTCCCACTTCCGACGTCCCATTCACCCGCAGTGCGCGTTTGAAATTTTAACTCCACCACCAGTAAGATCTTGTCGGAAGTAACCATATTAGCTTTGTCGGTGCCCACTTCCCTGGTCCCATTCACCCGCAATTCGTATTTGAAGTTTTGACTCCACCATCAGTAAGATTTCGTCGGTTCGGTACCCAGCAATTAGAGTTTGGTGTTTTGATTCCACCGTCAATAAGATCTTATCGGGGGCTACTGCCAGCCAGCCAAAGTGAGAATAAAATCTACCTTTTTACAAAAAAATTTGCCCAGATATAAAAAAAAACGTTTTTGACAGTCTTACATTCTTTATGTGTAATGTACATTCGCAAAACTTTAACGAAACCATATTAAAGGTTGGCTGACAAAAAATATTTTAGTTTTTTAACTTTGAAATTTTTTTTGCTTAATTTTTTGAATAAAACCTGGCAGAATTGTTGTAGGTTGTACACAGAAAAATAAGGTCTTTTGAATAATTTTAGTTAGCTATTTTCAAAAAAAAGTTCCAAGCCGTTACGGCGCTTCAAAAATTTTTTCAAAAGCCAGGCCTGTTATTTGTGGTTTTCGAGTACCCAATATACATATCCAAATTTGTTGAACAAAATCCGTCGAGTTGTTGTCTCGAAAAATTGTCAAGGTAGGTACGTAGTACATACATACAAGCTTCCTAGCTTAAGCTAGGTGGCTATTGCGACCACATTTTTGTACATGTCAAAATTTTATAAAATATTGATTTTTTAGATCATTTTAAGCAATATGTAAAGAATACAATTTTTTCCGTATGTATGTATGTACGTTGGCAATTTTCCGAAATAACGGCTCGACACATTTTGTTCAAATTATATGGATATGTGTTTATTAAGCACACGGAAACAAAAAATACGAGCAGGATTTTTGAAGAAAATTTTGAAAGCGCCGCAACGGCATCGAACTTTTTTGCCCAAATAGTAATTCAAAATTTGTATTGTTCGAAAGACTTTTTTTGTGTACAATGTATACAAAAATAAAGCTAGGTTTTAGTAGTTTTTTTTTAAATATCTGGTTGAGCTAGGAACCTGTTCTCTCATGAATTTGGCACCTGGTTTTCTACTTTAATGTATCGTTATTTAGAGTTTTCACGTGGAGATGGTGGACGCAGGCGGTTGGAGGTAGTACAATAGACTTACTGGTTCAAATTGCTTTGCCTGCTACACTCCGACTTCTGCTATCGACTAAGGAGTTCGAGTTTTGGGATCTACTTTTAATTCCAGGTATTGAAACCTAATTTTTATGGCGAGGTTGGAGGTAGTTTTGAGTATTAGTGTTTATATTGACACATAAGCTCAGAGCCAGCTTTGAACTTTGTGTTCCAGTTTTGAGTTCGAAGTTTCAGCTTCATTATAGAGTTTTCTATTCGATGTTTAAAGATTTAATCTTCGTGTATTAACTTTGCGATTCAGCATTGAGTGTTGACGCGTCCCCAAAGAAATCATCGCCACATAGCTACCTATTGGGTAGATGAAGTGTTTGTAAATTTCCTAGTTCGTGCGCTAAAGCTATGAATTTCCAAGTGCAAGAAGTTTCGAGTTTACAGGAATATTTAATTTTCCCACCTTTGGATCCTTCTCTGCCTTCTGAAGATGCCTTATGTAAAGAGTGCCCTACGATCAAGACGGGCTACAGGACGGCACGACAGAATCAGTTGAATAATCGCGCATCTACAGCATCCCTGACAGAATCTCGCTAGGTTCACCAGTTGGAACTATTTTTCTATAACAATTCTTATGTCATACTTTTAGATTTTAAAACATTTGCAAAAGCCTTCAAAGATAAGTACCCACAATTCAGGATATTTTAGCAATTTATTGCGTATTTTGATTACGATATTGAATTAGTACACAAGTCAAACTAAAACAGTGGTTTTTGTTTCCATCTAATAAGGTGTTTCTGGAACTAAAAGACCTAGAAGCTCTAAATGACCGTAAGTGTAACAATTACAAACCTGTAAATTGTAATGTACTTACAGTTTACAAAGAAGGGAAATATCTTGTTTTATTACGTAGCCACTATACTGCGCCAGAGATTATATGTGAGATAGGGGTGAAAATGTCGTACGCCCAATAAAGATTATGAGTTTCGCTCAATAACGATGTTGTTTTCAAGGAACGACCGCGCATTTGTCACTGAAATGTTTGAAAGTCGTTCAAATATTTTTTCATTTATTACAAAATCGATTGAATTTCTTGGTTTTTAATATCGTTACTGCTCGTTTCTATCTAAATATTACATCTTTTTATATGCGGAGTGCCAATTACTTCAAGACTATATCCTCGAGGGATGCAACCCTTTACGAAAGTGTCATTAACGTTTATTTCACGCAAAGACATTCAAAACTTGTTGTCTTAAGGGAATGCTCAGGAAAAGCATTCGCCCACGCCGAAATTTGAGAAGAATTATCATTTCACATGCATTGACATTAACACCTAAATGGAACATAATTAGTATCACATTGTTATAGTATGCTTTATTTTTGAGCTGAATGATTCATGTTAAGTGTTTTAGTAATCGTAAATGCGTTATTACAAATAACATTATACGATGCTATGTAAACAAACACGTTTTTGATTGTTTACCATGATAGAGAAATCAAATTTTTATCTTCTCCTATTGGTAGAGCAGACACATTTAATTATCTAGGGAACAATTTGCGCTATTTTGGGTTCATTGTAATATTTTAATTAGGGAAATAAACTTGTTCTACTTGTCCTTTTTTTAAAGCCACCTAGTTGTAATAGAACATTATAACGGCGCTATGGCATCGCGTGAAATAGAAGACGAGTGTTGGTCTCAGAGACTTCAAGCTATGAATCAAATGCGTGTGTGGTTATTTATCGCATGGACCCCAATGCTCGCAATATAAACTCATTGGCAAGAGTCATTTAGTAAACGAGTATTCAATTGCAGGCTAGGAGTGCGATATAAAGAAATATGCCGATTCTAAGATCACTTCGAACTATATAAACAAATTATGTTAATTTTAGTTAATTGCCTTTGTGTGTGAGAGAGGGTGAGGGTGTGTGTGTGTGTGTGTTATTTAAATTCGTTTTATCACAGATAAAATACCCTTTATCTGTGGTTTTATCTTTAATTAATTTTTTATTATACCTGAATCACAATCTCCGTTTTAAACACTCAAATGCGTGCGAAAAAGGGCCTTTAAAACACACGTGCTTTAAAGTTGCTAAGCAACGATACTTCAAGTATGACTTTTGAAACTGTCATCTGGATGAAATAAAAAATCCTCTTAGGTCGCTTTCTGTAAATGCAGAACATTTCTTTGGCTGTTGTACCTATCCTTTGGTTGAAGCTTTCACAAACGCGCGTAATTTAGGGTATGCTTCCAAATCTGTTCCACTTTTTTATCGCAGCATTGCTTTACAGTTTTGAATCAATGCACTAAAATATAGAAGATTTAAATACCTTTGACATTTCCTTCATATATGCCAGCATTATGGATGCATTTAAGACTTTATTCGTAAGTAACTTCCTATTCTATCCATGGAAACAACTTTTCATATTCTTTTTAATAGGCTTTACTGGATTTGGATTTTACACCTACCAACGTTTGTTTAGATTTTACAACAATCGATTTAATGGACGGTGTATTATCTTTTTCAACGGAAATCGTTTAATTCACAAAGACGGATTTTTATAAGCAAACGTCAAGTGACATTTCCATGGCAATCGTGAAATTACGAACACCCAGCCCACTTAATTAAACATGTATTCGAGTATAACGTCAATATGACTTCATTGTATTTCCTATTTTTAAATTATACTGCAGGTATAATAAAAAAATACTATAAGATACACGTGTATAATTGGTCTTTAAAGCACTTGCAACGTTAAAGGCACTCCGCTTTGCGTCGTGCCCTTAAACTCGTTGCGCGTGCTTTTAAGACTTGATTATACACTTGTATCTTAATATACTATTACACCCTGCATCTAGAAAACCAAACAAGTTAGGACATAGATTATATGAAAAAATTTCTTATTTTTGACTGGTAAATACGCCCTTAAAATCTTTGCACTCAATTTTGAATCACCCTGTATTTATATTTCATATAGATTTCAAATATAAAAACTTTTAAATATCCCGTTATTGTTGGAAAATAGTAGGTAAGTAGCAACCAAGGGTGCTAAAGATGCTATACACTATGTCCAAGATTAGGATATCTATATGGGAATCTCGGAAACTATAGAAGATTAGGGAAAAGTTAAGCTGCTATTATCATTCTGTAAAAAAAAACGAAAACTCCGATTACTTCCTAAGCATTGTAATTACTCTTGTGTATTAAAAAAGTTGATTAAAAAATCGAGGATTAATAATAAAAATAAACATGTTTACCGTCTTTGTTACACCGAAAGTCATGTCACAATCTAGTATCTAGAATTGTAGACTGTCATGTTCATGTTGAATGACATATAAATTTGTAACTTTTTGATTGGTTATCATAGAAATCTTCAAGGTCAAACTAAGTAACTACTTTTCGTACAGTTACCATATGATACCGATTACTCCCGAAATCGCCCATTTATGTGAACGATCACTGACGAAAGTAATGATCGCCTATCACAGGACTATTACGTGTACCAAATCGGGCAAGGTAATTCGCTAATGATGGCGGCCATAACGGTATCCACTAGGTATATATCTCGAACCGCAGCGTATATGGTATGCTCCGCATATTCAAATTAAAATTGAGTGCTACTTACGGACGTACTCATTTAAATTGTTTGATTAAGTAGAGTTGCTTAATTTGTTGGGCTGACTCTCATTTTATTCACGTAATGAATAAACGACGAAATGACGATTAAAACGACATTTGACAACTTTGGTGTGATTGAAGGCAATTTAATTGGCTAACGAACCGCCACGTGCGGCTCGAAACCGCAGGGCTGCCTGATAGTGCGTGATGAGAATTGCAATTTTGATGTCGCGCGCGTATTTCTCGTGTGTGAGCTTGCATCTAAAATGTGTGCCTCACTCCACGGTCGAAAATCAGTAAAATTGCTTCCAATAAATGTGGGTACTTAATTTCCTAATAACGAACTGTATTGATATTCTCTTTATAATTTATGTTTAATTGGATTTCCAATTAATTTGCGATTAGAAATTAATGGGGTGGTCGCGACCAAAATGAAATAAGTGATGCATGAAATTTAAATCGATTTTAATTTTGGTGTTATGAAGTACCTAGTATTTATTTCGAAATGGGAAAAAATGGTGAATATCGCGAATTGCAACGTTAAATCTGGACAATCCGAGAGATACGTACTAATTTCGGTTAGCGTCTTCAATATTACATTAGGTGACCAACCTGGAAATACGAAAGCTTGGTGTAATTGGATTTCGAACTTTGGACGAATTCATTCAGTTGTACATCTATTATCTAATTAGGGAAATGCAGAGACTCTCTAAAAGATATTATTAGTAACTACTGTGTTGTAATTTAATTAACAAATTCTGGGGTTAACGGGGTTGTAAAGTCCGAGCAAATTAATTAGCTGAGATTCTGTGCACATTTTGAGGATTTGAACTTAATCTTTACACCCAAGTCGGGAAATGCACAATGAAAATTATTTTTGCCATAAACTGGATAAATTAATTGTAATCTGATCCATAACACCAACTATTGAAGTTTTGGTATCTTCCAATATCACGACTTCACTTTGCACCAATAAATTAACGTTGTTCTCAACCTAACTTTCTGAACCCTTGTTTTGATAGAGGTTTCTCCTAAAAACTTCACTGCGGTCACTCTTTTATGCATTTGACATAGTGTCCTGTATGATTTCCTATGATAGAGGCGAGTCATCTCGAACTGTACAGGATGGTTCAAATTTGTGGTTTACCATCGGGATCTCCGCAACGGTGAGAGATACAGTGTAGAATAAATGGTTGCTCCTTTGTATGACTAAAGAAACACTCAAACACATACACGTATCCTGTGTTTATTGCAATTCAGTGGGACTGTGGATCATGCATTAGCGCTTTCAATGACAATCAGTTGCCAGCAGATATTAATTTGAGAGAGCTACCAGGACTATACAATTGACGGCGAAATGTCCAAATACTGCTATGTGTGTGAATTTCATTTATTGTCTCGTTTATATTGTGTAGTTAAAGTCAAGGACAATGTTGTATCAGAATTATTTAATTATTTGATGTTTGATTTTGTTTAAAGAATCACTTTGTTTTATTTTATTGTAAGTTTAACTGTTAAAAGATTAGATTAATTCAGTTAGGAATTATTTGCGTAGTATTTTTAAAATGTGTTGTGTTTCTCCGGTCATTGAGATAAGAACTTATCGCTGCGTAGGCTAATTAGTTTCAATTTCAATTTAGACTTTAATATTAAAATTGTACGTATCTAATTACCGGAGTACAAAAAAACAGCATATAACCACCGTTCTCTGATCTAGGGTGCTTTTTGCTCTCAACTTCATCTAGAGCAACTGCGCTCTCCGAATTAAAATACACACTTTAGTTCCTTATGTACATAAGTACATAATATAGTATTACATTACAGTTATTTTATGTGTCCATCAATCTCTGCAATTTCACATCTTCGAGCCTTCCAAACATAATTTTATTTCTTATATTCTAAAAATTAACTTCATGTAATTCGACCCCTGAGAAATATGATGCTTGTCAACGAAAACCAAAGTCGAGTATAGAAAAGTCATAATCACAAATATCACTACGAGCTTGACAACAATGACTTACTGATACCCCAAACGCCCAACATGGAATATTTAGAAATGTATACAATATTTTAACACCGTGGATTACTAGCTAATTTCTACAAGTACCACTATGTGAGAGCGTTACAAACTCTATTGGTCTATCTGTCATAATTCATGTATTTTTCAAAGGAACAACGTAATTACCGTTCGGGCATTGTTTGGAGGTTTATGGCGTAAAAGGCAGTTCAAGTTACAAACTTTAATTTTATTTTTTCTACCTTCATATATAAGTATACCTACGTCTTTCCATGGAAATTCAATTTAGGACTTCTGTTCAAATAAAAACGAAATAAATATCCGTCGGCATTTTACTAAACTGCTCAGCAAAAAGTTACAAAATTTGAAATTGTAACTTTTTTCCATATGGCTTATACCGCGGCATATTTACATAATACTTCATGTTTTCCACTAAGAAGAAACTTTTTAAACACAGCTACACGATTGAGTTCGTAAAAAATGTCAAACTTTCGTATTGGTATTTATAATTACGTTCGCATTCAGAGACACATGCTCGAACATTTAACCGAAAAAAACTGTTGCCGCCCCTTGTAACTGGGCGTTGGACCTAAACATTTAATTAAAACAGTTAAAAAAGAAATGGTTTGTAAATTAGTTGGGCGTTTTTTTACAATTTAATGAAACCATTCATAAGGCTACATTATGCGATTTCAAACGAGTAGGTTCGGTTTTGGCCCTCTATCTATTATAGTTTGGCGAATCTTTAGTTCAAGTTTTAGTAAAATGTTCATTTCGCCCCCCGTGGCGCATAAACTTGGGCGGGCTATTAGCTTGCGTACCCACCTTTACAGATGCTAAAACTTTTCATCGCAGATTTTATAGTAGTAACGCTGAAACTCGCTTTTCCAAAAGTAATCAACCTTGCCGTTAGTGTTTGCTTTAGAATGCTACGAGCAAGTCCAGTTTTAATCTCATTTCCATGCCTCATTCATAACCAGCAGGAATTCCTTTTCCCACTGTATACAAATCGATTAGTAATTAGAGCACTACAAGTACGTTTTGTCATTCAAGGAATATGAGCGTTATCTCCTATATTTCCCTAATTCATTTTAAATGCGTAAGTGGATTATATCTTCAAAGGAAAACGTGATTAATTACGTTAAGAAAATAACGCCCAAACAAGTGTTCCATTATGATAATTAAACAAGTTTTGGGGTAACCCAGATCGTAATACGCTCCACGTTAGAAGGGAAAATGGGAAATAAAATCAAATAACTACACACAAAGCAGACGCCCTGTCATTTGAAATTACACGAAATGCAAATTTGACATTCGGGACCACACTTCCTAGCTTGCAAATTACGATATCGAGCTTTGATATTCAGCATCGTCAAAGTTGGATTAGTATAGTATACGCCGATTGTTTAGATATCGATTTTTCAGTCATATTAGCCTTAACAGCACGGAAACATACCAACAGGATCCTTGTCGATTGGTCCTCTAACTTCAGGTAAGTTCGTGTGGACATACGCCCTTAGGATACTAATTGAAAAGTTCAGTGTTCTAATTTTCATCTCCCACGATTGCCATTTAGGTAATCCAGTTTTCGAAAGTACCTATACATTTCATAGCGAATGGGTTTGATTATTTCAATAAAAAAGACTTTTTGTAGATATCAGAATCTGCATAGATGTGTATTATTGGAGTCTTGGTATCCTTGAGAGTTGTTATCCACCCACACGTTAGTAAGGGAGGTATTGCTTGGAGTAAAAAATGACCCCCCACTTTTTTTAGGAAAATACTCGTTTTGAAGCATCAGGAATACGAATCAAATAAAATCCCGATGATGTCGGTCTGTCTGTCTGTACTCACGGTGGCCAATATGGTGTTACGAAAAATTTATTCCGTGCGACAAGCATGTGGAAAAGTTCGAAAAACCTTGATAGTTTTACGAAACGGGGTCAGATATGAACTGCTTATGTCGCAGATCCTTTGTAATGGAAGAGGCAATTTTGGATTTAAGTTTCTGAATTTTTCCCGCAGAAAGTTAGCATTTTTAAAGCTGTAAAAAAATCAAGGTTCTGTCAAAGAAACTTCGGTAACGATGATGTAAAGAATTTATCTGGATAATTGCGGTTATAGAAATATGTGCCATTTTTAACTACTCATTTTCAATGGGCTGTTGTTCTCTATGTACTTGAGGCGTCAATATAGCGGCGATCGATTGCAAATTCAGTCTTTTTAATGGAGATCTAGTATTACATTAGTTAGCTCATCAGGAGATACAGCCACCGTGGAAACTGCTGATTGCGTTGTTTTTGGAAGTGATTCGCGTTTTGCCATTCGGGGCGATCAGTACGATCCTCTAAAAGAAAAAAATAAGGATATACAGTGATATTTATTAAGAAGTACACGTAGGGATTTACGTGTATGGTTTTTCCCTATGTCTACTTTTAAAAGATAATCGGCCCTATGCTGTATCACTATCGTTAAGAATAACGATATCGTTATGCGGCGTTACCATAATTTTTTAAAAATCGGTATGCTGTATCACTCGTAGCAAGTGTGGGATAACGATTATCGTAATTCTCTATCGTTATTTTGCAACCATAACCAGAAAAACTTAACGACAGGGTTCATGCTACCCGTTTGGGGCGTAACGATCCTCTCAGCGATTCGTTTGGAGTTTAAGCGGGTGTTAAAGAGAAAGAAAATGAATAATTTTCAAGGATTTTTGCAAGTAGCTTTGTTTGGGCAATTGGAAAATGTAATGAGGTGAGTTCTGTGTCTTTTAATACTCGTAGATTATGTTCTTATTGAGACATGAGGAAAACATCCAACGAAGAATTTTACGAGGCAACAGCGATCCGTTTCAGCTGGGTGAAATTGATTTTCAAAAAATTTTTCGAGAATCTGTAAGGCAGTATTTGGTGGTCCATTTCCGCTGGCAAACTCCTGCCACAAATGTTTGATTTTGTTTGCCTCCAACGGTTTTGTCTTTCCGTGGAGGATTATTACTTTCAATAAAATATAACAAGTCCTCAAATTGTTTCCTAGTGGTTTTTCTCCGCCTCTTATTATTCTAAACAACTAGGTATAGGTACACGTACAATTAATACAAATAATTTTAAAGAAACGTCTGCATTTCCAAATCTGGCGGGCATTTGTTTAAAGATAAAGCGCGCACCACAACGCCCTCTTATATTTTATCGCTGTGGTATTTCACTCTTACACGCACTGCCGTTGCGCAGCGTTCCTTGTCTTCTAGAATGTGACACTTTTTTCCGAAATAGCCACTGCGAGATACCGGGCAACGTTACGATACCGTTAAAATATTGATACAGCATATCGCGTTTATCGATAGTCGTTGTGGTCATCATAACCTTTGATCGTGAATCTGCGATAACGATTGATCGTATAGAATAACGAGAGTGATACAGCATAGGGTTGATTATCTCTTCTGAAAGGCGCCTAATTTTATACAACCAAAATAACTTTTAAAACAAATAAAGACCTGGTTGTCGTAACTAATATGAATATTGCAAGCTTGGCTTCCGTATTTTTATTTTCGTTCGTGACCGATGTATTCAACGGAAGAAAAGGTTGATATGATCAATTGGTATAGATAGTGCCATTAACAGTTTAAGGAGCGTAAGTGATTTATTTTCTGTGAAGCCAAGGCAACAATATTCTAATTATTTAATATGACAGCAATTGTTTTAAGATAGCCGCCCTTCAGAACAGATTTTATCATTTAAAAGTATACATGGGGAAAAACAATACACGTAAATTTCTATGTCTACTTCTTGATAAATATCACCGTAGAAAACTATTAGCTTCACATATTTACTTACCGCGTATTACATTTCATGATGTAAAAAACAATTCTTTTTTTATTGGATCATAAAGAAATTCTACACGCCGAACATTTGCTGTGGGGCCCTAGACTGGAAACATTTTGCACTACACATTTCACACATTATCCGGCTTTTTCAACATTGAAGGTAAATACCGGAGTAGTATAGAACAACTTAAGACTTTCTGCAGAGGCACCTCTAAAAAAAGCAAGCCTGTTGAGGGCCCAGAACAAGAGAGGGATAATAAATAAATAAAAATAAAATAAAAAATCTACACTATAGCGGAAAACTTTTAGTGAAAATTTGGAGTCTCTAGCTATTGTAATTGCTGAGATCTCAGCCGGACAGCCAGCCAGCCAGTCATAACGAATATAATCGTGTATTTTTTTCAAAAATGCGCTAAAAAATAGATCCATAGAAATAAGCAGTTGATGTGCATCAGCTCTTGCGCTAACAAACAGCTGAAAATCGGATCCTGAATTGCGTGTTTCGCAAATAGGTCATATTCTGTTGCGGATAACCCGAGAATTGTTCCATGAAGTAATGGAACCTTTTAAAAGGGGTTATTTCCTGTAATTTTTGTTAAATTCTCCAAATTTAAAATCACTGCCGCATTACATGCACCGTTGAATGAATTAATTTAAGCTGATATCGAACGAATAATAACTCTCCTTCCGCATGTACTTGGTAAGATCGAGTAACTTTAGAATTGATATAAAATTGTAGATTAGGTGAGACACAAATACTAAAAAATTCCCTAAAACAATGACTAGCATAGACAAATAAAAGCTTCGTTAATGCTGACGGTTTTTTTAAAATCTTATTCTTTGAGAAGAAAATACCTGTCCCATCTCTTGTTATCCAATTTGTGTACCTACATTCTGCCAATGCTCGAGACTCACTATCCTTTGAATAGTAAATTTCAAAATGATCAAATTAAATGTCACTGACAGAAGAGATAAATCCGAGGAAATCAGATTTCATGCTAAGAAATACAATTTTCGGAACAGAAGGAGCCTGATCTTAATTTACATTATAAAGCACGATCTCCAAAACGCGTAGGTGTAGCAAAGTGGATTCAAAATATTACTGTATAATGAACGAATTAGTAGGATTGGCGGCTGTGTAAACAACCTGTTTTCTTAAATTAATAATAAAGCATACTGAAACGTCAATCGAATAAACCCTCAAGCGAAAATTTCTCAACTTTATTAAAATTTAGGTATATCGACATATTGAATTATTTAACATGAACTCTTTGTATATGATTTTCCTTGACTATCGATGTCGGATAATTACCTGATGTGTAGATACGGTACATTTTATACAGGAGTCCTTAAACGGCCAGCAATACGGGTGGTATTAATAATATTAATACAATTTTGGAATCGCTTTGACATTCAGCCTTATAAATAATTTGTGGGTAGTGATTAGTAAAAAATTACTATGAAGTGGAGTTACCTTGAGGTCGGTCGTCTCTCGTAAATTACACTGTGTAAACATAAATCCTTTTGAATCAGCTACCTAAACACGTACTCACCGCTTACTAATAGATTCTGTAAACATTCTGTGTAAGTATTACTATTTTATTAATTCACCACAATGCTAATCATAAAATTATAAATTCATGTTCACCTAAGAGGTAGTTATGGCAGATCCGCCCACCAGAGTTGCAATGTTAATGTCGACCATTTGCGGCAAGTGGTATTTTGGTACAATTTCTTTTTACCCTCTTTTATTTTCATAACGCATGCAGTACAGTGTCAGGTGTAAAGGTTTAAACCAATGTGAGTCGTCCATTTACTTCTATTGTAAGTATAAGGAAACAATTTTCTGATAATAACATGTCTTAGAAAAGTTTCTTAAACCCGCTCGCTTCCCTTATTAACTAAGCGAAAGTGGAAAAGCGACATTTTCAACTCTTAAAAAATTGAATTTGCTCATTAATCTTTCAACTTTCCCAAGTACGTATATTTGAAAGTCATCTTGGCGGTTTCCCTTATTAAAGTGAATGCGGAAGGTGGAGCAAGCGCGAAGTTATTAAATGTTCCGCGAAACAAGATTCTGAAAATTACAATAACTATCCACATCCAAAGCCTTTGAAAATTGAAACTCTTCATAAATATAGAATTCAAAACTTTAACCATTTATTTTCTCACACAAATCCTCACCCGAGACGCTGCATCCTGTATCGCTTTTCTTTAATATTAAAAGCGGATTATATAAAAGATACAGATGCGTCGCTGTATCGAACTGAGATGTAAACCCTGTATTAAAACTGTAATCGCCTTGAATTAGAACTGGTGCTTTGTGATAAGGAAGTACCCGTGGGATTTAAAAGAGGATCGATTTATAGAACGCCTTTCCATCTTGAACTACATTTCCGAAAAAGATTTACCGATTTAACTTTATTTACTCATAACATATCAAATTTATTATATTAAAGTGTGCCGTTTCACTTTGAAGTCGCCGAACGTACCATTTTTCGATCCAACAAAAAAAGGAGTAATTTAGTTTTAGTACGGCAAGTTTGAAAGTTAAAAATTTTATTTTAAAAGGTCGCTTTGAGATTACGAAATTTTGCACGGAAATAAATTTCCTAACGTTAGGAAACGCGTAGGTACGTGTACACGTGTGAATAGAGCGTGTTATAGAGAGTTTGAAACGGGTTAATAGCGATCTAATGGGTGGAAGAGATGTGACACTATGTCTAAGCGCACTACGCGCACTTTACGATGGTCGTTGCTCTTTTATAATTCAACAACTGAAAGAGCTTCCGACTATAAAACGACGCTAATGGAAATTTTAAAAGAATTTAAATGTTCACTGTCAGCGTGTAATCTGGCGAATTTGTTTTGTAATGACCAATTAGACTTTATGGTTTTTGCGACACATACATCTACTTACATTATTCGGTTTATGACTTTAAACCCTCAAATTTCCAATTCCTTCTTGCGCAGGAAAAATACGAAACTCCTAAATCTCGTTATAAAATGCACCATATTGCATCCTTTAGTCAAATGCATTATTGACTGACTTCGAGGGGACTCTACGATTTCTGTCAGAGTGATGTACCTACTATATACCCGTAGATAAACCAGACTGCGTAAGTTTGCGTCTATGTAATTGCAGAGTTTGCAAATTCTTGGCGACTACTTGGTTGCTGTCTTTAACGTATTACTCAAAAAATTAAATACACTGTTGCGAGCGTTTTTCCGTTCGTCGGTGCTAGGGACGAGATTTTGGCACTGGATAGTTCTAGAAAGCTCGTTGATGCCTCGTTTTATAGATATAGGTCCCCTATTCGTGCATCAAGAGATGTTTTTTTTTTATAATCACTTTAGGATGATGCTCAAATTTGTGCAAAATTTTCAATTAGTCACCAATTTCGTCGAGGAAACACCAAAAGACATTGCTTTGATAGACCGGAACTACATTTGTGGTTTCCTGTCATACTCCATTTTTGGTTACCTATGTTCATAGACGAAAATCTTCATTTACCGATGAGTTTCGTGGCGGAAACTGCAAAATGCATTTCCTTGATGCGCAATAACTAATTTATGTGCTCTGTGCGTCTTGGTAAATTTTTCGTGTTATTTTTTGTATGAAAAATGCGTGTACATAGGTACCACACCTCTGTTCCATTTTTAGAAAGATAGTTTCTTTAAAAACCTAACTAAGTGATTGAATTATTTTCGAAATTTTTGGAAAAAAAATAAAGCTTTGGCGACTAAAAAATAAGCAATCAACAGATGTGAATATGCTCGGTGTGAAATAACAGGTCGCTGAATTTTACGTTGTATAGATGGATCTATTTCTTTCTGAATAAAAGGTTCGCATAAATGCTAAGGCTATATCCTCATAAACGTGTACAAGGTGGTTCAAATTCGTCGCTCACCATTCGGATGTCCGTTACGGTGAGAGATAAGTGTAGGTTAAATGTTTTGTCACTAAAGAAACGCATTTGAAATAATTGAAAAAGTTTTGAAAGTAACCGAGATATAACCGAAATAACTGAAAATGTCAAAGTTTGAACCACACATCCAAAATATATTACCACAAACTCGCCAAGTTTGTACTGTGTATTTCAAGTAGCAGTAGCAGATCATTATATTTTCTATCAGGTGTAGCAATATAAGGAAATGTGGGGAAAGCGAGAAGTACAGCTTTTTTAGTACCAGAGCCACAGATAACGAAAAGCACCCATCTCAAATTTTAGTATGTTGCCACTTGAACCTTTCCTAACACAAATGCTGAAAATACCACACAGACATTTGACTTGCACTATGCCGTTTCAATTTTGTAAAACAGTTTGTAGTCGAATGGAGTATTTTACCATTGCGCCTGGACCGACTCGCAAAAACTCTCACGACGGAATTAATTAGAAGGTGCTCCATTGGATCATACACCTTTAACTGTCTCGACTTCACAGTCTAAGGAGCTCAGCCGTGACTCAAAGACTCGAATCGATCGAAACGCGGGAGTAAAACCTCATTTAATTAACACTATGGTTTCAAAATCGCTTTATTGATAGTCGTCCAAGTAAAATGTTTGTGTAACCTTTCATTTTGGTAATCACGATATACCACTGAATCGGTTGTAACAAATCATAAACCGGGAAGAAGAACAATGGATACCGCAAAATTAAGTAATTCCTAAATTGAAATTGGACGACGCGCATTCTAAAATACTCTTACTTACCCTTAGTTTTGTTTAAATGACGAAAAAAAATTAAAAATGAGTGAAATAAAAATTTTATAAATTAGTCAGGCTGAGGTTATAAAATTTTCTATACGTATTCTGTGTTGTAATTTTGTGTTTAATTCTCCGTTATAAGTAATCGCCCTTGTTTTCTATACATTTTGATTGATTTACACTGCGAACAAATACGTTTTCTCTTTTTATGAATGTATGTGAGTTTTGCCAGTTGGCTGGTTCACATGGAAGCTAAAGCCTACAGAATGAGTTATGGCAGAGACCAACAGACACATGTACTGAAAAATGAAAGCACATTATGCTGATATTAATAAGATATTTGCAAGCCTTAGTCATTTGCCCTAAAAGTCCACAATATGGAAGTTGTCAATTGTGAATGGTTTGCAACAACAAAAATTTTAAAGAATTATTTTAACGTTAGTCAAGCATGAGTTTAGCTGTTAGAAAATCATCTTGCTCTTATCCACATTGAAAACTTCAGGCAAGTGCTTCCGGAATTAGAACGGCTTAAACTAAATACGGTAAGCGTTTTAGCTTTCAACTGCAAAACTACCAGCGGTAACAAACTTAAACGACTTTCTGCTATTACCGACGCTGTAAGTACGCAGAGCACATTAATTTTTCCACGACCATTCGCAATGGCGTGCACTTTGTTCGCATGCTAAGCATTTAATTACATACAAGCAAAATTGGAATTTAATTTTTATCACAAATTTGCCATTAGCGCCATTAACCCGAAGCTTTTTGCAACTTTTCCAAACTTACCTGAAAAGAAAGACCCCGAAATTCGGAGTGTTACTTGTGCGAAATTTATCTCAACATAAAGCTTCCGCCTTAGTTATCCTTTCAAATTAGGTTACCTGCGCGCCATTTTATTAGTCGACAATAACAAAACTAGTTTGTTTTCAAAGCACTTAAATTTGTTGCTAGAAAAAACCTTATCCATTTAGGATTGGTACTAAAAGAGCTTAACGTTCAATTTATTGCTTTCACAAACGCATTACCATATACTCTTCATTTAGTAATTACACAGAAGCGATAAATCTATGTTTCACAATAATAACGCCATGCATTTATTCAGTTCAGTTTTTTTTTAGCATAATTACACTAATGGAAGCCACGTTAAACCAGGAAAATACCGCCGGCGGCGTATACATATAAAAAACGGTATAACCAGGTAAGCGCATAGAGCAATTCGTTTTAGTAATCGATGAAAAAGATAAATCAAAAAGTGAAGGAAATTCTTAGATAATGGTTGTACAGCAAAATGCAGGTCATCAGAAACCACTTAAAGTGTATAGATGTATTGGTAAAAGTGAAGGATTTATGGCTTACTTCTCTAGCTATTTAGCAGAGTTTAGATAGATTTTCAAAGATATTTCTTGCATTTTATTTATTGGCATGATTTTATAAAATTTATACGAGATAATATATCACGCGGTTAAATACATCGGGAGTGTATTTTTGAAAATTACGAACGACAACTGAAAATGGAATTATCGGATTTCTTATAGGAAAGCGCCTTGAAAATTACGCCGCTGCACAGATTTGTACAGAGCTTTCATTTCAAAATGAACCACCTTATATAAATCTCAATTTTGATATGAAAGAAAAAATTGCAAAAACATGTTGAATTAGAGCGCAAGGGGGTGTATGATGGCAGACATACATTTACTTTTACTTCGAAGGACTACTCTTACGTTAGTAGTGAGTCGATATTTATTCTATCGCAACATCAGAAGTTACAGGAACTCACATTTTAATAGAATAAAAAGATCGTATTCTCGTTTAACAATGGCGATAAACACCTACGCATCATAACTTATTCATCCATCTTCAACATATAGTCCCCTTCTGTGGTCATGTAGCAATATGTCACCGGCATCGCTTACCCAGTGACAATCATTTTAAAAACCATAAAATTTTATGTACGCAAAAAATTAATTTATTTATCAGCAAATCATTTTACTTTGATTTTGATGGTGAATAGTTTTTTGCGTAATTAAATTTTATAGCAGGGTGACCTTTCAATGAGTTAAGGGAGTATTAGCGTCAGTAACTCGGATGTAAGGGCGTAAATAATATTAATTTAACGAGAGGTGGTTGAAAAATTTTTATCCAACATTAAAAAAAAGCAAGGTTGCACATTTAAGCGAGACCCTGCATAGCGTGTAATTCGGTAAGAGTGTCATCACTAGTGGAGCGAGTGGCCTGAACTATTTCTAAAGGTCCTAAAAACTAAATTTACAAATATTTACTCGGCTTGCCCAAAATGCAAGAGGCTATAAATTTACTGGGTTCGTAAACACGCGTATGTAAAAGTAATTATAAACACCCTAAATCTAAAATGAAACCTACTGAATACTGCTTAAATTAAATTTACCTACAACAAATGTTCAACCCCACAAACGACAAAAACCCCACAAACTTTTCAATCATTTGTATGATCTTGACGTTATGCGGACTTCTTTTTGTGAAATTCAAACGCTGTCTAGTTAATTAATGGTTCTGATAATGATCTTCGGTGCTCTTAATTTAAAAAAACGACCAAACCCTCTACAAGGCACGTGTTTACTATAATTCTTTTAATAGTTAGTTAATTTGCAGCATATTTTAGCCCATCTCTTTTAAAAATGAAGAAACCGAAATCGTATCTAATATGCAATCGCCAGAATTTTATTCAGATACAGTCTCGACACTTCTGTACACCCTTAATAAAATTATCTTCGAATAAAACCCCGCACAATGCGAAACTATGTATTGTGTAATTATGTTACTTAGGAATAAATTGGAAACCTATCTAAAATGGCAACCGCCGAACTCATTTAGCGATGCACAGACAAGAATATTAATATAAGATTTGTTAAATTAAAAATGTGATACAGAGATTCTCTTCGACAATTAAAGGAAGAGGGCTTAATTAAGAAATTTAATAGCCGTCTTTTAATAGGAAGTGTATCTACGACCCGATAAATGCACACATGTTGCATTATGGGGCGTAAAATTGTACGTGCGATTTAATTGAAATTAAAATCGACGTTAAGTGCGATAATGGTAGCGCACAACGTAATATTAGTTGCCGTATTCTCTCGTAATAGGTTTTTTTTGGTAAAAGAGAAACGTTAGCTTAAAAACGCCATTTCGAAGATCTATTAAGTAAGTTTAATGTGGCAAAGTCCAATATTAGAGGGAAAGCTAAATAGTGGTCCATTTTATAGACTATAATTTTATTTACAGCGCATAAAATTTTAAGGGTGGGTGTTAGAAATGTCCACATAAATAGTCGAGGCAAGTAACATAAAGGAAGCAAAATTACGCTTTTACTACGTTGTCATGATTATTCTATTATGTATTACTTACACCTCCTATTAATTTTTTTATTGTCAAGCGCGTTCCGATTTTTGTAATAAATCATGTTGTTTATCCCTCCTGTAGTACATATCTATGCTCCTTTCTATCCTTTTAATATGAAGCTTACCTTATACGTTTTAGTGTTGTTTTTAATGTCCTTTTAGTTATTTCCCTACACTTAGTGAGTAAATGATCTCATAACTCTTAATAAATGAATGATGCAATATAGAGGGTGTTGATTTTATATTATGCCTTTAGTGAGGATTACGTTCAGAAAACCCGATACAATGAAATATCGAAGGACCCGACAGATAACTGTTTTAAGATTAACTTTTACGTTGTCGCTTCTGTAACTTTGGTGACCTCTGAGTCTGAGCTCTTGACCCCAAGTTCTTGTGCAACAAGTACATACATGCAAAACCCAGCGTAGAATAAATCTTGGCATGTATCAAGCTACAGTACTTTTAATGCATTTGGCCGTTTTCACAACAAAATTAGGTGCAAGTGATAAATACAGAAGCGTCAAACCTTTTTGTTCGAGTGAACCAGAAAAACTTTCTTACATACTCATACTTACAAACTAAAAGATTTGAGTAACGCAACCAAACGACCGGTAGCAAAGGTACATTTTGCGGTGTTTTTCATCTAATATGGTGTCTGAGCATATAATTACAATGTTAAAATTTATTAGGTGTATCACACGTTTCTCAAATTTCGCTGTAATTGAACATATTACGAATATTACTCCCTCATAATAATTTCTACGCAACACAGATAATTTGAAGACAATGTAATAATGCGTTGAAACTCCATACGTGGGTAGTACCTTTCTCAGAGCGGAACAGGCCAAATTATTTTAACGAATATTGGGGGAACTTGCGAAGACTTTTGAGTCTAATGAATGTGAGGGAGTCCCAAACCCACACAAGTGCGTCACATGCAAGGTAGGATAAACTTTTACAGCCAAACTTGGCCCTACATTTTCCATGACCCGCATTGTATAAGCCTTTACACTTTGATAAAGAAAATTCACCTTCAGGCTTAATTGGAAAAAAAACATTTTCTGAAGTTTTTAATTACACGCACCGGTACAACAGATAAAATTAGTTAGCTAAAAAGTTCAGCTTTTGTGTGCTAAAGTGCGTATTTTTTTAGGATAAAAGCACGGTCTCGCTAATTACTGAAGCAAAGGCAATATTGCTTATTTGTATTTACGGCTGTTCGTATAGGGCTGCTCCATGAAAGTGGGCAGACGTAGAACAAATAATTGAATTTATAAGTCGGAATTTGCGAAAAGCGTGTATACACTAAACCTTGCTACTAAAACCCACATACCTGTCATAATGAGTGATAAGGTCGGGTATTACAAGATTAATAAACTTCAAAACTAATGCAATAAGCATAACTACCCCCTACCTACGCAATCTGGCTAGACGGACCGTACACGGCAAACGTCGAAAAATCTCCTGGTGGGGCGAAGAGACCGTGGCACCCGAATGGACTGTGTGAAAGAGAGAAAGAATATATCAAGGGTATGGAGAAGGGCATTTCTTATACCTCCAGATAGCCACAAATATACAAAGAAAGTCACGAAAAGTTTAAGAACGCAGGAGCAGGTGAGTGCCAGGGTTCGATGGAGCGACACTAATCTAAAGGAGAGCTCTCTAGAACAATCTCTCAACGCTTACTGCATACTTTTTGCTTTTGTGAAAGCGTTCTCCAAATTTCGTGTTTGGTTTTCCCAACACGATTTCCTAAGAAAGAACGATCTAATCTTTCTATTTCGCTTAAACCCCTCGTCGACGGAGGGTGCCGAGAGCGGTTCCGGTTGGCGCTAGCTATGGCCTCCGGGATTGCCCGGTGCTATGGAGGCGCTTCAAGCACGTAGCGGAGATAGAATCTTGTCTCGTGCTACGGAAAGCCGCCGCCCAATACTCCATCGGGCAAGACTCGATCCAAGTCATCCCGTCATCACCCGAGCTCATGGGAGAAGTCCCCTCCACCGCTGCCAATAAGAAGTGACTGGCAGAACCCTCTTCAGCCCCGCAGGTGGCTGAAGTGCAAGGAGGGCTTCAAACCCTAACGTCATCGAAACGCACCCACTTCACAGCAAAGGATTGAGCCTCGTATCATCGTACCACCCACCCCTAATTGCCAGATGATTTGGATGCGCTCCTAGATGATCGTTGTAGCAGGACCGGACGAGCCCCCACATTCAAGTCCGGAGGAAAGAGACGAATGTACCGCTGCAGTTTCGCTATCGGGCCTAAAACGGCAGACGAGATCGAGACAGGAAGATTCCGGAAGGGTCACTTGACGGTCCACCAAGTGCGAAGGGCGGTACAACACGCGACAGAAGGCTTCAACCGCAACGTTCGATAAGATCTGTGGAAGATGCTGGAATCCAGTCTCCTCTTAACCACGGTCCAGATTGTTGCATCCTACCTCAAAGACGCGTCCGTTTCGAGGGATGTAGGTCGCGTGAGCGTAAAGCAACAGCCGGAGTACCTACTCTTTGTACCTGGGCTACATACCGAAAACACAGTACACTGCCCTCTACACGGACGACGTGTAGGTAAGATCGTGGCAACCACCCATCTTTAACTCTCTCCCACCCTCGTCATAATGGGAGCCATGTAGATGAAGTAAACAGAGGCGTTCCGCAGGGGTCAGTGCTGGGACCAACGCTATGAAATAGTCCCGTACTGAACCGCGGACGATATAACAGTACTTGCGATCGACAAGAGTTTTATGGGATTCATCGAAAAGACCTCGGGGTTGCACGAGTAGAAATTCCCTCCGTCATATTGCATACTATACAAGGCGGAGGGGAGCACAGGAATTCCCTAAACCTTTTCTACTAAAAAAGATTGAACTCCTAAACAAAAAAATTGTGGACATAAGAAAAAAACCCGTCGCGGCGTAAGAGAAACATAAGTGTTCACTACAACATAGTTTAGAAAAGTGGTGAAAATTATCAATAACTGATTGCTTTGATGCGTTATTTAACCCTAAGGAAATTACTGATAATGTTCATGCTCAAAATATTCGCCCTCTGAATATTTTCTCCCAAGAAACTAATTAATAACCCCCCGTAATTCGCAAAGGAAATATGGAGGGGCGAATTTTCAGGTGTGAACGTTTGGATAGTGTAACGGCAGCTCCGATTATTTTTTTAAAATTTTACAAATGAATAAAATTGCATTTAATGTACGCATCTAAATCACTTGCGCTCCCACTAACGTTCCCTTTGCCAAGGCGACAATTATTGTATTATAAACAAAAAATTCTGCTTTGTTATTGGTGAGATGCGTAGTGTCTGTGGTGTACATTTCGTTCCCTTCAATTTAATAGTCGCACTTGTAAAGCCTCATTGTTTCGTTGGATGTATCCTTAGTTTCAGTTACTGACTGAATGCACTTTTAGTTTGTTAGGCGTGTAGTTGGTACAAATGAGAAGGTGGGAGGATATCTCTTTTGTTTTTATCGTTGAAATGACAGGTTCGTATTTTGTGAAAAATGTTGAAATGCCAGGTTTTAATTTAATTACCTATCTGGCCTCTACCTCTATCGCAATCCGAAACCCAGTTATTAATGGGGTACTTAAGTTTGAATTAATTTGATTTTTGTGTGATATTGGTATTCTATCCCTTTTGGATGTCTCTTTGTCTACCTTACGAGCATTGGAGTGGTCGTTAAAGAAGGATCGTGTTCTGGATGAAGTGCCAACACACACTTTTGAATCGAAGATTGATACCTGCCAGTTAGTTGGAGATGATTTAACACGTTTAATCTAAGATGGAATAATTGTTACACAAATGTTTGTTTGAGATACTCGGATACCTGTAATTGCTTTTGCACGTAGTTCATCTTGCCGTTTCAACAGTTTTTATACCCGCCAAGGACTGAGGCTTCACAAAAAAATTTTATATTTATTAGTTACTTTTTGGCTTGACTTGTTCACACGCGGCGTTGAAAGTTACATGAGCTTTATCAGACCTCGGTAGCTATTTCACTGGGAGACCCGTTTCCCCTGGCTAACCGTGACCAATTCCTTTTTGCTTCTCGAGGTTCGCTGTACACTTCGTCTGACGTGTTTATAGTTGCAATAGAAGAATTAATTACAAGTAAATAATCAACGGTAGAGTTATAATTGGCACATCTCAAATTCTGTAAGCGATTTAATTGTAAAACGTGCTCAACGATACGCGACGGGAAATAACAAATGACGAGTTAATTGAGCAGTTTACTTAAATCATAAGTAGTAAGTAATACGCGACGGTGAGTTAATCATTTACAAATAGAGCGTTCGTTCGTTAATAAAAAGGAACAATCAAGACGATGCTCAGAAGAAGTTAATGTCCGTGAAACGTATTCATTATGGTATACGCGGTATTTGTAATGAGTGTGTTGTGTAGTTAAAATTACTGATACCGAATTCATCGAGGTAACAAAAGAAAATCCAAGTGTGCGTTACACCTACGCTTTAATTTGAAGTAAAGTGGACTTGTGGTACGCTTTCTGAACTGTCATATTGTAGGTCCGAACACATCACATCAGATCTTTGACCTGGCGATGATGTTGATCAATGGTTAAATGCCGAGGGAGGCAATTTGATTTGGTGTTAGTTACGGTTTCGCTCTAATTGTCAATGCTGTCTGAAGGGGCTACTATAATCCAAAATCTCTGGATATCTGTGGCGTTGTTAAATAACTAGCACCAAGTACTTAAGTACATTTTAGTATCCAATATATATTTTTATCTGCGCCTGTAGGATAACTCTCACTTATCCCGGTCATTTTAAGTGGGATAAGAACTTAATTACCACACTCAGTGGGATAAGAACTTCATTACCACACTCAGTGGGATAAGCCCTTGTCAAAACAATGTATGATCAAAAATCAACTATCAAGATTATTTATTGTAAACATTAACGTCTGATGGAATAGTTCCAGACTCACTCATGACATACTCAAAGAAATCAGAAGCAAAATTTTTGACGTACAAATTTTCTTGACGTTAGGATTTTCTTGTTTCTATGGCGTCGAAAACTGCTAACTATGCTACTTCGATTGAAATTTAAAAAAATGCATCAAATTAATTTTTCGTTTTTAGCAGTAGAAGAACAGTCGCAGATAAAAAGTTGTATTTAATACTTGGGCTAACGGCCATTAACATACTCATGCTCTTACAATAGCTCGGGCTAACGCCCTCGTATGCGCAATTGTCGCATTCGTAAGTTAATGAGGTCGTTATCCCACTGATTAAATAAATAACTATTAACCGTTTAGTACATTTTCATCTTAATAGAGGTAGAGAGTTAATGAGAAAAGAGAAGACCGAGTGGTTACTGGCCTTGAACAGAGAGTCTGACTATAATCAGATTTCCTGGGTCAAGGAATACTCATATGAAATATAGTATATTATGTATCAAATTTTATAACGACACTTTAGACATGAGTTTATATGTTTGATATGTATTCAAAAAACACCTCGAAACATTTGCAATTAACCATTACAATGATGAACGTAATATTCCGATACATATTTTTCAGTGGCGAATATTTCAAGAGGACGTGCCTATTATAACACTATTGTGACCAACAGAAATTTTCAACAAATTTACCTGTAACTATCTATGCCTACACATTACACAACTACCATTCGTGAATAACTATTATAATAACACTAATTGCTGCAGAAAGTATATTATTATAAACCCCCACTGAAAGTAATACCTACTAATGCACGGCTCTATTGCGTGAACGCCGAGTAAAAATCATATTTTCTTTACAGTCAATTATGCATTCGTGCAATTAATTTTTAGTGAACAACAGTAATTATCAAAAGCTTCATCGCAAATTGTGCTGAACACAAAAATGCGCGTATAAAATTAAAAAATTGGCTAGATCAGTCCATACTTATAAGGAAAATTAAGCAATTAACGCAGATAAGGTGGATACATTGAATATACACCTTTTGCATGCACAGTACTGCTATTCACGTTTCTGACGGCAGTGGAAATTTTTAAAGTGTTAATGAGTTTAATTTGCATTTCTGCATCGTTAAGAAAAGCCCCAGAAGCACCCTTGTACATGCAAGCACGATGTAATATGTTAAAGTTTGTTGACCATTTCAAACATGAACATAATA